>NW_020954751.1:635528-865277 GCF_900497805.2 Vombatus ursinus
TCTTCTCTTCTCTTCTCTTCTCTTCTCTTCTCTTCTCTTCTCTTCTCTTCTCTTCTCTTCTCTCCCTCTCTCTCTCTCTCTCTCTCTCTCTCTCTCTCTCTCCTCCCCTTTGGCATACAGGAATTGCCTTCTAAGAGAGAGGAAGAGGGACACATTGGGAAATATACGTAATGTTAAAATGAAGTATATTAATATTTTTAATGAAAAGTTTCCAACTTTTGATCTGACTACAATGAAGCTAATTTTTGCATGACAGCATTTCTTCTATTACTTTAGTACTCAGTACTCTACCCCAGAGGGGAAAACTAGGTCCAGTGGTACAGGTTACAGATTGATAAATTTAGTTTTGATGAAAAGGAAAACTTTCTAACAATGAGAGCTGTCCAAAAGTAGAATAATTTTCCCTCAAAAAGCAATGATATTATGTTTAATTTCTTAAATTCTCTCAGCTTCACTTTCCTCATCTATAAAATGGGGACAAATTCTCCTAGAGTAATTACTTCATAGGATTGTTTTAGGTTCAAATTATGAAATGTAAGCAAAGAGCTTTACAATTTTAAAAACTCTAAATAAAGTCAGTTACTATTGATTAAAAAAAAAAAGCTATGGTATTCCCATCAATATGCAAAGGCTCATGACCATTTGTCAGGTATGTGATAGGTGGGATTTTTGCCAAGTTATGGATTGACTAGATGTGCCCTGAGGTCCCTCCCAACTCTAACATTCTGTGGTTGTATATTATTCTCTTTCCCATCCTTCTGTAGAGTGTAGAGGCAAAGTGCAAGGAACAAGGTCAGGGCTCTAGACTGGCCGTGATTGAGCAAAGTCCATGGTGCTGAATGAATCTCTGCGTTTCAAAGACCCACAATGAGGGAAAAGAAGAGAGAGACTGAAGCAGAGAAGTCTCTGTCCTACTCCTAGGGCTCTAAATAATTCTGAGAATGAATCGAATCAATATCAAGCCCTGGTGGCATAATTGTAGAGCTAAAAGGGACCTTAGTAGGAAGTCATTGTCTGAGATAGAGGCAGGATCAAAACCAGGAATCCTAGTAAGGTCTGAAGGGAGCTAGGATAAGGTGAAGTGTGGGATCCAAGAAACAAGAATTCAGCATCAGGTGAGTAGCTGAACATCGGGCTACATAGACATACCTCAAATCTGACTCACTCAGAAGATCATAGGATCATAGATTTAGAACAAGAAGGAACTCCGAAGGCCGTCTAGTCCAACTTCTTCATTTTATAGATAAAGAAATTGAGGCAGAGAGAGGTTAGTGGACTTGCCCAGAGGTACACAGGTCATAAGTGACACTCAGTTGTTGTGGGTACAAATACACATCTCCATGTCTAGCCACATGCAGTTGGCCTTTCCCTCTTGTTCCTTCCTGGGTCCCTTTTCACCGCGACCACCCTGTCCTCATCCTTCTCCATGGAAACAGCTGAGTCTGTGCAAGGTCAGACAAGTACAGTATCAAGGGTATTGTTTTTCCTTGTTATGATTGCAAATGTGACCTAACTCTTAAGGACAGCGACTCTACAAACTGGAAAACTCACTCTGAAAATGAACACCAATTTTGTTACCAGTCCTCAGTTGGAGGGGCAAATGCAGCCCTAGCCTCTTCAGTTAGGTTCAATCAAGAAAAACCTTGATGGGAAAGAAACCGGCACTGACCCTAGGGAGGCCTTATTAAGCACATCCTCCAGGCATATAAAATAATTGAAAGTCAGGTTTAGAACAATGTGTTCTGATTTGGAGTCTGGAGGAAAGCCATGGAGAAAAAATGGGAAAGCAAATCTGTTTGGTGACTAGCAATGGGTCTAGGAGAACAGCTGAGGTTTCAGTTGATGATTACACAATATCAGCTCATGTGGTTAAGAACAATAGCTTGAATTTTACATTATGCTTTAAAGCATACTTCAAGGATCTGTGATTTCATCCATATGTGTACCCGCCCTCAACTGAACATATTACAATTCCTCTTCGATCTTCAAGAATTACTTTGGCAGAAAAATTCATCATCCTGAAGCTGAAGTGGTGATGCTGAGACTCTGGGTAGGTAGCTGGGTAGGTCTTCTGAGAACATATTCACAGTCCATCCCTGGACCCATCTCAAAGTCTTTCCAATCTAGGAGACCCTTCCAGGGCTTTCTCTCCACTGGCTTAGCCAACAAAGACCAAATTCACCTCCACGCCACAATGAGATATCAGAGAAGGTTTTAAAATAGAGTCCTTCTAGCTAACCAACAAGCGAACTATCAGATACATTATACTTAAAAACAGCTGTGATTTCCTTATAGATAATTCCCAGTGTGGAAGCTGCCTGCACCAATACAGATCCCAACTAAATGGATAAGACCTAGCCTGAAGCAAATTTTAAGATTAAGTAGTTTGCCCAGGGGGCACAGAGGTAGTAAGTATAGGAGTTTGGATTTGAACCTAGATCTTCTTAAATCCAAAGAGAGTCCTGGATTTAGGTTTGAATCCCACTACAGAAATTTAACTTTACGACCCTGGGCAAATCACTTAAATTCTCTGGACCTCAGTTTTCTTATTTATAAGACATGTATAAGAGTAGCACTTACCTTGCAGGTTTGTTGTGACAATCAAATGAGACCGTCAGGTCATGGATTCAGAGCTAAAAGAAACTATAGAGACCATGTAGTTCAACTCCTTCATTTTATAAATGAGGAAACTCAGGCCCAGAAAAGTTAATGACTGGCTTAAAGTCATATACTTACCAAATAACAGAGTCAGGGTTAGGACCCAGGTCCTTTCACATTACAACCAGTGTTTTTTTCCATTTTATCACAATGCATTAACTTAAACATTGATCTCTGCTTAAACGCAAATATTCCTGAGAGTAGTAAAGTTCTAGGCAGTAAAAGAAACCCTTGAAAGTCATTTGTTTGTTTGTCTTAATTAGTATTTGTTGAATGAATGAGTTGTTAGGAACGGGAAGGAACTGTAATTTACCTTTATAAACAGTCTTTTTTGCCAGTATAGGGACAGTCCTTGGCAAATTCATTCCCCAGGCACACTAGAGTAGGTTGGAAGAAATAGATGAAGTTTGCCTTGGCACCTTCTTACATTTCTTCTTAGGCCCTCTAACTTCAAGTGGGATCATAGATTTAAAGCTGGAAGGAGCCTTAGTGTGCATCTAGTGTAATGCCCTCATTCCAGAGAGATCCTTGAACAACGCTTTCCCCCCGCCCCCATATATATACACAGAGAGATAGATATGCAGGACACACTTTTAAGTATATTCTGCATTATTAATGTTTTCTCTATCATTTTCCATTTTCCAAACAATCAACAAAACATTGTATCAAACCCTGATAGCCTTTTTCTATTTCCAGAGTGTAAATGCTCAAATTAAAAATTTAACAATCAACTCTCTGGAGCCAGTTTGAGCCAGTTATAGCACACCTTCTCCTACAATACTTATCACACAGAACTATGGCTTATCTCTCCTACATGATTCTTGACTCCTTGAAGCCAGAGATCATGTATTATACTTCTTTTTATCTTTCACAGTGCCAAGCATAATGCAATCTCCAGTCTTGGGTGGTATAAATAGCAAGTAAAGAGTAAAGAACAGGAACACCGGTTACTACCATGCCCTGGTCACAGCACCTCATAGCTGCTTTACAAAGTAGAATGAAGAAAAAATAATGGCAACAATGTGGAGGATTTGGAGATGAGCTCAGAGTAAGGGGACAAATGTGGTAACTAAAGGTTATGTAACCCCTGTGCAAGAAAAATTCGATATTGTTCTGGTGCAAACCTGCCAGAAAGCAATTTATGTTAATGATTATAATTCTAAGCAACTCTGCTTAGAGAAAGAAAATAAAAAAGGTTAGAGTTTTGCCATGCTTTTACCCATGTTGCTCTCACACCCAAGCAATTTCCATTGACAATTTAAAGTATTTCAAAAAGATCAGGCAAAGTTCCACAATAAGATAAAACATAGTCACGAACTTCAATAACAGGTACCTGATTCATGATACAAAACAAAGAGTTTCATGGGGGCAGCTAGGTAGTACAGTGAATAGAGAACCAGCCCTGGAGTCAGAAGGATCTGAGTTCAAAATCTAGCCTCAGACACTTGACACTTACTAGCAGTGTGACCCTGGACAAGTCACTTAACTTCAATTGCCTTGCCAAAAAAAAAAAGTTTCTTAATTTCAGGCTTACCTTGGAGAATCATTTTCCTAAAACCATTCAATCTTTCATTAGCCATTTCCTCTAAGTATTTTCCTTCCCACCTGATCAAAGATAAACTTAACTGATTATTCTTCATTGACTTAATCAAAGTGTTCTACTTTCTCTTGCTCTAATCAGTTTTAAAGAGGAATTTTTTTCTAGGCTGATCCCCAGGCATCTCCTAGGGAGCATTTTAGAAATTGGTCAAGCTTTTAATAAGAATGCTGTAAAAAGATTTCAGTGCTGGACATTGTTTTGGAATTAATTGCTAAAGAAATATTGATGAAATTTCTCATTCAGATTAGATTAAGTACTTTAGACTAAAGTACTGTCCTAATGTTTTTTAATATGTAGCTTAAAGAAGAATAGGGCGTCAAGGGGGTGGGGCTTAATATGCTTCCACATCCTCAAAAAGTACAATGTACTTTAGAAGTTCAAAGGAAAGAGAAATCACTTCTGCCTGTTTAGGAGGCACTAGGTAGTTCACTGGTTAGAGCACTGGGCCTGGAGTCAAAGACCCAAGTTAAAACCTAGCCTCAAGGGGCAGCTAAGTGGCACAGTGGATACAGCACCCGCCCTGAAGTCAGAAGGACCTGAGTTCAAATCTGACCTTAAACCAAACACTTGACACTTACTAGTGTGACCCTGGGCAAGTCACTTAACCCCAATTGCCTAAAAACAAAACAAACAAAAAAAAAAACCCTAGCCTCAGAGACTTACTAACTGTGTCATGATGGATAAGTCATTTAACCTCTGTCTGCCTCAGTTTCCTCAACTGTAAAATGGGGATAGTAATAGTACCTACCTCTCAGGGTTGTTATGAGGATCAAATGAGAAAATACTAGTAAAGCACTTAGTACAATGCCTGGTGCATAGTAGGTGCTATGTAAAATACTAGCCATGATTATTACTGTCTGGGGTGGAAGAGGTGGGGTAATTTTAAGAATTAGAAGAGGATTCCTGAAGGAGGTGACTTCTCCCAGAATCTCAGGATTTGGAGGGGACCTCAGAGAAGCATCATGGCAGAGTTTATAGAGTACCTGTCTTGGAGTCAGTAAGACCTGAGATTGAATCCTGACTTAGACACTGTGTGACCCTGGTTAAGTCACTCAATCTAACTGTGCCTCAGTTTCTTCATCTGTAAAGTGGAGATAATAATAGCACCCACCTTCCCAGGTTGTTTGAGGATCCAATGAGATAATGTGCAAAGTGCTTTGCAAACCTTAAAATGCAACATAAATGCTAGCTATTTTCTCAAAGGCCATCAAATCCAGCTGCTAAATGAACTAGAATTCCTTCTATATCCCTAGCAAGTGGTCATCCAGTGTTTTCTTGAAAACTTGGAGTGAATGAAACTCACTGCCTCCTGAAGCATCTAGGACTTAAAAAATGGGTAGGATATCATTAGGCAGCCATGAAGTGAGGGCTTTCTTGGCACAAGAAATGGTATGGATGAATGGAACAAAGGTATGGAGACAAAGAAGTGAAGGACGTATGGCTATTCCCAGGTCCTTGGGTTTCTCTGTCTTTTGGTGACAGTTGATCAACAGTTCTTGGCAAAGAAGATGAGTCCCTTCTCCACGATGATTATTCCCCTCCATGATGGCCAGGTTAGAAACGGGGCTAGTGGAGTTAAGAAGACACTGCTATTCCCCTGGTTCTAGGGTTCTGGGTCCCAGATCCCTCCATCAGGGTCGATAGGCAGGATGATATCCTGAAATAGAATGGAACCTTTGTATTCCCCACAGTGAGTCCCTTTCACATGGCATTCCAAAAAAGTTTGTGAATTTGAATTGAAGACATGGAATATGAACTTGTTTGTTGAAAGAATTCTATAGTATCTCTTTTTATAAAACAAATAATTGTTTAATTCATATGTTTTGTAATTATTCATTTTCATGTATATTTCATTTATGGTATTGGTGCTTCCTCATTTTTCTCCAGACTGAAAACAAAATCAGTTCCTTGAATATTCCTCATTAATTTAAACCTTTTAATCATCTTATTTGTCCCATTTTTCTCAATCAGGGATGGGGAACCTGTAGCCTTGAGGTCACACGTGGCCCTCTAGGTCCTCAAGTGCAACCCTTTGAATGAATCCAAACCTCACAGAGCAAATTCTTTTATTAAGGGGATTTTTTTCTGTTAAGTTTGGATTCAGTCAAAGGGATACACTTGAGGACCTAGAGGGCCACATGTGGCCTCGAGGCCACAAGTTCCTTAACCCTACAATCTAAATTATCATTTTTTGGGGTTTCTTTTTTTTAACATAGTGTTCAGATGATCTTTATCCACCAAGAATGTATCAATGGGTTGACGGTCATACAATGTCACAGTTTAAAAGGGAACCATAGAGTACGATCTAGTTTAACCTTTTTATTTTACAGATGGGGAAACTGAGGCCCAGAGAGGTTATTTGAACTAGAATCCCTGTCTCCTGACTCTTAGTCAAATGCTATTTCCACTACACTATGGCTACCTCTCACTATGACATTTTTCCTGGGATGAATGAAGATAGACCCATGGGGGAGAGTAGGATTCTTGAAGATCATCAAATTATCAAACAAAGGATAATCTTAAACCTTTCTGAGTCCCAATTACCATGTTGTGTATTAATGCTACCACCTAGTGGATGGAGATGATGTGTTAAAGAAACAGTCATTTAGACAAGAAGCTGTTTTCTTTACTGACCCTGGAGAGCGTCCAGTGGAGGACAACCAGGGTGGGGAAGAGTCTTCAGACTGAAGATCCATTGATGGGAAGGACTGAGGAGCAGAGAAGTGAGGACAAAAGGGAGATGTAACAGGCATCTGAATATTTGGAAGGCTTTCGTCATCTGGAAGAGGAATTAAATTTGATCTTTTTGACCCGAGGATAGGACTAAAAAGATGAGATGAAAGATGCTGAGGGGATTTAGTTTTAATATAAGGCAAAACTCCATAATAGTTAGAACTGGGCAAAAATGGAACAGGTTGCCCCCTCTCACTGAAAGTCTTCAAGCAATGTCCGCATGACCCAACCTTACAGGTATGTAGCAGATTGTTGCTCAAGTATGGGCTGGGTGGGATAACCCTGGGATCACTTCCAACTCTGAAATATGATCTAGGACATGAATCAATGGAATCCCGGAATAAATTAATGAGGTATAGTCTCCTTCAGGCAAGAGTATGCCAGATAAATGTGAACATGTATAAAAAGGTTATGTAAACTTTCAAGTACTATGTAAATACCTATTATTCTACATTCAACAATTGTAGCTGACAATTATAGAATGCCTTGAGGTTCACAAAGCCCTTTACACATAATATAATGCAGTGAGAAAGTGCTGGATTTGGCATCAGAGGACCTGGGTTCAAATACTGTACTGGCCCTGCTGCTTACTAACCATGCGACTTTGAACAAGTCATTTAACCTGTCTAGAATTCAGTTTCCTCATCTAGAAAATGAGGGGATTGGATTAGATGGTTTCTCTGATCCTTTCAAGGCTCACTCCATGATCCTATGAGTAGATCTGTGAAGTGGGTACTACAGACTTTATTACCCCCATTTTACAGATAATGATCCAGAGGCTCAGAATGGTTAAGTGACTTGTATTTAGTCATATAGGGTGTCCCAAAAGGTTTTGTGAGGCAGTTTTAAACCATTAAAGCTACATAAAAGGGCATATAAAAGCTATATAAAAGGCATATATAAAGCTATATAAAAGCTATATAAAAGTCAATGTCAAAGCTAATTAATTCTAAGACTTTTGGTACACCTTGTACAAGTGTTGTTCAGTTGTTTTCAGTTGTATCAGACTCTTCATGACCCCATTTGGGGTTTTCTTGGCAAAGATACTAGAAGCGTTTGCCATTTCCTTCAGCTCATTTTTTACAGATGAGGAAGTAAAGCAAACAGGGTTAAGTGCCTTTCCCAGGGTCACACAGCTAATAAGTGTCTGAGGTCACATTTGAACCCCAGAAGATGAATCTTGCTGATTTCCGGACCAGTGCTCTATCCACTATACCACCTAGCATGCTTGTACAAGTCAAAAACAAGATCCAAACCCAGAGCTCTTCTAATGCCAAGTTCAATACTCTGCACTACCCCAGGCTGCCTCTCTAGAACTCTAAAAAAAGAGCTGTCCTCAAGTAAAATGAAGTTCATTTTCAGCTGCCCAGTCTCTTTGTCATTAATCCTTTCTCCTTTCCATGTGCAACATTTATGCCCCTCCCACTCCCTACAAAAAGCCAAAATCTACTATATGAAAGACTGGAGTGTCAGCCATTAGTACTTCAGTAGAAATTAAAACATCATATTACTTCTCTCAACAGTATGTGTATTTTTATGTTTAGTCATTTCAGTCCTGTGCTACTCTCCATGACCCATTTGGGGTTTTCTTCCCAAAGATACTGGGATGGTTTGCCATTTCCTTCTCCAGTTAATTTTACAGATGAGAAAACCGAGACAAACTGGATTAAGTGACTTGCCCAGAGTCATACAGTTAGTAGGTGTCTGAGGCCAGATATGAACTCAGGAAAATGAGCCTCCTCATTTTAACAATAGTAATAACAGCTAGCACCTTCAGGTTTGCAAAGTGCTTTACAAAGGTAATTAAGTGCTATTATTATTCCCATCTTACAGATAAGGAAACTGAGGCAAACAGGTAAGTGACTTGCCCACAGTCACAGAGCTGGTAAGGGTCTGAGACAGGATTTAAATCCAGATCTTCATGACTCCCTGGTTAGTATCCAAGGCTCTCACTAACCATTATGCTAGACTGCCTATTTTTCCCTCCTTTGTTCCCTTTCTGTTTTCTAAGCTCCTTTATCTTCCCTACCACCTCAAATGTCCAACCAGCAGGTGGTCTTGCTTCATTAACGTGTTGAAGTTAACACAGGATGGGACTATAGGAGCCAACTCCTTTAATGAAACTAGAGACTGAGATTCAGAAAAGGAAATTACTTGTCCAATGAGAGAAATTATTATTTCTTTCTTATATTAATAACTAATCATTGAATCAGGACTAAAGGGTTTTCCACTTCCTTATCCAAAAATCAACCATTGTAGGAAATCTTAGGGAAAACTTACCCAACCAGGCTGAGAGAACTGGTAAATTCCTGTTCGTTGTGTTTGGTCAGACAGGTCTGGGGCAGAAGAGGATTCCCTCTATGATAGGAATATTGATAAATCTCACACATTCTTGTTCCTGAAGTCAGTTATTCCTGCCAAAAAGAAGTCTCATTTGTCTTCCTTAGCCAGTTGTGGATGAGCAAAAGTCATGGAATAGTCATAATCAAAAATGAGAAAATAAAGTCCTTCTCCCTTCAGGCACATCCAATTTACACATTTATGTGTTTCTTTCCAAAAATTCCATTGTATGTAATGCCATATCAAATTGGTTTGTTCTGTGATCCTTCCTTGTGGCATTGTATGGGAGGAAATCCTTTTGCTTTTTGTCAATAATCCATGTCCTCCATGTTGTAAGAGCAAAAGAATAGCATAGGATCTTGTTTGGATGTCCTGGATACTTTACCTCATGGTACAGGCCACTTTTTACTATATGTCCTATGTCTGCCACCTGTTAAAGCAAGTATGAGTTAAGCAGGACCAATCAATCAGTCAACTTGAATTTATTAAGTATTTATTATAGGCATTGTGCTAAGCACTGAAGATACCAAAAAAAAAAAAAAAAGGCAAAAACAAAGTACCTGCCTTCCAGGAGCTCACATTCTAATAGAGGAGAACCTATGCAAAAAATATGTACAAACAAGATTATATACACACATATACATATACATACACACATATATATCTATATATACACATATATGAGACAGTCTCCAAGATGCCTTTCATCTCTAAATCTATGAGGATATGACCAATACTGAACATTTGAAAGGAAGGTTTCCTGAATAAGGCTAAATTTTAAAACAAGATTCTCACAACTATAACTTTTTTTTTTTAAAAAAAGAATGCCTTTATGTTAGCTGACCTTGACCCTAACCATCTCCTTTATCTGAAATTCTACCCATCCCTTAAAGCAAGGGTTCTTAGCCTGGGGTCTGTGAATTTGTTGTTGGTGTTGCTAATATTTTGATAACTGTATTTCCATATAATTCATTTCCTTTGTAATCCTATGTATTTCATGCATTTAAACCATGACTCTGAAAAAGAGTCCACAGACGTCCCTAAACTGCCCGGGAGGTCCAGAACACAAACAAAAGTAAGAAGCCCTTCTTAAAGTCCAATTTAAATGCCACTTCCACTATATAGCCTTCCCTCAACTTCCTGATCAGTGGCTACCTTCTTCCCCCAAGACTTTGAATTACATTTCTTTGTATATATACATACATGTATATATGCATAATATATATTTAAATATATATATACACATATACAGTTTTCCAAAAGTCTTAGTGTGATTTTTAAGCTTTAATAACCTCAGAAAATATTAATGCTACAAATTTATTTTAAAAATAACATTTGGGTGGGGCAGCTAGGTGGCCAGGTAGATAGAGCACCGGCCCTAGAGTCAGGAGGACCCGAGTTCAAATACGGCCTCAGACACATAATAATACTTCCTAGCTGTGTGACTCTGGGCAAGTTATTTAACCCCAATTGCCTCACGAAAAAAAAAAAGAATGAAAAAGAATAACATTTGGGGCAGCTAGGTGGTACAGTGGATAGAGCACCAGCCCTGGAGACCAAAGGACCCAAGTTTAAATCCAGGCTCAGACATTCACTAGCTATGTGACCCTGAGCAAGTCATTTAACTCCAAATGCCTCCAAAAACAAACAAACAAAAAAAATTTGAAAGGTTATTTAAAAATTTTAAATGATGACGTGTATCTTACTAAAATTCAACATAACCACCGTCTTGTGCTATGTATTACACTAGTCCATTCTCAGACTTCATAAAAACTTTTACCAGCTGCTGCTCAGTGACTAAAAGGATTGCACATATAAATCTAGTGTGAAGATTATTCAAAAAATTAGATTTTGATGCATACCTGACAGTTTTGATATGACCCCACAAGGAAAAGTCTAACGGAGATTGATAAGGAGACCAAGGGTGGCCAAGCAAGGCCTCCTATATTAACCATCTAAATGTTAGCCAGAGACTGTTGCACACTCAACACATGATAACAGGGTGCCCCATCTTGTTAAGATTAATGTTTTAAATTATTAAAAATTCATAAAATAAATAAATGTAAACTAAATTTAAATAATTTTTAATTTGTGTTTTTTTTGTAAGTTGGTAGCACTTATGTTTCTAAAATTATTAAAATTTAAGACTGCCCGAGAATTTGGGGACATGCTGCATGTTTTACTGAGATTGTGATTTTATCATTGTAGGAAACTCCCAGTAATAACTCCCCTAAACAATGCAGATTGGCACCTGATGTGCAGTGAGAGAACCATTTGTAGAGAGTTGTTTTAGACACTGAAAGGTTAAATGACTCGTCCGGGGTCACACAGCCAGTATGTGTCAGAGGAAGACTTAAACACAGCTGGGTCTTCTCCACTTCAAGGTCAATTCTCTTTCCATTATTCCATGCTGTTACAACCAATATATTTAACTCAAGTAGATATTATAAAACATCTGTATGTGTAATTTGTAATTCTCCCTTCTAGTCTGTAATTTTCATGAAGGCAGTGACCTATTTAAACTTTTCATTTCTCCCAGCACTCTATGGAGTGCTCTATGTACAATAGCCACTTAATAAATGGGGAACTAATAGATAAAAAGCCTCAATCCTTTACTTACATGTGGATCTTCTTTCTCTTTTGCCTTATTGTATAGTTCCAATATATAGGTATAGTTCCAATGTATAGGTCCTGGTTAATAATCTTCTCAGCCACAAGAGCTTCTTCTAGGATGTGCAAGCCATCCAACCAGTCTGCCACCTCTGGCTTCTATAAGAGTCCCCAGTAATATGCTTCAGATATTTGTTTAATGAGCTATTCCCCACAGAGGAGCAAATGGGTAGAATTGTTTTTCCAGTAACTCTAATGAGTGGTCATCCATCCTTTGCTAGTGTAATGGAGGACCGACCAATAAGCCCAACTCTTATGAGCGTGTACAGCTGATGCAATGTCCACATGAACACTCTAATTAGTTTCAGTTCGCTAACCACAGCTATCCACATAGTCTGACATGAACTCTGACTTCCAGACCTCTGGAAGCCCATATGGTTGTAGCCATATTAAATACTCCTTCAGCAGGAAAAATAGACAAAAGCAATCACAAGGCCATGGGTTCATGGGTTGACATAAGGTTACCCATGCGAAGTCATCTCTGATACAGAAATAGAAGCCTGAGAAATAGAAACCTTTCCACCAAAGGCTGAACAGTCCTTACCTCCTCACTTGAGCACTACCAAGTAAGGAAGCAGAAGATACTTGCTCTGGCCAGTAGTAGTACCTTTTGAATATATCCCAGTCTGGCTCAGGAGCTAGTCAGAAATGCATCTCTTCATCATGTGGTTAGTGGATAGAAACTAGTTGTAGGATGTCTATATGCTCCAGAGTTCACACAGGGATTGCATCAGCCTCACATGCTGCAATGTTCATAAAAGCTGGGCTTATTGTGACCAGTCCCCTCTAACACTAGTAAAGCCTGGATGACCACATGTTAAGTATGTTATGAAAGCAATTATCTGGGGTCTCGGTAGACTATGAGATGTCTGCTGAGGGCCTTTCCAACTCTCAGATTCTGTGATACAAAATCATTTGTTAGCAGTACCCTCTCAATCCTTCTATGGTATCTCTTTATCTCTGGCTTGGTTATAGCTGTTCCTGAAAAGTAGAGGCTCATGGACTGTACTTACCAGGATATTTTCCAGAATAGCATGTCCACCCCTTTTGATTAGGTACTGAAGAAATTTCTCTGCATGTTACTTCTTTTGAGACTGCTCTTGGAAGAACTTTGTGAAGGGCCGTATTAAGATGATATCATATTATGATATTAAGTCTTTAGAGGAAGAGAAGAGTTGGATCATAGTCTAGATGTAGGTAACTGCAAAACATCTTCCCATGGCATGCAAGTGATTTCACACTTAAGGAGAAGTCCTCCTTCAATGATGAGTAATAACAAAAGTACTTTATATGCATTATCTCAGGCCAGCCAGGTGACATAGCGGATAAAGTGCCTGGGCCTGGAGTCAGGAAGACTCATCTTTATGAGTTCAAATCTGGCCTCAAACATTTACTAGCTGTATTGACCCTGGGCAAGTCATTTAACCCTGTTTGCCTCAGTTTCCTCATCTGTAAAATGAGCTGGAGAAGGAAATGGGAAACCGCTCCAGTATCTTTGCCAACAGAACTCCAAATGGGGTCATATAGAATTAGAAATGACTGAAATGACACCACCAACAACTCCCTTTTATAGTTGAGGAAACTGAGGCTCAGAGAGTCAAGGTGACTTGGCTTTGGGCTTTTTTTCTTGAGGCAGTTGGGGTTAAGTGACTTGCCCAGGGTCACACAGCTAATAAATGTCAAGTATCTGAGACTGAAGATGATTTGTTATAGGCAAGAAGGAGAAGAGTCATAATTTGAACTCAGCTTAGCAAACATAAAACCTAGTGATCTTTCCATTCCATTTACCTTTCTTTTTATACTTGCTGACCCAATTATCTAACTAATAGGACTTGGGGTAGTTTAATAAGCCTGCCCCTCTCCCTCTCTCCTTCCTGTAATCTTGGAAAACTCTAAGGTTGAGAGGGTAAGCAACTTAATCATGATCACACAGCTGGTAAGGGTCATAGGTAGGATTTGAACCTGGGTCTCCAGACTCCAAGGTCAGCCTTTTTTCCCCCCACTTTTCCACACCACCTCTCAGGTTAATAACACTGAAACAATTGCAAAATATCAGCTAGTCTGAATGCAGATTGAAGCATACTTTTTTTTTGCTTTCTTTATTTTCTTAGAGTTTTTTCCTATGTTTTCTTTCATAATATGACTATTATGGACTATTATACATGACTACCCATGTATAACCTATATTGAATTGTGTTCCTTATCAATGGAGGGGGAGAGAGGGAGAGGATTTGGAACTCAAAGTTTTAAGAATGAATGTTAAAGATTGTTTTTGCATGTAACTGGGGAAAAATAAAATACTAAATAATTTTTTTAATGTCAGCTAGTATAGGGGAATATGCTTTGGGGGATAAATTCTCATCAGATTAGCCTTGTCTTGGGCTTGACCTTTGGGAATCACATCTCCTGAATTGTACTTGCTTCTCACAATTTTAGCAAAGAATACTAGAATTCCAGTTAGGCAGGACCTTAGAAAGCTCACTTTAGATAGCACCTTGGTCCTGGATTAGGACTAACCTATGTAAGTTTGGAGAGGCTCTCATCTCCAAGTAGGGTGCAGGGTAGTGAAAGTTTTGGGGCCACAGCAACTCTTGAAGACTGCTCAGTTATAAGGGTCATGATTCGTGGCTGTGAAAGGTATGTGGACTCCCCTCAAAATTCTGTAATTTTGTGTACTAGATCTTCCTATTGGAATGAATGAAGTGGGGAAAATGGAGTGGGTTTGTAAGCTTCAGACTATCTGTGTACCCTAGTTTCCCTTGCAGGAAGAGGGACAGTATGGGATAGCAGAGTACTAGATTTGGACTCAAAAATATCTGGATTCCAATCATGACTTATCTGCGTGACTGTGGAAAAAATCCTTTAACTTCCTCCAGCTTTGGTTTCCTCTTCTGTAAAATGGGTTTAGTTCCTGTAATACTTAAGTCACAGGGTTTTTATGAAGAACAAATGAGATGATGCATTTGTTGTTATTGTTGAGACGTTTCAGTCATGTCTGACTCTGTGTCCCAGCGTCGCACAGCTAGTGTCTTAGGCTAAATTTGAACTCAAGGAGATGAGTCTTTCTGATTCCCTGACCAGTGATCTGTCCACTGCACCATGTAGCTGCTGTCTTTAAAGTACCTACAGCTATCTTTAAAGTTCCTTTTAGCTCTGCAGCTTATATTTCACTGAAGACGCAAGATATTTTTGAAATAAGCATAGACATTGAATGAGGTTCTCAAAGGACCCTTGAGCAAGACTTAAAGTCCTTCTGATTGCAAGCAGCCCATGGGACATTCATTGCCTTTCTAACATGGAGGAAATGGTGTCAGGCTTACTAGCCTCGCTACCCAAGCTGTATTGACTAAGAATTGTAGCAGGTAAATATCTCATCCAGGAGGTTCCCACCTCCTACCCCTTCTGTTCTTCTAAGTTCAGCTGAAGTCAGCTAGGGTAAGAGTTCTTCCCAGCCAGATCTCACTCTCCATTTGGAAAATTCCAGGCCCCTTGTTTCTCTTCTGACCTACTCTCTATCTCTGGATCCTTAGGGGTCTTATGAGCCCTCCCACATCAGAGAAGCCAAGGAAAGTGATTTCAAGCAATCAATGTTACAACAAATAACCAGCTCTAGAACTATTGGTTGAGATTGCACAGCAGTCTCTGGATTATAAACACATAAGAGTTTGAGCTAGAAGGTACCCAAGAGAGCATCTAATCTAACCCTCTCATTTTACATATGAGAGAACTGAGGCCAAGTGAGGTTAAGGGACTTGCTCATTGTCCCACAAGGAATTAAGCAGCAAAACCAGGTGGGACTTAAAGCTAGGGCTCTAATCCCAAAACCACTGCTTCCTCATCCCACCGAGAGACTTACAGCTTAATAAATTCTCTATTCAAAACCATTTTTCAAACTGGACAGCTCCAGAAGGACAACCAGGCGGCCAGTGAGGGCATATGAAATCATGCCAGAGGGGGATTATTTAGAGGAATTAGGGGCATCAAGCCCCCCAAAGGAAAAGATTTGGTAAAGACTTGGTAGCTACCTTCTTATATTTAAGCTTTGCCTTTGGTGTCTATTTAAAATTAGACTTGTTCTGCTTGGTCCCAGAGGACAAAATAAGGTATGGATGGTAGAAGGATCAGAGAGTCAGTCAATAAATATTTATTAAGAGCTTACTATGTGCCAGGCACCTTGAGGAGCTCACAGTCTAATGAGTAGAAAGGCAAAGTTTAGCCCCACATTCAGTATCCTGAAAACAGTCTAAAATTAGAATGGATTATGTCAAAAAGTGGTTCATTCTACATCATTTGGGGTCTCCAGCAGAGTCCAGATAACCAGTTATTGATGCTGTAGAGGGGCTCATGCTTCAGGTATGGATTAGACCAGATTACTTCTAAGATCTTCCGACCTCGTTGAAAGGACTTGAATCTCTGACATGGGAGGGAGTGGAGGCCTTTAAAGGAACTAGGGATCCTGAGACCAGATTAGGGGGAAAAGACTTGGGCAGGATCAGGTAGCTGTCTTCCGATATTTGAATGGTTGTTTTGTAGAAAAGCAATTACCACTGTTTTGAGCCCTAGAGGAGAGAGCTAGAATCAATGGGTTTGGGAAGGCAGATTTTAGTTCAACATAAGAGTTTCCCAAAAGTAGCCCTAAAGTGTAAAGGGTTACCTCAAAAGGTAATAAGTGCTCCATCACTGGAGATCTTCAAACAGAGGCTAGATGACCACTTAGTAAGAATGCTGTGGAGAAGATTCCTATTTCAGGTAGAGGTTAGACCAAATGATAGAAGACCCTTCCAACTGCAGAATGCTAGAATCATTCTATTTACATCTCTAGTCATTAAGTATACAGTCAATAGCACTTGCTTACTTTAACAAATCAACATACCCTCTAATTCATTGAGTCACCAAAGGCTAAAGCTTTTTATGCCAAAAGTAAAGTGTCAACTTAAAGATAGAAGGAGGCCAATAATATTTCCCATCTTTACTCTTTCTTTGCCAAAGGATTTCACAAGTGGGTGAGCTACTTTTAATTTGCTATCAGTTCTATCACACCAGGAGACTTAGAAACTCACCAAGGAAAAATAGACATAGTTAGTATGCAACTCCATATTTATTATCTTATTCATAGAAAACTCACATTCTAGATGGAAATTCTGGCACACCAAAGTATCCATTTCATTAATATCAAAATTTAGGTTTAAAGAAAATGTATAAACAGAGTAGCTTCTGTGCACCAACTTAGAATCCCTAAAGCATCTTCTTTTACACACCTCCTATTAAGCCCATTTGGCCTGGTTAGGTGAAATTGAAGGAGGAAGGCAGCTGCCACTCACCAATAGAAACCTCAGAGCTCACTACATCACCCATCAGTATAGCAACTGTTCCCCCACCCCACTTCCATACCTACCCCCACAGGTGAATTCATTCAGCCCTGCAACTGGTGGTGAGCTTAGCTAATTTATCTTCCAGGACCTTATTAGCATAATACAGAGTAATAAAGTGAAGAGTCTAATTGGGATGAGGGTGAGGCAGTCTAGATGAACAGAAAGAGCACAAGACTAGTTTTTCAGTTCCACCTTCATCAGTGTATGAGCCAGAAAGTACAGTGGAAAGAATGCTGGGCTCAGATTTTTACAATCTAGCCAATAGCTCACAGATGCTCAGATTCCTTAAGACTCCTGGCTAATATGGTGGATCTTTAATAAACCTTGTTTTTGGCTGAAAGAAGGCTTGGGTTGAATTCTTTTGGGCAGGACCTGCGTGTTGTGATTTTGGGATTCCAGCACCCCTAACCTCTAGACCTCATCAGTACTATTATATTCCAGGCTCTATGCTAGGTGGTACTATGGCAAAAATGAGGTAGTCCTTGCCCTCAAGAAGCTTATATCCTACTGGGGAATACAAGTTCACAGCACCTAGGGGACCATCTCCAGTCATCCTGATCTGTATCTCTCCACAGGACCCAGAAGGCTCTGGAGGAGAAAGTGAGACTAGTGACCTTGCACAGCCCTCCCTCACTCAAATCAAAGTCAACTGCAAGTCATGTCATCAACTCCTTGATGTAATGGTTCTCTTCAAGAACGAAGGACAAACACAACAACCCAGCACCTAGCACTATGACTTACACATAATAGATGTTTAATGAATGTTTAATTCAAGAAATAAAGGTAAGCAACACGTACAAACCCTAGGTTACAGAACTTTGGCAGTAAAACAGAGGAGAAAATTAAATCCACTATATTTTAACTCACAGGTTATAATCTACTCTGGTACTCATCCACAGAGATGAGAAGACTCCTCTTCTGTGCTTTGGGCCAGATCACCCTCTAGGATGAATGAAAAACATAAGGAAAATATCACCTTCTCTTAAATGATAGTTTTCCTATGAATAGGCTTTTAAAAACATTCATAAATTTTTATTCCTTAGCATCTGTTAGCTTAATATACATTTTGGCATATTCTATAAACCACTTTAGGACAGCTATACAAAATACTTGATGATGAGAATTTGTTTCGTTTAATTTTTTTACAAGTTTTTTTCTTTAGAAATCCCCAAACTATTTTTCTCTTTACTTAATGTATGGCTTTTTGTAAAAGCTGATAGATATATGAATGATCTTGACTGCTTTGAAATTTGATATTAATTTAGTGGTTTCCCACCCACCCAGAACACTATATTTGCTTCTAGCTCAGTGCCCACGCCATCATTAAGGGCAGAAATCATTGTGGAGAAGCAATCTACCTTACTCATCACCACCAGTAACAACTGATCAACTACCACCCATAGTCAGAGGGGTGAAGGATCCCTAAAAATGGCAGCCCTAGAATATTAGTCTACTTCCAGCCCAAACTTCAAGGTCATCATCCAAGTAAGTAATTCCCAAGGAAAAGGGAGTCAGTCACCCTCACCACCTGCCAATCAACTACCACACAAAGGACAGGCATGCCAACCTTGCTGAAGCAGCATAGTACCCTGAGGGAGAAGCATATGTCAGATAAGTCTAATCAACACTACCAGCTTGACCATTTACTCTTAGATCATGATGGAGACAGCCCAGTATCCTGAAGCCGGGAGCCTTAAAAATAGCAATACTCCTAGCTCAGTGAACTCAGCCATCATCCTGGAAATCAACTCTTATAGATTTGCTGCCTGGTAACACTGGTGCTACAACCACAACTACCGATGAAAAGAAAATTTTTACTACCAAAGTCCTTGGCACTGTCAAATGGTTTAGCATCAGAAACTGATATAATGTTATCAGTGGAAATAGCATTCAAGAAGAGGCATTATGATCTGCTTTGCTATTACACTCTAAGAACCATGGAACTCTTCCATCTGACTTGCAGCTGAAACCTTCCTGATGGGTTGTCTCCCCCCTTAAAATGTGAGCTTCTTGAGACAAAAAAAGGAAGAAAGAATGCTGTTACTAGGGTCAGAGGAAACTGAGTCCAAACCTTCAGTCTTCCACTTTCTGGTATGCTAAGCAAGGTTTTCCCCAAAACTTCAACTGCAGTTCCAGCCAGACCTAAAGTCTACCCAAAAAATCCTAGTCTCTTACCCCACTCTTCACCATTATATGAACCAGCTCTTTTCAAAAGTCTCCTGACGGGCACCAGTTTTGGCTACAAACTACCCTAGCAAAAGGACAGCTCCCCTTTTATAGGTTTTGGGGAAGAAGAAATTCTGAATTGTATAAGTCTGGCTTTTCACAGTGAAGAAATGTTGATTAAGCTTAGATTGCTGTAGGGTATATTCAGGGAGGACCGGTACCTCTGCTGTGAAGACTGCCACACCCTTTTCAGGGCTGCTTTCCACCTTTGGCGTCCACTTGATCCATGGAATTCTCACCTCTGGCTCCAAGAAGCTGTAGCATGCACAGCGGCCACATCCCAGTAAACTGCTTCAGCAGATGAGTTAAACCAGATTAAGGGTAACTGAGAGGTCTCAAACCCATTGGTGAGTTATGGGAGTATCTACCCCAAGCTTGTGAACACTTGCCCTGGTGGAATGGGCAGATGAGAACAATTCGTTCCAATGGCCATGAAGGCAGCTGAAGCAGGCCCTGTGGAGTGCTTAGAGCTTGGTTAGACATCGAAGATGCCATGGTCATCCACTGCATCTTGAGCCATCTCCAGTCATCTTGATTCTGTCCTGTCACCAGACTATGGTGATTCTGGAAGAGAGAGTGAGGTCAATGACTTCATGCAACTCTGCCTCACTTAAATCCAATTTACGCATGAATCAAGAAAAATAAAAAATAAAAAAAGGGTTTTGGGGAATACAGAACAAAGAATAGAACAGGGTAGGTGACATAATAATAGGGTTAAGGGAAACATGACTGGTTATATAGCTGAGATGTGGGGGACAATATGATTGGTTGGAAGTTGGGAATGGCCTCCTTCCATCCTATGACTAAGAAGTGTTCATTGTTTGAATTCACAGTGGCCCAGATTTCTTTTGATAGCAAGCCAGATATCCTTGAAGGATAGCCTGGTGGTATAAAGATATTAGGCCCAACTCCCTTATGGCAAACCACATCCCCCAAAGTCAGCAGAATTCCTTGAGGCAAGAACAGAACAGCGATTAGCCAGAGAACTGGATTTCTAAACTTAACCCATTTCAAGACAACTGAATCTCTGCACTAAGTTCAGAGACAAATATCAATGACTTATGCAGTTACAGGACAAAATCAATCCATTGTAAAGAGGATCAATAAGAAAATGATTTAGAATCAGTTTGTCCTGTTAAATTTTAAAATATAAGAGTGAGCTATAGACTGAAAAAGTTTGAAAAGCACTAACTAAACAAACTCCACACAAATGAGCAAAGAACTTACTAAGAGAGAAGCCTGCAGTAAATTAGACTAGTTCCTTCAGGGGTTACAGAAATGAACCATAAGAGACATCATTAGGCAACGTTAAGCAAGTAGCCTTTTCATGGAAGACACCTCCAACCTCCCACACTCGGCTAAGAACAGCTATCAGATAATGAGATCATGGCAGTGTCTTCTTGGTGATGCCTCTAGCATCTGTCAGCATAGCTCTAAAGCTATAATGGATTTTGGAGATCATTTAATCTAACTTCCTCATTTTTAAAAAATAAGGAACCAAGACTGAGGAGAAGTGAAATGACTTGCCCAGGGTCACACAGATCAGTAAGTAATAGAACTAACATTCAAATTCAGGTCTTGTGGCTCCAAATTCAGATTCCATTCTCCTTCAGCATGCTTCCTCTTATCCTTCACTTAACTCTCTTATTACCCATTAGGTACTGTTCCATAGCAATATAGTGGACACCTTCCCATGCCTGTGGAGGTAGGGATGGCAGACGATCACTCTCCTTATCTGAGAGGTATTCTAACAGATCTTCCTTCAGTCAGATGAATTCCAATACTCTCTGGTTGAAAACTAAGTTTAATATGTATAAATTCCCTCCTGCTATAGTTCTTCTTGGGGGCCTTATTGTGGGATGGAGGCAAAGCCACAATTAGCAATTTTGGTGTTTCATAAAATGTACCAGAGACAAGCAGCATGACACATGCTCTCAGATTAACTTTGTAAGACATTTGTTTGGAAAACAGAGAAGAGGCCCAAAGATGCAGCCCCTTGGAAAGGACACAGGAAGGCTAGTACACTACCTCCCATAAGCAAGAATCCCAGGACACTGTGGGTGGGGGAGAACAGGGCAGGTGGTGGGTCATAGAGGAAGCCATGGTAATGAAACACCAGGGGAAGAAAGAAGTGGGCCATCCAACTCTTCCCATTTAAATAATTATTCTTGCTAACTGGGTGCTAAGATCAGTTGTTTCTATGCTACTTAAAGAGTTTAAGTGCTATCAGCACAAAAATCTTCAGTTTCCTGGAGAAAAGTTACTTTAGTCACTACACCCTAGTTACAGTTCTGAGAAGAGGTGACCCTAGATTTTTGAAGATTATGTCAGCTGAACTCAAGCTCTGGCAGGTCCCAACAAACTGAAGAGGCTTCAAGTATGGACCCAGGAGTGGACGATACCCTTGTGGTTTGAGGACCAGACCAGCTAAGTCTGAATGAGCTAAGAAGCTCGTTCCCAGGCTGGCCTCAGGAGAATTAATTTTTCTACTATGTCTTACAAGTTTGAACAAGTCTATGCAGGATGAGCTATACCAACACAATACTAACATTCCATAAAAGTGACTGAGAAAAAAGGAGGTGGCTGACGCTGATAGAACCTTTTGAATGCCTTAAAGGCAATCAAAGAGCATCCCCATCACTGTGCAGCCAACCAGAACCAGTTATGGAATGTATACATGCATACTCCACAGTTGCTCCAAGGCATTTCTCTTCCACAGCATCATAATTCTTCCAGAAGCAAACTCCCTAACATCCTCCCCAAGGAGGGGTTACATCTACCAAGGAAGTTGATGGAGTCTGAACATGGGCTAGACCTCTATTACACATATTCTGAATACATGTCTATATGTCCATGTTGTCTCTCCCTAAAGGATATAAACTCCTTGAGAGCAGAGATTGGGTTGTTTTTTTTGTGGTTTTGTTTTTTTTTTTTGTTTTTTTTTGCTTTGTATCACCAGCACCTGTCTTTTGATTAGATTACTTGAATGACCTTAGGCAAGTCCTTTCTCTTTGGGACTCAGTTTCCTCATCTGTTAAATGAAGGTGGACTACATGGCATCTAAAGTTTCTTCCAATTCTAAATCTGTGACACTATATTACTGTAATCACAAATTACAACATCTTTAGCAATCAGACTACCTGAACTTGCAAACAATGGTTCCCTCCTTCGCTTTGTCCCTGAGTGGTAGGAATGCAGCGAGGCTGTCTCATCATGATAGAACAGAAGAGAGAGGGAAGAAAGAGATAGCGACATCTATCTAGTTGGGATGGGTAGGTGAGTATGTATGCTTTAATTTAGCATACAGTTATCCCTTCCGCATCATGGGGGTTATAGGCACAGCACCCTACGATCTGGAAAATCCATGTAAAAATTTTTGGCCTTCCCTTTGTATCAGAGAAGTCATCTGAATTATTATGGTATTAAAAGATAAAATATGTTGATATTATAAAATACTATACACATATTTTATGCATTTCTGAGTTTCCGAACTTTTTCTGTGTCATCTGCTAGCCTTTTCATGTCGTCTGCGGCTTCCACAAAACTCCTCCAAAATTCTCATTTAATTTTTTATGCTGATCCAGGATATAGCGAAACCATATTGAGGAAAGTCACAATGTGGAAGGGATACCTGTATAATAAAACTGCAATTATCCATGTTGCGATCCGTTGTCTAACTATTGCAAGGGGTAGAGACAGAGCCAAGACATAGCAGCAATTACATTTTTTAATATTTTTATCCTCTAAATTAGAATTCAGGAAATGGTAACACCTCAGAAGAAGAAAAATGCAGCTTTCTCATCCACAGTGAAAGGCAGAAAAATAACTGCCACTATTAAAGGGAATTCATACCTTGACTACCCTCTAGTGGCTAGAGGAGATATTACCGATCACTGAAAGATTGCCCCACGAATATTTAGCTCGAGGAGGAAACGACCTAAGTAGGACACCATCCTGTGTCTGGCTCACACATTACACACCAAGTTACTCCAAAACTCAATTGGATTTTAACTTATGTGACAGATGTCTCCCTATATGTTTAAAGGAGGGACCAGGTGTATCTGCTAAATGTTTGGAATTATAGTTCCCTGCCCTCACACACCTCATCCCCCGAGAGGACAATATTTTTCCTGCTATAAAAACCCCTGAATTAGTTTTGAACTGAATGCGGGAAGAGGGGAGACAATGATGGTCTGGAATCTCACTTGCTCCACTCCGCGCTCTCTTCTCTCTACCCAAATCCCAAGGATCAGGCACTCTGAGGTGATGGGCTGGCTTGAAACTGGGTGGGGGGGGGGCTATCTGGTTGGTGGTAAAATAATCAACTTCCCCCTTTTCTTTCTGCCTTCATTCTTAACAATTTCAAGTATTTGGGAGTAGGCATATTAAAAACCAGCTTTATCCATGCCCACAAAAAAGATCCTTTACCGTCTTCTGCCACATCAGTGTAAACTGGAAAAAAATCACAGTATCAACAAAGGTTGTTCCCATGTTCCTTTTGTGGCAAAAGGGACTTTTATATTTAAACAAATGTGTTTTAGTGACATTTTGATAATGTTCAGTTTTTGTGAATTTAAATTTCTTTCTATATTTTAGGACCAATCTCATTTTTAATAAGATTGGGGGGGGGGTCTAAAAAACTCCTGTGAATGCCATGCAACATTCCACAACTGTAGCTATAGAATAAGAGCTTGTGATTGAATAAAACCCACGTTTGATAGAAAATAATAATAATAAAGGAGGTAGCACAAACTGAGCCAAACCCAAAGAGAAACTTTACCAGCCTTTATATCCTCCCCTCAAGTGTTTCTGTCAGTTTCCTGAGACTTATTAAAATATCAAGACAATTTGCACGGTTACATGTTAGTTCTTAGCAAGGCAGGGGAGGAAGCATGTGGTATATCAGGCATTGAATGGGCACTAAGAAAGGAGTCTGTGTATGGTTATTCTCAGTAAGGTACAGAATATGGGGAGATCATGTTACCTTTACCTTTGGGGAAGAGATAAAAAGAATTCACTCATCCTAAACTCAGCTCAGTTGGTCTGAGAACCTTTCATTGAGAAGACTAAGTCTTCAGGTCTTAGCTACCTACTTAGCCCTGGCTAGGTGGCATCATAGTGGGTAGTGCTGGGCCTGAAGAAAGGAAGACTCATCTTCCTGAGTTCAAATCTGGCCTCATATGCTTACTAGCTATGTGACCCGGGGCAAGTCACTTAACTCTGTTTTGCTCAGTTTCCTCATCTGTTAAATGAGCTGGAAAAGGAAATGGCAAACCACTCCAGTATTTTTGCCAAGAAAACCCCAAATGGGGTTACAAAGAGTCAGACACATCTACAAACTACAGAGCCAAAAGAACGTTGACCACCTGTTGGCCAGGGTGTCCTCACTATAAAAGAGGGATGATGCTTCCCGGAAAATAGTAGAGGCGCCAGCATCAGTAGCTGCAGCAGCAGCGGCAGCAGCAGACAAGGCACAGTAGGCAGACTTCAGGAAGACAGTCACTATGGAGCCAATAGCAGCAGTGATGTGGGAGACAAGCAGTAGGTGGTACCTTCAGAGGCAGAGAAGAGCAACAGAGAGAGGAAAGCCAAGAGGTGAAAGCTACAAAGGTAGATAGGGAAGCAACAAGAGAGTCCTAGAACCACCCCCAGAAGGCAGAACCACTGAAATACACTCGATCCCCAGGTGATTGAGCCAAAAGAACTCGGGCAGGAGTGATTTTTTTTTCAACCAAGAAATGAGGTTGAAACCCTTTCTTACCACAGAACATCCCTTCCTAAAACTGCATTCGATTCAGTAGGAGAAAGTGTATGTTACACTTTTTCTGAGCCACCACCTACCCTGAAAATTTGGGTTCCCTGGGAAATGACTACTCTGGCTCACGATACTCTGTAGGTCTGTGCTCTTAAAACTATAGTTCCACAGGCTTCAATCAATACATTTCTCTTTAATAGTCAGAAGATAAAATGAGCTCAAAGCAAAGGCATTTTCTGAAGAGGAATCCTCTCCTTTCACTCTCTTCTTAGCCCCTTACAATCTGGCTTCTGACGTTATCATTTCGCCAAAACTGCTCTCTCCAAAGTTACTGATGACCTCTTAGTGGCCAAATCCATTGGCCTTTTCTCAGTCCTCATTCTCCCTGACCTCTCTGCAGCCTTTGACACTCTTGATCACCCTTTCCTCCTTGGTACTCTCTTCTATCTAGGTTTTTGGGAACACTGCACTGTTCTGGTTCTCCCCTCTCTGTCTGACTGCTCCTCTATCTCCTTAGCTGGATCCTCATGCACATCATACCCTCTAACTGTAGGTGTCCCTCAGGATTCTGTCCTGGGCCCTTTTTTCCCTCTATACTTCTTCACTTGGTGATCTCATCAGCTCCCATAGCCTTAATTACCATTTCTATGCTGATGATTCTCAAATCTACCTATCCTGCCCTAAGCTCTCTGCTGACTTCCAGTCTCATGTCTCCAACTGCCTTTCAGACATCTTGAATTGGATGTCCAGTAGACATCTTAAACTCAATACATCCAAAACTTAACTCATTATCTTTTCCCTTAAAACCTCATGCCTTCAAAACTTCCTTGTGACTGTCAGGAACTCCACTATCTTCCAGTCACCCAGACTCACAACCGTGGCATCATTCTCAGCTCCCAACTGTCTTACCCCACTGCCATATCAAACTGTTGCCAAGTCCTGTTGATTTAGCCTTTCCAACACCTCTCAAATCAGTCTTTGTCTCCTCTGATACTGTCACCCTCTGGTGCAGACCCTCACCTCACACTTGGACCATGGCAATAGTCTGCTTAATGTTCTGCTTGTCACAAGTCTCTCCCCATGCCAGTCCATACAACCTCCAAAGTGATTTTCCTGAAGCACAGCTCTGACCACCTCCCCAACCTACTCTATAAACTCCAATGGCTCCTTATCACCTCCTGAAGCAAGCGAAAAAATCATCTGGCATTCAAAGCCCTTCAAAATCTAGCATCCTCTCCCCACTCCCACCTTTCCAGCCTTCTTCCACCTTACTCTCTTCCACTTATTTTCCAATACAATGACTATGGCCTCCTGGCTGTTCCACAAACAAGATACTCCATCTACCATCTCTGGGCATTTTCACTGGCTGTGCCCCACGCCCAAAATGTCCTCCCTCCTCATTTCTACTTCCTGTGTCCCTTCAAATCCCAGCTAAAATCCAATCTTCTACAGGAAGCCTTTCCTAACTCCTCTCAATATTAGTTCTTTCCTCCATTCATTATTTTCTACTTTATCTGCTTTGACTTGAATGTGCTTGTTGTCTCTCCCATTGGATTGTGAGTTTTCTGAGGGCAGAAACTATCTTTTTGCTTCTTTTTGTGCTCCAGCACTTAGCACAGTACCTGGCACATAGTTTTTGCTGTTGTTGTTCAGTTGTTTTCAGTTGTTGTTGTTGCTGTTCAGTTGTTTTCAGTTGTGTCTGACTCTTTGTGACCCCATTTGGGATTTTCTTGGCAAAGATACTGGAGTGGTTTGCCATTTCCTTCTCTAGCTCATGTTACAGATGAGGAACTGAGACAAATAGGGTTAGGTGACTTGCCCAGGGTCACACAGCTAGGAAGTGCCTGAGGCCAGATTTGAACTCAGGAAGATGAGGCTTCCTGATTACAAGCCTGGTAATCTATTTACTGCCACACTTACCTGCCCCTGGCATATGGGTGGCACTTAATAAGTGCTTATTGACTAACTACTAAACATTCCCCCCCATAAGCTTTGCAGACTCCTACACAGAGACAATGGAAAGAGTAGGCATCTATACATAAACTCTCACAGTGAGGCAAACATGTAAGAAATACATGTGGAGAAAGTGATCCATGCCCCTGGTACTGCAAGTACCTGATAGTCTTTCTCTTCTCCTAAATCACCATGGGTACAGCGTCTCTGCTAGGCTCCTTGCCCTCTGAAACCCAACTCCCAATGGTCACAGCTAACTCTCTCTAGACTCAAGAAGCTCCTCCTTTCTTATGCTTTGACTCCTTGGGCTTTCTCCCTGTAGGGTACTACTACATATATGAGTAGTTCTACTATAAGATGCCATAAACAGTTGAGAGGGGTTGACTTCCTCTCAATAGGCAAGGAAAAAATCCCTCTCAAGGGTTGAGTTTTTCTTCCATATCTGGCTCTCTTATTGAGCAAGAACACTCACATTCTTCAGAGTTGCTGCTTGCCTCAACTGTCCCTAGAGTATGAGATCTATTTTTTAAAGGCCTTGGGGCTTGGGCGGTGTGGAGCTAGTCCTTTGACCAGTCAGTATCTAGCTGCCCTCCAATGCCATGAAGCTTGACTAAAGAACTTCACACTTCCTAAAGAGGTAAAAAGGTATAGATAATTTTTTGAACTTCATTTAAGACACTGATACCTACTACATTGGCAAACCACTATATTACGTGTCCCTTGTTTTTTGTAATTTCATTAAGTGAGCTGAGGGAAATTCATTGATCAGTAGTCTCTTGATTTCTCATCTTCTCATTATATATATGAAGAGCTTATACCCTCCCCCTACTACATACTCAGCTGTTTGGGGTGCATGGGGTATTCAGGGATAACTAGCACTTCTGGTATATGGTCTTGTTGAGCACTATTCAGGGCTACTCATTCATCTTTAGTGTCCACTTGTCACCCAACTCTCACCTGTGGTTCCAAGAAGCCATAGCATGCTCAGCAGTCACATACCCAGTAAACTCTTTCAGCAGATGGGTTAAAACAGGTTGAGGGTAACCAACATGCCTCAATCCCAATGGTAAGTTAGGGCAATTTCCCCTGGCTGAATGGGCAGATGAGAACAACTTGTTTCAATGGCCATGAAGGCAGCTGAAGCAGGTGCTGTGGAGTACTTAGAGCTTGGTCAGGCATCACCAAGGTCAACCACTTCATCCTGGGCCTTTGTCAGTCACCCTGATTTCTGTCTTGCCACTGAACTTAGATGACTCTGGAAGAGAGAGTGAGGCTGATGACTTTCTGCAACTCTGCCTCACTTAAATCCAATTCATTCACAAGTAAGACACGACCATGATGTCATTGGTTCTCCTTGAAAAGGAAAGACAAGCAAAAACTCAGCTATGTGAATTAAATATGAAGAGATGATATCTAAAAAATATAATTAAAAGAGGAGAGAGGAATGTACTGGGAGAAAGAGAAAGGGAGAGGTAGAATGGGGTAAATTATCTCACATAAAAGAGTCAAGAAAAAGCTTTTACAATGGAGGGGAAGGAAGGGGAGGTGAGGGGGAGTGAGTGAACCTTACTCACATCAGAATTGGCTCAAAGAGGGAATAACATACATACTCAATTGGGTATAGAAATCTATCTTATCCTATAGGAAAGTAGGGGGGGAGGGGGTAAGAGAATGGGAGGTGATAGAAGGGGGGGAAGATTGGGGGAAGGGGTAGTCAGAAGCAAAACACTTTTGAGGAGGGACAGGATGAAAGGAGAGAGAGAATAGAATAAAGGGGAGGGGGAAATAGGATGGAGGGAAATGTTTTGCATGATGATACATGTATAACCTACATTGATTTGCTTGCCTTTTCAGTGTAAGGGGGGTGTGAGGAGGGAGGAAGGGAGATAATTTGGAAATCAATGTTTTAAAAATGAATGTTAAAATTGTTTTTACATGTAACTGGGAAAAAATAAAATACTAAATAAATTTTTTAAAAATTATAATCCCCAAGTAGAATGTAAGCTCCTTGAGGGCAAGAACTAGTTTTTATTTTGTTTTTAAATCCACAGCCCCTAACATAAGGCCTTCTACATAGCGGGCTCTTGATAAATGCCTATAGAGTTCTGTAGTCCCCTAACAATTGCACCTTTTCTTCTCACAGAAATTTAAGGTTTACCTGGGAGAAAAAAACTCCTGTACTCAAGAGAAAATAAGTCATACATTTGGGGAATAGTATATTTCACCATTTCTCTTCACAGCAAATATTTCAACTCATTTCAAGGAATATTGCAGAACACTTCAAATAGTTGAACTGCTTAAAGAAATAAAACTTGTATGTGCAACATTTCTCTCTGAGGTCAAAGCATTCTAACTCTACCAGGAATTCACACCCATCTCTAGTTTCCAACCTTCAACTGAGGCTTCCAGAGCTTCACGCCAGGCTCCCGAGTTGTATAACTGCATTCATTTGATGAGTTTTTATCTCCAGAGCCCTATTAGTGCTTGGCATAGAGTTGTTTGTTGTGCTTCAATTCTGGAAGACTACCAAAATGACATTACTATTTTGGAGTCAAGATACGATGTGTCCGACTATGGCTCATCAGACCCATGGGAGCTTAGAAAGCTCTATCACAGGTCGGGCACAAATAGTCCACGTGAACATTTGGAATGGAGATGTCTCTAAATTTGCACATCTCAGATTTCTTTTGAGCTACTGCAATTCTGTTTTACTCATAGAGCACAGCTCCTTCTTTGATTTGGACACACCATTCTGGGCAGTCCTTTGCCAGGGTCTCCCATGTCACACAATCAATTCCAAAGTTCTTCAGAGAAACCTCAAGAGTGTCCTTGTATTGCTTCTTCTGACCTCCACGTGAGCATTTGTCTTGTGTGAGTTCTCTGTAAAATACTCTTTTAGGCAAACATACTTTTGGCATTTGAACAGCCATGACCAGCCCATCAGAGTTGCACTCTCTGTATTAGAGTTTCAATGCTTGGCAGTTTAGCTCGAGAAAGGGCCTCAGTGTCCTCATCTTGCTAGGTGATTTTCAGAATCTTCCTAAGACAATTCAATTAAGTTTCCTGGCATGGCACAGTAGATTGTCCAGGTTTCACTGGCATACAACAATGAGGTCAGTACAACAGCTGTAAACCTTCAGTTTGGTAGGCAGTCTAATGCCTCTTCTCTCCCACACTTTCCTTTGGAGCCTCCTGAACCCTGAGCTAGCTCTGGCAATGCATGCATCAACCTCACCATCCTTGTGTACATCCCTGGAAAGAACACTGCCCAGGTAAGTGAATTTATCCACAGCATTCAAAATCCTTCCATCTTCTGTAGCTGATAGTTCCATGTATTGATGGTGCCGTGCTGGTTGGTGGAAAACTTCTGTTTTCTTGGTGTTAATTGTTAGGCTAAAATTAGCACAAGCAGCAGAAGCAGTTTTTGCTTTGTTGCACCTCAGCCTCATAGGTTGCATCAGGTACACAATCATCTGTGAACAAAGTCACACACCAACTCTCCCTTAGTCTTAGCTTGTAGCCTTTTCAAGTTCAATAATTTACCCTCAGTGCAGTAGCTGACCTTGATGCCATTTTCATCCTCATTGAAGATGTTTGACAACATTTCTGAGAACGTCAGGCTAAAAGGCAAGAGAGCAAGCACACAGCCCTGCTTCACTCCATTGGTGACTGAGGAAGCACAAGAGCATCATCTGTTCTCCAGAACCCGTGCAATCATGTCATCCTGGGATTGGCATATAATACTGATGAACTTCTCTGAGCAATCAAATTTTGCCATGATCTTCCATAAGCACTCATGACTGATGCTATCAAAAGCTGTGGTCAGATCGCTGAATGTGTACAGACCTCTGTTCTGTTTCTGGCATTCTTCCTAGAGTTGTTGGGCAGCAAACACCATATCACCATTCCTTGGCCCTTTCTGAAGCCACACTAGCTCTCAGGCAGATGACCATCTTCCAGGTGAAGGATCAGCCTATTAAGGAGGACTCTGGCAAGAATCTTGCTTGCAATGACTAAGAGAGAGACACCACAACCACCTCGGTGATTGTCTCAGAACAACTTATATTACTTTAGATAGATGACAGTGGAGTTGAACTCCTGGGAGAAAACTTCCTCTTGCTATATAACCTGGAAGATTTCAGCCAGCTCTTGTATGAGCAGTGGACCTCCTGCCCCTGTAAATCTCAGCTGGAATAGAATCAGCACCAGGTGCTTTGCTACATAAGAGCACCCTAATGGCATTCCAAACCTCTTCTTCAGTTGGAAGTTCAGCTAGAGAGGAATTGACTTCCACCTGAGGTATGTGGTCAATGGTTTCCGCATTGATTGATGACGATCTGTTGAAAACACTATGGAAATGTTTCAGCCCATCTCTCCAGGATCAATTCAAATGTACTTCCTCATTAGAGCACCAGTCTCTAAGGCATTAAATATACAGACAATTCAGCAAAATCATGTCATTGTCCAAAAGCTTAATCTCCTTAAGGTAAAAAGGGTTAAAAGGAAGACATATTCCTTGAATGTTTCAGTCTTCACTTTCTTTGACTTAGAAGTTTGTACTGGACTCTAAAATGAAGAAAAAATAAGAAGGGTCTTAGAGTGATAGGAAAGAAATGGAGGGAAAGTTCAAGGCACCTTTCTTAGTTTACTGTTCTTTGTTTACCATAATGCATCCTAATATATGAATTCTCATTATATTATATGTTTAATATTTATGTCACAGCCCCTCCTATCTCACTTTCCTAAACCCCACTCACTCTGGAAGGTTGGATGCCCAGAAGGTGATTATTACTACTTCTTTCCAAGGTTGTAAGGGAAAAACTCAGGGTTTGGGAGGGGTGGGGTTCTTGGGTTTCTCTAATGCAGTCATGAGGTATGATCCACAATATCATTTAGCCAGTCCAAGTTAACTAGCTTTTTTTTTTTTTACCTGAGGTAGTCTATTAAGAACAGATACAAAACAAATTCCTTCAAAGGATTGTTCCCACACACATACATACAGAGTCAAGGGGAATGTGGGCTCAAAATCGGAGAGTGCATACGGCAAAGGGGGTAAATCACAGTCCCTGTTTAGATGGAAGTCTTTTTCTCCTTTCCCGCAGTCCTCAGGAAGTTCCCCTAAATTATGGGTAGCTCTCAGCTTGCCTAGTTTGTCTTCTGTCAGCTCCCAACTAGATGCATTGTTACTGGTCCAGTTTCTTGATGATATAGACAATTTGGGGAGAGGGGAAAGGCGTGACGTTCCCTCTGGACTCAATTCCCTCCCCTTTGCTGCCTCTGGATACAGAACCAAGGGTCTGGCTCCTCAGTGTTCTCCCAAATGATTTTCTGTTCTGATTCCTTCTCTGATATGTCTGCTTCCAAAGAAGTGTTTAAATCTTTCAGACAATCCCAATACATTTCATCATCTGACTTCATCCAATGACCGGCTTGTAGTGCTTAACTCCTCCATTCTACAGTATACCTTTTATTGGTTGAGTGATTCAATGAAGATGTCTAGGAATCATTGGTATCTAGTTCACACGTTAGATTGAATTTGTAGCAATCACAGAGTCCTTTGTGGATTATTAGATGATGCTGTCAATTAGCTTTATTCCTGGTTCTGATATCTTTTTATTAATACTGTTATGCAGCCTGTCAATATCTTGCTGTCGTTTTAGACAAAACACTAAAATTATATGAAAGCCCTCTATCTCATTTCCTGCCTCCATTTTAAACCCCCTCTAATGCTTTCTCTAGTGTTCCCAAATTAATCTATTGATCTTTTCCTAAACAAATAGCAATGAGCAATATATAAAACACTTGGAGACATTGAAGTGCTATATAAAAAAGGAGTTGTTGTTGTTGTTGTTGTACTACTCCCCTGACTAAAAATCTTAATCCCTTTTTCCAGGATCAAGTACAAACTACTTAGCTTATCACTCAAATTCTCCGAAATCTAGCATAATCAAACCCTATGATAGGATTTTGAGCTGGAAGGAACCGTAGAGATCATCGAGTTGAAACGAAGGCCCAAGAGGTAAAATTACTCAGGATCATAGGTCTAGAGCTGGAAGAGACTTAAAAGTCTATCTGGTCCAACCGCCTCATTATGCAGAGGAGGAAACCGAGGCACAGGTGGGTTAAGTGACTTGCTTGAGGTCACACAAGTTGTAAGCATCGGAGCCAAGATCTGAATCATTTTTGACTTGTTTCACCTTCCCACGTTTCTGCTCCAGTCAAATTGATTGACGCATATACATGTCATAAAATTGACCCAACCAAAATCCTTCGTTTGAAAAAAATCACGGATACCTTATAACAAAATCCTACTGTAACACAATCGGTTAATTAATTATTCCTAACATTACTGCTATGAACCAAATTTCCCTAAAATTTCACCTAATATTTTGCTATCAAGTAAAAAAAAATGTGAAATGCTTTGCAAACCTGTATGTCTATACTTGTCCTCTGAACACTCCTTATATTCTTGTCTCTGAGCTTCTGATTACATAATTTTTTTTTTGGCCAAAGTACTCTGTTCATTCCAAAGCCCATCCCTCTTCAAGGTTCAGCTTAAGTCTAACCTCTTCCATTATCTTCTTTCCGTGAAATCTACAATAATTTCGTTAACATCTTAATCATATGGCACATATTACTTGTACTACTCCCCTCCTGGATCATTGCTTTGTCATGGCAGAGAGGCTTGCCTAGTTCAATGAAACTATGAGCTATGCCATTTAGGGTTACCCAAGACTGGTAGGTCATAGTGGAGGGTTCTAATAAAAGATGGTCAACTGGAGAAGGAAATGGCAAACCACTCTAGTATCTGTGCCAAAAAAAAACCCATGAATGGTATTAAAATGATAAACTATGGGGCAGCTAGGTGGCGCAGTGGATAGAGCACTGGTCCTGGATTCAGGAGGACCTAAGTCCAAATCTGACCTCAGACACATAACACTTACTAGCTGTGTGACCCTGGGCAAGTCACTTAACCCCATTGCCTAGCCAAAAAAAAAAAAGAGATAAACTATGTGACATCAGAAGATGAGCCCTTCAGGTCAGAAGATGTCCAACACATTACTAGGGAAGAGCAAAAGACAATTACAAGTAGCTCCTGAAAGAATGAAGTGACTGGGCCAAAGCCAAAAGGAAGCTCAGCTGTGGATGTATTTGGTGACAAAAGGAAAGTCCAATGCTGTAGAGATCAATATTGCATAGGAACCCAGAATGCAAGATCTATGAATCAAGGTGAGCTGGATGTGGTCAAATAAGAGATGGAAAATTTAAACATCCACATCTTGGGTGTCAGTGAACTTAAATGGATGGGAATGGGTGAATTTAATTCAGGTTATCATTACATATACTACTGCTGGCAAGAATCCCTTAGAAGAAATGGACTAGCCCTCATATTCAACAAAAGGGTAAGAAAAAGAGTATTAGGATATGTCTCAAAAATGACAGAATGATAGCTATTCAAATCCAAGTCAAACCATTCCACATCATAGTAATACAAGTCTATGATTCAACCACTCATACCAAAGAAGCTAAAGTTGCTAAGTTCTATGCAGACCTGCAACATCTCCTAGAAATAATACCAAAAAAAAGATGTCACATTCATCATAGAGTATTGGAATGCTAAAGTAGAAAATCAAAACATAATTGGAATAGCAGGCAAGTTTAATAAAGCAGGGCAAAGACTAATAGAGTTTGGTCAAGATAACATTGCAAACACTCCTTTTCAACAACCCAAAAGGCAGCTCTACTCATGGACATCACCCTTGGTCAATACCAAAATTAGACTGATGATATACTTTGAAGCCAAAGGTGGAGAATCTCCATACAGTCAGTTAAAATAAGACCTGGAGTTGACTGTGGCTCAGACCATGAGCTTTATATTGCAAAATTCAGATTTAAAGAAAGTATGGCAAACCATCAGACCACATAGGTGTGACCTAAATAACATCCCTTATGAATATAAGTGGAGGTTATGAATAGATTTAAGAGATTAGATCTGGTAGATAAACTGCCTGAAGAACTATGGACAGAGGTTCACAATAATGTACTGGAGTCAGCAGCATAAAACATCCCAAAGAAAAAGAAGAGCAAAAAATTAAAATGGCTGTCTGATGAGGCTTTACAAATAGCTGAGGAAAAAAGGAAAGGGAAAGGATAAAGAGAAAGACATACCCAACTTAATCTCTTCAAGAAAATTAGAGATATCAAGGCAATGTTTCATGCAAAAATGGGCCTGATAGAAGCAACCACTTCTGAGGAGGGACAGGCTCAAAAGAGAGAATAGAATAAACAGGGGGCGGGATGGAATGAAGAGAAATATAGTTCGTTTTCCACAACATGACTACTATGGAAGAGTTTTGCATGACTACACAAGTATAACCTGTATCGAGTTGCTTGCCTTCTCAATGAGGGTGGGTGGGGAGGTAGGAAGGGAGAAAATTTGGAACCCAAAGTTTTAAAAACAAATGTTAAAAATTGTTTTCACGTGCAACTGGGAAATAAGATATACAGGCAATGGAGTACAGAAATCTATCCTGCCCTATAGGAAAGTAGAAGAGGAAGGGGATAAGAGAAGGGAGGGGGGAGATAGAAGGGAGGGCAGATTAGGGGAAAGGGTATTCAGAATGCATGGTGTCTTGGGGTTGGGGGAGGGAGGAGATGGGGAGAAAATTTGGAACTCAAAATCTTGTGGAAGTGAATGTTGAAAACTAAAAATAAATAAATTAATGGACCAAAAAAAATGTGCCTGATAAAAGAGGAAAATGGTAGAAACCTAACAGAAATAGAAGAGTTAAGAAAGGAGTACACAAAAGAACTAGATAAGAAAGATCTTAACATCACTGATAATCTCAATGACGTGGTTACTGATCTAGAGCCAGACTTCCTGGAGAATGAAGTTAAGTGGACCTTAGGAAATATTATTAGCAATAAGGCTGGACCTTAGGAAAAATTACTAGCAATAAACCAGAAACTCCATCTACTTTTCCACATTTATTTTTGGTGACTAAGAGTTGAGATTCAAGAAAAGCCAGGAGATCTAAGAACACCACACTACAATATAACTCCAACCAAGAATGACTTGAATTTAGAAAACAGAAGGAAGCTAGCTAATGAAATGACTCTGGAAGAGGGTGTTCTTTTCAGCCTTTGGCAATTTTGTTGATTGAAAGGTACAAATGTGAGATTTGCATGAGAAAAATAACAGGAGGGCAGCCTACAGCAACAATGCAGTTATCCAGGACAAAGTCTGTATCAGTACCTAATAATGATAAGATGAACATGATAAATATAATAATAATGAGAGCTAGCATTTACATAGTCCTTTAAGGTTTACAAAGTGCTTTACTAATATATCTCATTTTGTCCTTACAACGACCCTGGGAGCTACCTGGGTGCTATTATTATCTCCATTTTACAGTTGGGTCCAGGAAGGGTGGGTCTAAGAAAATGTATTGGAGCTACGTTGAAGAGCAGCAAGGTTTCTCCACACAGCCAACTTGCCTTGGATGTGGAGACCCCTCAGGACGAAGTCAAGAAAGCAGAATTGGAGAAGCTTTTGCAAATTCCAGGTTATGGGTATCTGCCCATTTGAAACTGTATCCCACTACCCTGGCAGTGAAGAGGTTGGCCCATCAATAGAGTAGCCAGAGTAGCCTTGCACTGTGACAGTCCAGCACAGCTGCCTAGCTTAACAATGGAACCAACCATCTAGCACAGGCATAATGCCTATCAATGAACTCTGTAAAACCAGTCATCCTAAAGGGAGAGAGGCCATCGAGGTCAGCAGTTCCAGACTTATGAATTGCTTTGAACACGTGTTCTCTACATGTGTGTCTCATAGGCATGGTACTCTAAATTTCTTCCTCCTCTCCCACAAGGACCCTGGGTGCATTGATGAGAGAGTACCCTCCAGGTTTACAAGCAGAATTTTGTATAATTATTTTTCTTTCTTTGCTTTTTGAGTAAATGCTTTTTATTAGGAATGATTTGAGTCAGCCTGCTAATTTGTAAGTAGAAAGTACACCAGTGGGAGCTATAGTAGTAGGAGCGTAGTCACCCCACAGGTTTACTTACCCCTAGAACCTTAAGAGTAGATGTAGCAGCTGTCCTCTCTGAAGGAAGTAAATCTGCCAGAAGGGGAGCATGTTGGGAGAAAGTAAGCCCACCAAGGGAGAGAGATAGCATAGAAAGAACAGAAAAGGCAGTAGTCACATGTTTCAAATATAGTACTAGTAATCAAGTTTACAGATCTTGTTTTATGGCTTCAAAGAGGTTTAAAGTTATAGATAGAATTTCACAGAAAGTTCTTTCAAATATCTGTGATTTATTCCTCCATGAGCTCTGACATTAATTTGTTCCCTTAGATACATTAATTGAATTTTAACTCTGTTCCTTTATCTACTAAATGAAGACATGGCAATTCTAACCTATTTTTAATAGTTCTTCTAAGAAGTAATTGATAAAAAATATGACTGAAGACACTGAAAATAATAAAGTATTCTTTTAAAAAATATATAGCAAAAGTGGGGCAGCTAGGTGGCGCAGTGGATAGAGCACCAACCCTGAAATCAGGAGGACCTGGGTTCAAATCCGGCCTCAGACCAAACACTTGACACTTATTATGTGTGTGATCCTGGGCAAGTCACTTAACCCCAATTGCCTTTAAAAAAAAAAGATATATATATATATATATATATATATATAGAGAGAGAGAGAGAGAGAGAGAGAGAGAGAGAGAGAGAGCAAGAGAGCAAAAGAACCTAAAAAAAGTCAGAGAAGTCATTTGATCTCGTACTACTTTGTATCTTAGTATCCAACTCTTCTAGATAGAGGCACTAAAGACAATATAAAAGTAAGAAAGCATTCTTTCAGTGCCCTGATTATGTTGTGATATACTGAATTAAGATAATAGAGACCACATTCACATATAAAATCCTAAAAAGAACATTTAGGAATGTCAGATCTGAAACCAGCTTCTATGTGTCTTTGTGATATGTAAAAATATAGAAAAATGAGAAAGTGTATCTACATCTCATTTCTTTCCAATGTTAAGGATCTCAGTTCATGCATATTTTCTTTTCATATGAAACTCTCCTATCAACTCCCTATAGAGAGATCCACTCAGACTTCTGGGAGATTTCCTCTAGGTCAGGTGTTCTTGACCTGTGGTTCTCAGACTGGAGATTTCAGGGGTCCACGAATTTGGATGGAAAAAAATATTATATCTTTTTTTCCCACTAACTTCTAAATGAAATTTAACATTTCCTTCAATTATTTAAAAACACTATTCTGTGAAGGGGTTTATCCAGGTTTTACCAGATTGCCAAAAGAATCTGTAAGATTCAGAAAGCTTAAGAACCTCTGCTCTAGGTTGCTATAATTCTTTTTTCAGTCATGTCCAACTCTTTGTGACCCCATTTGGGGTTTTCTTGTCAAAGATACTGGAGTGGTTTGCCATTTCCTTCTCCAGCTCATTTTTACAGATGAGAAAACTGAGGCAAACAGGCTTAAGTGACTTGCCCAGGGTCTCACAACTAGTGAGTATCTGAGACTGGATTTTAACTCATGAAGATGAGTCTTCTTGATTCCAAGCCCAGTGCCTTATCTACTACACCACCTAGCTGCTTCTTGCTAAAAGTCATTGGTCCTCAAAATAAGGGTCGAAAAATCCCAGGGCTTTGTGGTATGACACCAAAGCGGCTTTGGCATGATTCCAAAAGATATATGATCAATCAGTTGGAGAGCTGGGAGATGGATTTCATTCCTCTATCCCTTTTATAGCTTGCTGTGGGTTTTTGTCTCCAATACAACCATAGCTACCCTCCATTCCTAATTGCCCAATTGCGCTTAGCTTTCCCACACTATAATGCAAGCTTTCAAACTCTCCCATTTTGCCTTTCTGGGCAGTTATAACCTTTTTGCCCAACTCAGGGCACCCTACAGCAGTAGCTATGCAGAGGCCATTGAAAAGCTGTTACTTTACTGACTCATGACCCATTATTTGATTATTGATGGTATTGTGTATCTTTCAATAAAAAAAAAATCTTAGCTGAATTTCAAAAATTACCTGAATAATTAATTATTAATAAGTGATTATTATTTACAATTTTATCCTGTCCTCTAGGACATACTCAGGAATTATTTAAAAAGCATATTCAATCACATTAAGTTAATCTCATTAAAAAGTACTATTAATAATATTTTAGTAAGAACAAAATATTTTGTATCATTAATCAATAATTTATTTCAACTTTAGCACATCTTTTAAAATTTCTATTTTGTGTATATTTTATAAGGTATACAATGTATTAATATAGTATACATAGATAATTTACAAATAAAAAAAATACACATATTGGGAGCGAATGCTCCAAAATGTTTTATTGATAGAGAAGCAAGATCAAAAAAAGTATGGAGACCAATTCTCTAAATCAGCAGTTCTTAAAACTTTTAGTCTCAGGACCCCTAATTTACACTCTTAAAAACTATTGAGGACCCCTTAAAGAACTTTTGTTTATGTTACACTATCAATATTTATCACATTATAAATTAAGATGTTTGTTATTATGAAAATAGTTTTGACTTTGTGGACTCACCTGAAAGGGTCTGGTCCTCAGACCACTTTGAGAACTGCTACTCTAGGCTGCTTCCCATTTCATGGAGATCAGGCTATTCACTGGTTTTCTCTTAGTCTATCTTGATATTTTATTGTCCCAACACCTTTTCTGCTCCTAAACTCTCTAATGACATCTATCATGCCACTCTTCCTGTCAGAAGATAGCATTTAATTGTGGAGTTTTAAATTATCCAATCTACAATAAAAGAAACTGAGGCAGAACTCTGAGTCAATGGCACTTTATTAAAGGATTCATGGTCCCCATCTAATGAAGTAGACCTCAGATCTTCCTCACGACCTGAGATGTCCCTAGTCCCCAGTTTTGGCTTGATACACAAATATGCATAAGAGGCATGGTTAGTCTCATTGGTTGATAAACTTTGCTCTTGAGCAGATCTTGACAGACCTATTTTGACCTTGTAGGAGGCCTTGATGAGCACACCCACGGGCTGGTAGAAAGGCAGGCTGCAGGCTGCCAACCAAGGTCACTTGTTAGTCAAGGGCTCATGGTCATCTCCCCATCTTGGGCAACGAAGGGATGACAAGGGATGAAGGGGCAACAAAAATAGGTGGGGGACTTTCCAGGTAATTGAGTCAGCTCCAGCACCCTGGGCTTGATCACCATAACAAGGAAAAACAAGGGCGGAGGGCCTCTAGTTAGCTTCCTGTGATTAAACAAGTGAAATTACAATCTGCAGTTCACAGCTCTGGGGCCTTATATACAGAATTTATAATCACTACCCCTATGAAATCATATCAAATTGATTAATAACTGATTGGAATAGAGTAGGGGTCCAAATGAACCCCTATAATCATGAAAGGAGATATTTTATAAATGAAAATAGATTGTGAATTCTTGAACAGGTGATATAGGAATTGAGTAATTTTTAGCAGTCACTACCAACATTCTATTTTTAAAAATAATCATTTGGCTTAAAACAATATTGACATAACTTTGTGATGATAAGTCTGATCCTAAACACCTGCACCCCAAATTACTTTATATTCACTACACACTCCCACTCCCAGAACGTAAACTCTTTGAGTATACCTTGTTGTTGTCTTTTTATTTCAGGTGCCTAGTACACAGTAGGATGCTTAATAATACCTGATGAATGAAATGGAATGGAATCAAATTGCAACTCTGTCCCTAAGAAACTGCAGAAACCAGTGATTATGTATGTCCAGCCATTTGACTTAGCTGGCTCCCCTTTCCATTTTTTTTCAAAATATTCTGTGGCCCTGGGGCAGCTACATGGTTCAGTGAATAAAGCACCAGCCCTGGGTTCAGGAACACCTGAATTCAAATGTGAGGAATGCTAACAGTTTGGTTCCCACAGAATTGATAAGAAAACAGGACAGGGGGAGATTAGGTTATTGATTCCAGACTTTCCTGTTCTCCCCTCCTTTTTTCTTACTTTCCTGCTGAACCAACAGTTCCTTGTTTCTCTCCTTTTTGCAAACCTTGTTGCTGGGGAAAAGTTTCCGAGCTTAGACTGTGAGCTCTGAAGCCCAGCCAATGGGAAGAGGAGCTAGTGGGAGGGTGAGGATTCTGCCTTAGGGTCTATGTAAACTGGCTTTGAGCTACACTCCTGAACACCCTGGCTGAAGCCATCTTGAGCAAATTCTGAGTGTGTCCTTTCTCATGAGAAAGTAATAAAACTCTTTTTTGCCTTTCTTAAGAAAAAGTCTCTGATTTGATTATTTTGGGGGTCACAAACACCCCATACATTTCAGGTGCCTAGTACATAGTAGGATGCTTAACAATATCTGATGAATGAAATGGAATGGAATCAAATTGCAACTCTGTCCCTAAATAACTGTGGAACCAGTGATTATGTATATCCAGCCATTTGACTTAACTGGCCCCCCTTTCCACTTTTTTTCATAATATTCTGTGGCCCTGGGGCAGCTACATGGCTCAGTGGATAAAGCACCAGCCCTGGGTTCAGGAACACCTGAATTCAAATCTGGCCTCAGACACTTGACCCTTACTAGCTGCCCTGAGCAAGTCATTTCACCCTGTTGCCTCACCACAAAAAAACCCAAATAAACGTGTGTGTGTGTGTGTGTGTGTGTGTGTGTGTATTTTGTGGCCCTGAGATGAAAAGAGCACCGAGTTAATTATTTAGAAATAGTTTTAGGGACACTATTTTCCTTCTATTTTAAACAGTGGGGGCATCTAGATGGCACAGTAGGTAGACCACTGGGCCTGGAGTTAGAAGGACCTGAGTTCAAATCTGACCTCAGACACATGATACTCACTAGCTGTGATGACCCTGGGCAAGTCACTTAACCCTGATTGCCTCACCAAAAGAAAAAAAAAATAAACAGTGATGTTTTTGAACAGTGTAAACACAAGGATCAGTTACCGAAAATCTCACATACTGGTTTCCTCTTTTTGAGGATGCTATAGTAACTGAAAGGAGTTAATGAGAAAGAGAGAGAGAGAGAGAGAGAAAGGAATGACTTCACCTCAGAGCCAAAAACAGAAATAAGCTACCCCAAACTAACCTGAGCAAATTAATTTGGCATTGAGAAGGTAGAAATGTGTGTTAGCTCAAAGTCTAGTCTCACCATATGTGCAGCTAGAAGGGAGTGATCAGTCCCCCAGAGAGTATAGGCTCTTGCCCCTTTAGAATTTGGAGGAAGAAAACGAAAGGCCACAAGGGTTTGTACCCTGGGGCTGGTGACCAGAGGCAATTGTTCCAGACCTCGGAGAACTTCCAGAAGAGGTAAAGGGAAAGTGGCTGCCTTTGGGAGGAAGAGCACACAGTTCCCGTGTTGTGCCTAAGGGCAAAACCTCAGTTGGCAATGCTAAATACTACTCCGGTTTCTATATCACCATGACAGCTATCTTTTCCTTCTAAGAAGATGGGACATAAAATAAAAGTGGAATAAAAAATACATTCTGATAGTTCAATTAAAAGTTTTTAACTTGTGTTCCATGGACCTTCAAAGAGTTCGCAGATAGATTTTAGGGAGGTCCATGAACTAGGATGGGAAAAAAAAATCTTTATTTTTCACTCACCTCTAACTAAAATTTAGTATTTCTTTCAATTAATTAAAAATGTTATTCTGAAAAGAGGTCTATGGGTTTCACTAGACTGCCAAAGTGATCTATGGAACACACAAAAAAGGATAAGAACCTCTGATTTAAGTTTTTAAGTATACATTTATCTAAGTTTTAGTCAAATTTTTATACAATAAATACAAATGTATTTTTACATAATACATACATAGAAGGCACGGTTTTTTAACTGAATTTGCTAAATATAAGTATAAAATTACCAACATGCCTGTGGCATATAAGATACCACTAAAGATCCCATAGTGTTGGCAGCAGGCTCCAAGCCACAAGAGGGAGATCAATTTGGGTTGGGTCAAGCAACTCTGTGTGGGTATCCAATAGCATCTAAGATTTCTTTTTTTCAGTTCGGAAACATACCAGAAATCCAAATGTGTGTTGGCTACCTCAGTCTTTCTTATAATTCCTTGTTGAAGCTGGTGCCTTAGCATGAGATACAGCATCAATTATGCAAAGGTAGCAACAGCCTGCTTGCTGTTGCATGAACAAGAGCTCTATCTCCCAGCCCTAGGCATTTTCACTGGCCATCCTCCACCCCTGAAATGCTCTCCTTCCTTATCCCTGCCAGCTAAAATTCCCACCTTCTACAGGAAAGCCTTTCCCAATTCTTCTTAATTCTCATTCCATCTTTAGACTATTTCCTATGTATCCTGTATATAACTTGTTTGTGCATATTTGTTTGCTTGTTGTCTCTCCCATTAGAGTGTGAGCTCCTTGAGGGCAGGCACTGTCTTTTGCTTTCCTTTGTATCCCCAGTGCTTAGTACAATGCCTGGCACCAAGTAAGCTGACTGTCTGACAAGTTGTATGTTAACAAATTAAGCAAAAGACAATGCTGTTAAATAAATCTCTGCCAGGCTGCACTTCATGCTCAGGAGGACTACATTTGAACCACAGACAACATGTTAGACATCCATGACCTATGTCACCTACTTTATATCTCTTAATGTTATTTTAAAATAAATTTTAAAACAAATGTTCACATGCATTCATAATTTGTCCCCACCACTGCTATGATAAACAAAACAACAACAAAAACTCTTATCATAAACATTTATACTCTAGCAAAACAAATTCCACTATTGGCTATGTCCCCAGATGACTGCCTCTCTCCTGGGAGGTGAATGGCATTCCTCATCCTCTTCTGGCCTCAGGATTTGTCATTGCCTCAGAGTTCTAAAGTTTTTAAAAGTAATTTTTCTCTATAATGTTACTGTCATGATACAACTTCTCCCTGTTCTGCCTACTTCCACCTGCATCAATAGAGGCCTTCGCAGTTTCCTCTTAAACTATATATTAATTATATGTATTATATATTAATATATAATAAGCTACATTAATGTACCTGTTTTTCTGAAGGCTTCCAACATTTGTCATTTTTGTCTTTTGTCATTTTTGTCAATCTGATGGGTGTGAGATAGAATCCCAAAGTTGATTTTATATCCTGCTACTTTGTTAAAATTATTAATTTTTCTATTAACTTTTTAGTTGAATCTGCAGACTTTTCCACATATATAGTGGAATAGGCTGCAAAAGGAGATAATTTTATTAACTCATTGCCCATTCTGATTCCTTTAATTTCTTTTTCTTCTCTTATTCCCATTGCTACCATTTCTAATACAATGGTGATAATGAGCATCCTTGTTTCACTCCTGATCCCATTGAAAAGGTTTGTGGCTTATCCCTATCACAGATAATGCTTGCTGATGGTTTTAAGTAGATGCTTCTTATCATTTTAAGGAAAAATCCATTTATACCTATACTTTCAAGTGTTTTGAATAGGAATGAGTGTTTTGTTTTGTCGAAAGCCTTTTCTGCATCTATTGAGATAGTGATTTTTGTTACTTTTGTTATTGCTATGATCAATTATGTTAATAGTTTTCTTTATATTGAATCATCCCTGCATTCCTGGTATAAATCCTACTTGATCACAATATATAATCTTTGTGATATATTGTTCAAGTCCCCTAGCTAGTATTCTATTTAGGATTTTTGCATCAATATTCATTAGTCAAATTGGTCTATAATTTTCTTTCTCTATTTTTGTTTTTGCTGGATTAGGTAACAGCACCATATTTGTTTCATATAAAGAGTTTGGTAGGACTCCTTTTTTGCCTATTGCTCCAAATAATGTATTTAATACTAGAATTAGTTGATCTTTAAATATTTGGTAGAATTCACTTATAAATCCATCTGGTCTTGATGCTTTTTTCTTAGCACATTTATGGCCTATTCAATTTCTTTTTCTAAAATAGGTTTATTTAGATATTCTATTTCCCTTTCTGTTAATTGGGGCAGTTTATATTTTTGTAAGTATTCTTACATTTCACTTAAATTGTTAAATTTATTGGCATATAATTGGGCAAAATACTTCCTAATAATTGCTTTAATTTCATCTTCATTAGTGGTGTAGTCACTCTTTTCATTTTTGATACTCATGATTTGGTTTTCTTTTCTCTTTTTTAAAATCATATTACCCAATGGTGTGTATCCATTTTGTTGAGTTTTTAATAAAACCAACTCCTAGTTTTATCTATTAATTCAATTGTTTTCTTACATTTGATTTTATTAATCTCACCTTTAATTTTTTTTAGGATTTCCAATTTGGTGTTTAATTGGGGATTTTTAATTGTTTTTTACTAGTTTTTTTTTAATTGCATACCCAATTCATTGGTCTGCCCTTTCTCTATTTTGTTGATATAAGTATTTAAAGATATGAATTTTCCTCTGATTACTGCTTCTGCTGCATCCCACAAGTTTTGGTTTATTGTTTCATTATTATCATTCTCTTTACTAAAATTATTTATTGATTTTATGACTTGTTCTTTAACCCACTCATTCTTTAAGATTAGGTTAGTCTCTAACTAATTTTTAATCTGTTTTTCCATAGTCTTTTATTCAATGTAATTTTATTGCATTATGATCTGAAAAAAGATGCATTTAATATTTCTGCTTTTCTACATTTAACTATTAAGTTTTTATGCCCTAATATATGGTTAATTTTTGTAAAATGCCATGTACCACTGAGAAAAAGGTATATTCCTTTCTCTTCCCATTCAGTTCTTTCCAGATGTCTGTCATATCTAGCTTGTCTAAGATTCTATTTATCTCCTTGACTTCTTTGTTATTTATTTTTTTGATTAGATTTATCTAGCTCTGAGATAGGAAGTTTAAAATCCCCCCCATTATAGTTTTGCTATTTATTTCCACCTATAATTAATCTAATTTTCCTTTAAAAAATTTGGATGTTATAGTATTTGGTGCATATGTGTTTACTATTAATATTAATCTTCATTATCTAGAGTAATTTTATCAAGTTTCTATGTTTCTCTCTTTTAATTAAATCTATTTCAGCTTTAAATTTGAGATTATGATTGTTACTCCTGCTTTTTTTTATGTCAGCTGAAGCATAATAAATTCTACTTTAGCCCTTTATTTTTACTCTGTATCTCTCATTTTAAAATGTGTTTCTTATAAACAGCATATTGTTGGGTTCTGGTTTTTGATCCATTCTGCTATCCATTTCTGCTTTATGGGTGAGTTCATCCCATTCACATTCAAAGTTAGAATGACCAGTTTTGTATTTCCCTCCATTCTATTTTTCCTCACTGTTTATCCTTCTCTCTCTCTTTACCCTATCCCTCCTCAGAAGTCTAATATACTTCACTGCCTCCCTTATCTGCACTCCTTTCTAAGAGTCCTTCTCTTATCCTATCCCCTTGCCCTCCTTTTTCTCTGTATGTTAAGAAGATTTTTATACCATACTAGATGTATGTTATTCCCTCTTTAACCCAGCTCCAATAGGAATAAAGTTCCCACACTATCTGCCCTCCACCCCCTCCTCCCCTTCACTCTAACAGTTCTTCCATCCATGCCTCTTTTGTATGAGATAATTTGCTCCATATTACCTCTCCTTCCCCAATTTTATTTTTTAGGATGATCCCATTATAATCAACTCAACCCCAAGCCTTCTATCTATATATGCTCTTTTGAATTACCCTAGTATTGATACTATTCTTAAGAGTTACAAATAATATTTTCCCATATAAGAAGTACGCAGTTTAACATTATTAAATACTTTATAATTAGTCTTTCATATTTATCTTCTGATGTTTCTCCTGATTCTTGTAAGCCAAATTTTCTGTTCAATTGGTCTTTTCCTTAAGAATACCTGAAAATCATTTAATTCATTAAATACTCTTTTCCCTTTCAGGATTACACTCAGCTTTGCTGGTTACATTATTCTCAGTTGCAAATCTAGCTCCCTTGTTCTTTGGAATATTATACTCCATGTCCCTCAGTCTTTTAATGTAGAAGCTGCTGAATCTTGTATTATTCAGACTGTAACCCCCAATATTTAACTTCTTTCTTTCTAGTTGCTTGTAATATTTTCTCCTTCACCTGGTAGCTTCAAAACTTAGCTATAAAACTTCTGTGAATTTTTATTTTGGGATCTCTTTTGGATGGTTATCAGTGTACTTTTTCAATTTCTATTTTACCCCTTAGCTCTAAAATTTCAAGGCAATTTTCCTGAATAATTTCTGAAAGTGTAATGTCTAGATTCATTTTGTTTATCATAACTCAGGTAGTCCAACGATTCCCACAATTTTTTCCCACAATTCCTGATGATTTATTTTGACTACAGTTCAAAAACAAAGTTGACTAAAATTCATCCAATAACCATAGGTCACACTGAAACCACATCTATTTGAAGGTTCCAGGTACTATAATTAGGTGTCCAATAAGCATTTGTTAATTGACTATTTCTGATTAATGTTCTATTCTTAGATTTCCCTTTGCTATTCTACAGCATGGCATGGCAGGAAGCAAACAAACAAGAGCTCTGGGGCCTCAAGTTGTTTTGGAGTATTAGCTGGGCAAATTAGCGCTTTCCTTTGATTAGCTGTGCCAGTCAATGCAAGCCCCACCATGTTCCAGAACTGTCTGGCAACAGACTATTTTCTGAGAACTAGTCCAGCTAAGTGTGGGGAGGTTTATTACCAGCATTAGCTTACTAGTAAATCACTTGACATCTGCCTGTCTCAGTTTCCTCAACTATAAAATGGGGTTGTTGTGAGGATCAAATGAGTTATTTGTATCTCAGTACTTAGCACAGTTCCTGTAGGTATTTAATGAATGCTGTTTCCTTTCCTTTCATCTTGACTGGAAAAGTTTATTCAGGGGCCATTTACAAATGCCCTTCAGCACAATGCCAAATTGGTCTTGAGAATTTTGGAGAGAATTCTTTTCAGTTTGAAAGTATTACATGGGGGTTACTATTTTTTAAGTGATACATTATGTTTGTGTAGTGGGGGACTGACCAGTGAAGACCCAGTCCTTAGGGCATATGTAATATCTTCTGTCTGAATCCCATTCCAGACACTGGAGGCTGGGTGAGCCTGCTTCTGGGCATCAATAATTGAGAATCTCTTTTCCCATAGGTATTCTCTTTCTACTTCCATCCTTAGTAAACTTTCTCAATAAATATCCATTGCAAAAACTGGTGTCAGTTGATTAATGGATATTGAGGAAATATTAACTGGTTGAATGAATTTGGGGGAACACACTGGATGGGGGCTCATAAACAATAGAATTAGAAAACCTTCCACACCTCAGGGTTACCCATACTTTGAGGGGAGAAGTAGATCTGACCCATTGTTTGAGAGGCTGAATCCAGAGCCAATGTAACATATGTGGGGGCTCACTTGTAGTAAACACTGGGCCTTTTCAAAACTATTATGTCCCACTCCAAAGATTCTTCATCCTAGACTCTCTTTATTGATTACCCAAGTTTTCAAGATCCACCAGAGAAAAAGTTGGATATTCTAGTATTTCCTCATTTGTATATATTTATTCAAATATTATTCTTTTCCAATTAAAATTAACATATTCCATTTCAGTATATGAAAGGTTTCATTAATTAGAACTCCTTTTATAGGACACAGGAATTGAATTTACTTCCTTGTGAAGGCATTTAAAATATTTTTACAAAATCAATTTTAAAATACTCAATTATTATTTTATATTTCTTTTAAGATTTCATACAATTAAATCAATCAGACACCAAGATTTCAACTGTTAAATAATTTTATTTAATAAACTTATTTGACTTATTGTAGAATTGTCAAATAACTAAAAATCAAGTTATTCTTTGAAAGTCATTATTAGGCAAACTCAGTTACAAGTGAGAGAAAATTTGTGAGAAATTTAGTGAGAAATATTGCCTTATATTTAAAATATTGGGAAAGCATAATCTATATGAATCACATTTTTTAATATGAAAATTGTCATGAACCAATCATTTTCTCTTTGAAAGTTTTCTGGCTAAAACTGTTTGATATCTATAATTTAATCTCCTGAGCAGCAAAAGAGTATGGAATTACCATACGTCAAATATAGGGTAAAGGGGGATTTGGTACCCACCCCCTGCCCTTGCCAATCTTTTAATGACAAGATATAATCCCTCCTTTACAACAGTATCAAACATAACAATATCCTCCTCTTCTTCCCACTCTTCCTGTACCTTGTCCTCCTCCCTCTCGCTTTTCTTCTCTCCTTTTTTTCTTCAAAGCTATTCTTTATGGCTGTAAACTTGAATTTGATTCCATTTTATTTAAGAGATGAGCATCTAGAAGTTAATGAGCATCTAGAAAAAGAAGCAATGATCATAAAGAGACAGCATGGCTTCATCAAGCACAGATCATTTCCTAAAGGTGTCAAAGAATATGAACAAACAGTTCTCAAAGGAAGAAGTAATAGCCACATGAAAGCTTCATATAATAAGAAAAATGCAGATCAAAACAATCCTGAAGTTCCATCTTACATTCAGCAGCAAATTGGCTAAGCTGACAAAAGATGGGAATTTCCAGTGTTAGAATGGTTGTGAAAAGACAGGTGCACTAATACATTGTTGGTGGAGCTTTTATCCTAGATATAAACATTTATGTAATGTGATAATTTATCCCTCACTCTGCCTTTAGGATAAGGATAAACTCCTCAGCCTAGTGCTTAAGTCCCCCATGATCTTGCCTCAACACATCATTCTAGATTTGTCACATTACTACTCTTTTATATTCTTAAATTTCAAACTAGACTATTAGTTAGTTGTACCTTGAACCTTATACTATTCCCTACTTCTGTTCAATCTGTGTGGCCTGAAATGTACTCCCTCATCTGTATCTCTCAGAATCATTCTTTTATGGCCCAGGTCAGGTGCTACCTCCTTCAGCTATATGTTATTTATATACTAATTATTTCTATACATATCCTTGAATCTATAAAGAATGTTTTTTTCCCTCTTCTGCATTCTAAGTACCTTGCGGAGTGCCTTATAATCAATCATTCACAAGCATTTATTAAGTACCTTCTAGGCGGCAGGCACTACATAGCAAGCATTGTGCTGGGTGCTGGGCACACAAATACAAGACTTCAAAAATCCCCCCTCAGAAGGAGCTTACATTCTAATGGGAGAAGCACAAGTACATATATGTCTAAGTAGAATAAATATATAAAGAGAATGCCTTCTTTCTGAGATTAATTTCCACTAATACTGAATAGCACCTCTGGTATGAGGGCTTACCAAGCACTTTTCAGGGTTGCTCATCTACCTTTGGTGTTCTCACTCAACTCTCAACTCTCACCTGTGGCTCCAAGAAGTTGTGGCCACACCCTGGTAAACCATCTCAGCAGACAGGCTAAACAAGGCTGAGGGTAACCAACAGGCCTCAAACCCATTGGGGTGTTAGAGGGATGTCTACCCTAAGGATGTGGAGCCTTCCCCCAGTGGAGCACTTAGTCAGACATCAAAGATGACAAAGTAATCCACTGCATCCTGGGCTACTGCCAGTTGTTTTGACTTTTGTCCTGCCACTGGACTCTGGAGTAGAGTGAGGCTGATAACTTTGTGCAGTTCTGCCTCACTTAAATTCAATTCATCTACAAATCAAGACATCACCCTTCAATGTCATTAGTCCTCTTAAAAAAAAAGGACAAACAACAACAACAAAAACAAAGAGAATGAATACAAAATAGTTTGAAGGACTGGTACTTGCAGTTGGGTAGAGGGAAGGCTTCATGTTCAAAAGGTGGTGCTTTAGCTGAGTCTATGGGTGGAGGTAAAAAGGGAGTGCATTCAACAAGGCACAGGGGATGACCAGGGCAAAGTCAAAGAGGTATATGTCATATGTGAAAAACAGAGAGAAGTCCTATTTGTCTGAATTGTAGAGTATGAGAGGAAGTAAAAGTAATGAGGCTGGAAAGATAGTTTGATGCAACATCTTGAAGGGCTTTAAAGATAAAACAGAAGAGTTTGTTTTATCCTAGAGGCAATAGGAATACAAATAGCAGGTGCTTAATGTTTTTTGTCCTGAACTGTTCATTAAATGCTTCTTTTGTGCAAGACACTACTAGATCATGTCATGGAGATACATAGATCAAAGTGCATAGTCTTACCCTCAAAAAGCTTAAAATCTAGTAGGCACCATGTACCTAGATAACCACAGTACAGGGGAGAAGTTGATTAAGTGCATGGATTGCAAAAGGGAGAGATGACTTCCAATACTGGTAATCAAGGAAAGCACCATGGAAGAAGAGGCACTTAATCTTGACCTTGAATGAGAAGAATTTTCATGAACTACTAGAAGCCATTCATTTTAGGGATGAGAAAAGCCATGTGCAAATGCATACTGTCAGAAAAGGTAAACATGGGAATAGCATGAAATAGTGTGGTTGAATCAGAGTGCATGAAGAATATTAAAGCTTTAAAGATAGGTTGGAGTCAGATTGTAGAAGCCCTTGAGTGTCAGGCAAGGAATTTAGGTTTTATTTAATAGGCAACTAAGAGCCCCTGATAATTTGAGCAGAGGAATGAGGTCAAGCTCCTGGGACACTACTGCAGAGCTCTCACTCCAAGCTGACACTGGCCCATTAATATCCATTCAATTCAATTTTTTATAAATTTTAAATCTTGGAGGCTCCATTGGATATTTCTGCATTTCTACCATCTGAATTAATTCCTAGCTTAGCTCCAGAGTTGAAGGTCACTCCTTGCTAAGATGGCGTGTACTGAGCTGGAGCCAGGTTATCTACCGCTTGACATGGTACAGCTGCAGCAACCCTCTGAGATTCTAGGGCCACCCCTATCTTTTCCGTAATCTCTTTGAACCGGTTTTGAACCCCACATCTCTCCATGTGACCTGGGCCTCAGTTCCTCATCTGTAACAGGCCTACAAAGCCTTGGAAGTTCCTTCCAGACCTTGATTTAGGATTCCAAGACACCAGGGATGGAGAGGCTGTAGCTGTGTGACCCTGGACCAGCACCTAAGCAATCTGGGCCTCGGTTTCCTTATCTGGGAAACGAGAGGGTGGATTACAAAGACGTTCCAGCTCTAAACCTAAATTTAATGTCTTTTCACCTTCTAGACCAACCTAGGGAGCGTTTTGTGGTTCAGGCTGAGGGGTGTTATTAAAGCAACTTTTGGCGGCCATGATGGGCCAAGGAGGCTCTCGAAAAGCTAGGCCCCAGCTTGCAGGCCCTGAAGGCAGGCGGAGGGAGGGTCCAGGGCTGGGCCACCGCAGCCGCCGTAGCCCGTTAGGGATCCCGGATTGAGCTCGAGCTTTCACCGCGAGGCCCAGCTCACCTCCTCACCCTCTCGCCCCCAACCGACCTCGGGCGGCGATGCAACCATGGCAACGGCTAGCGCCGGTTGCTAATGCAGGTTCATGCTGACTGCGCGGGAGCGCCCCCAGCGCCGGATTATGACGCCAGACGGAGGCGGCTCCCCGGTCTCGCGCGACCGCCGGCGACGCCTCGGGGCCGGCACCAGCAGCTACGGCAGAGGGGCGGAGGAGAGGTCAAGATGGGCGCTCCGCGGGCGGGGGAGGAGGAGGGAGGAGGAAACTGGCGATAGGCGACCGGAAACACCGACGCCCGGAGGCCCCGCGGAAAGCCGCCCCTGCCGCCGCCGCCGCCGCCGCCGCCGCCGCCGCCGCCGCCTGCTCCAGCGGGAGAGAAGCGAGCGGGCGGCGGGGCGGGCCGTGACAGAGACAGGAGAGGGAGGGCGCGGGAGCGGCGCGGGCGCGGGCGGAGCCTCCCTCTCTCTCTCCCTCCCTCCTTCCTTCCCTCCCACCCTCCTTCCTGCCGTCCTCGCCGCCAGACCGCCGGCCCGCAGCCCGCCTCAGCCCCCGCCCCTGGTAAGCCCGGGGCGGCGGCGGCGGCTCATGGCGGCCGTGGGGGCCCCCCAGCAGGTGCGGATGGCCCAGCAGCAGGTCTGGACGGCGCTGGAGGTGGCGCTCCGCGTTCCCTGCCTTTTCATCATCGACGCCATCTTCAACTCTTACTATGATGCCAGCCAGGGCCGGCTCTGCGTCGGGTTCCAGATCCTCATCCGGCTCCTGGGTAAGGACCGGGCGGCCCGGCCCCGCCGGGCCCCGCCGGGCCCCGCCGAGGGCCGTTGTGCCTGCGGCCGAGCTTTGCCTCGGGACGCGCGCTTCTGCCCCTCGGCGCGGGAGTGGGGGGGCGGAGAAGGGGACCCCTCCGCTGGAGGTGGGGAGGGGGCTAGGCCCGGGCTCGATGAGTGAGTCAGCGTGGTGCTCAGCTCGGCCTTTCTTCGGGGGGCTAGGGCGTGGAGGGGGGGTCTTGGCCGTGGTCGCCCTGTGGATGGGAATCGTGGCTGATGGCCAAGGCCACGGGAGAGGCAGAAGGCTTAGGAGCTGTGCTATTGACATGACCTTGGACAGAATGCGCTAATTCGGGGCTCAGGTTCCCTCGTCACCTCCCTCCCTCCTCCTGCACTGTCAACTCCACGTTTTCCGCAGGTGCTACCAGTGTGAGCCCCTTGTTGTCATTGTTGTCAGTGGTGGTTAAATGGCATTCCAGATGGGGAGGACTGGAAATGTCAAACCAAGGAACTATTACAGAAATCCTGATTGAGGAGATGTGAACCATACCATGCTGGGTAGGAATAAGCCGGGAAGTTAGAGTGGTGGTTAAATGAGTAACAGTCTCCACAAACCACACTTAAAATCATTTTCTTGATAGTTGCACAAGGTATAAGGGATCTTGTAAGAGTCTTAAAAAGTCCTTCCTACATATGCAGAGAGGCAGCGTAACACAGGGGAAAAAACTTGCTCTGGGAAACAAGGGGCTTGGCTCCGTCACTAACTTCATGACCTTGGGAGAGTCACTTAGCCTCTTAGGGTCTTGATTTCCTCCTTTTTAAAATCAAGGATTAAGATTAAATAATATTAGCTTCAGAGAGATCCCTTAATATTAAACGTTACTGCCACAGGGGAAAAGAAAACCTTTTATGCTTTAAAATGAAATCTGTCATAATCGTCACATATGGTATAGACCAATTTGAAATGTCTTAATTGTCAGATTTGGACTAAGCCGACTCTGAAGTCTGTCTTAATTATCAGATTTACTTTATGAGGGCTACTGCTTGGACTGTGAGAATTTTCTTGTGAACAGACAAAAAAAGAATGTATTTCAAGGTTGTGTTCATTCAGAAACTGTTGGTGAGTTTCATCCTGTATTCTTCTGAGACTTGTGGAATGTGTCAAAAATCACATAGTCCAGCCCCCCTGATTTTATAGGTGAGGAAACTGAGGCCCAGAGAGATGAAGTGACTTGTCCAACATCACTAAGCAGAATTGGGACTAGGACACAAGTCCTGTAGTGTTAGGTACTGTACTTGGTCTTCAAATCAAGAATATAAATTGTCTGCCCATTTGTTGCATCCCTGTTCTTAGTGAGTAAGAATAGCTATTGGGTTTTGTTTTGTTGTAGCATTATTAAGGGCCAAATTTTTTTTATTCAGTTAAAAAGTAATAACATATGCCATTCTTCAATACTTAGAGCACCTGTAGCTTCATTGGTCTGATAGTCCTGCCAGCAGCATTTTAAATAATTTAACAGTAATAGCTAGCATTTATGTAGTTTTAAGCTTTGCAAAGATCTGTCTAAGTATTATCTCATTTTGTTTTTTACAACCGCCCTTGGAATTAGATACCCCGTTTTCCAAATGAGGAAACTGAGGCAGACAGGTTAAGTGACTTGCCCAGGGTCATACAGCTAGTAGGTGCTTGCGGCCAGATTTGAACTCCATCTTCTGTCTTTAGTTCCAGCTCTGTCATCCCACTTTCCCACCTACCAATATGTAAAGTTTTTAAAGTTTGAGAACTTTCCAGAACTTGTGCTTTATTCATGGCCTTTGGCTCCCAGGGCTATGACTACCTCTGCACCAAGATGAAGTATTGGATTAACTTTAGTAGGATCATAAAATTCACACTGGTAAGGACTTCAGGTCATCTTCTCCTATCACCTCATTTTCAAGTTGAGAAAACCGAGGACTTGGTCAAGATCCCATGTGTTACTAATGTAAGAGCTGGGTAATTCATTTGGGAGGGAATTACAAAGTGTAGAGTCAAGATTTGAACCCAGGTTTTCTGATACAAATTCAGCATTTTTTTTTTATTGCACAATGTGGTAGAAGAATCACTGCAAAAAAAAAAAAAAAGCAAGGTTTGCTATTTTTATTCACCTATGAGGCAGTGTGGAAAGAGTACTGGCTTTGGAGAAAAAAAAAAAACAAAACAACCCAGAATTTTGAGTTCTGACTTGGCTCCTCACTCCCAGTGTAACTACTTGCCTGCCCTTTCGGGGCATCAGGACAGGTATAGGGGAGTGGAGATAGAGATTGTTTCTAAGAACTTTTTTAGGGCTGAATCTTATGAGATCAGGAATCGTTTATAGACTAAATGTTAGAACTAATTTCTTTCTTTTTTTTTTTTTTTTTGCTAGAACACAGATATAGAGACTGCCATGTTAAAAAAAAATTACTACAGAAGACATGCCTCAGACCATCCAGAAGCAAGCCCCCTTTGGGCCATGTTTTAAGAATTTCTGTTTACATATAAGTTGTTCCCCCCCCCATGGCAATTTGGGCATCTTTGAGAAAGGAGCAGGGGGAGAAAAGAAAGTTTGTAATAGCCAAGCAGAATAAGCTCAATGTTTAGTTTCTAGGTCTTTCTTAATAATAAAACATGAAAAGTTGAATTTTGCAGAATTTAAACCTAGTGATGGTGTACTTTTTCATTGATAACTAGGGCATACTACAATTAAGATCAAACTTTATTACATATTTTAAAATACAAACATTTTAATCTTCAAGGGCTTTTGCCAAACATAAAACATATGCTGTGCTGTTTATATAAACATTTTGATTCTAGAATGTTCTTGGTTTTGGACTTTATTAAAATAATTGGAAACATTTGTTATCTAAACCAATCACTAGACCACTCCTTAATTTACTCCTGTATAATTGACTGGATTCAGTTTCTTTCTCTGCCAAAAAAGAGTCTGTTTTTAAAAAATTCCTTTTTAGAACAAAAACAGTATATATGTTAAATATTCTGGGTCTTAAGCAGTGTAGCATCATTATGCCCATAAATATTAAGGGACAAAAACCTGGAATGTTAAGATGCTGACTGGAGTAGGGGGCCTTAATTTGGTACTTTAAAGGAGTAAATTTACTTATAACTAGTATTCAAAGAAATGATTTTTCAACTTAATTTCTTTGATTTAAAAAAAAAAGTGAAAATGGCACAATAAATATAGACCAAAAAATGCCCTTACAGTAAGGAATCTGTATTCATGCTAGTTATACTTCTTTTTTTTGTCCCATTCTTACCTGTGCTTCTCACCCAAAATTTACAGAATCAGTGATGTCCTGTTCCTGTATCATTTTTTATTTATTTCTAACTCTTTCACCAAGGTTTTCTTTAAGATCACCTGGGCTCATGTTATCACTTCCTTCCTTTACTAGGGTTATCCTCCTTCCTCTTATTACTAAGAGTTTCTACTTCTCCATTTCCTCACCTCTACCCCCGACATTGATATGTTGAGTACTAGAGGCAGCTGAGGGCATTTCCCATTATTTCTAGTACTCATATGATTTGAAACCATAAATTTCACAGTTTGCTTCCTAATGTCAGAAAAAAATATATATTATTTGAGAAAACATAATAGATTGTATCATAGTAAAGAATATTAATATCTTAACCTTTTCTGAGGAAATACTAAATTCCCTTCAAAATACATAATTCATAGTCAATGTAATAATGACATAGCTAATTTGAAACTAAGTTAGGAAGTGTAAGTATCAGAGTTCTCTTGTTATCTACATGAAAATATATCTTATTGCCGTAAAATAAAACAACAGATAAGAAAAATGGAAGATAAAACTTGGAACTCTGGTTTTGCATTGACTTTTGAAGCCATTGGTAGAATACTACAGTTGCTATGTTAGATCAGTTAGAATGTGCTTAGTATCTGGTAATACTATTTATGGTTTTATTTCCCTAAAATTGATGCATTTCTCATTTCTTGGGTTTCTTTCCTTTGGGAGAAAATTAGCAACACTAATGCATTAATTTCATTAATTAACCCATAAATGTCTACATCTCTACATCATATATTAGAACATTTTTCTGACATTTCTGTTTTGGGCTATGAATTTCTCTTAGTTATTTAAGGTTTATGGAGTAATGTTAGGGTGTGAGAGGCTTATAGAGTGAATATTTGACATTTTTAACAGATCTAGCCTAAAATGAAGACAGTGTCATAGCCTATTATGTTCTTAAAAATTTTTAATTTTTAATATTTTGCAAATGGATTTTATTTCTAGTGATAGACTTATTTGCCCAGTGGAGTAGAGATATTCAGGATATATATGAATGGGAAAGAGGGGGTATGGTGGTCATGTATTGAGAGCAAGGGATAAAATGTTAAAAAAAAAAAAAAAAAAAAAGACCCAGTGGAAGGTTTTAAGCACTTTGGATGGACTCTTTGGAGTATATAGGGGAGGACATGGAAAAAAGATTCACTATATGGAAAGGTAGGGGTGAGTTGTAATTTGCCTTGATGGAGAGAGATCATAGGAATATGTACTTTAGTGAGATCACAGAGCCATTGAAATAAACATTGTAAATGATTCATAATTGTGCATAGACTATTAACTTCTCCACTCTTATTCATCTAGCAGGCAGTAAGCATTTATTAAGGGCATACTGTGTGCCAGGCCCTGTGCAAATCTTCTAAGCACTGGGGGATACAAAGAAAGGCAGAAACCAAAAAAAAAAACAACTCCCTGCTCTCAAGGACCTCACAGTCTAATGGGGGAGACAACATGCAAATATCTATGTACAAACAATATCTATACTGGATAAAAATAAGTTGGAGATAATACAAGGAAGGCACTAACATTAAAATAAAGCAGGAAAGGCTTGCAGAAGGTGGGATTTTAGCTGGGTTTGAAGAAAGTCAGGGAAGTTAGGAGGAAGGTATGTTGAGGGAGAATATTTTAAGCATGAACTGCCATTGAAAATTCCTGGAGTCAGGAGATAGGGAGTATTTTGTGATGAATAGTGAGGAAGCCAGTGTCACTGGATTGCAGAGACGAGATGATAGGAAGTAAAGTGTAAAAAAGGTAGGAGGGAACCGGGTGGTGAAGTACTCTGAATGCCAAACAGATCCTAGAGGCAAATAGGGAGCCCCTGGAGTTGGTTGAATTGGGGATGACATGGTCACTTAGGCTTTTTGACAGCTGTGTGGAGGATGGACTAGAGCAAGGAGAGATTTATGGCAGGCTGACCAAACCTGTGGGCTGTTGCAATAGTCCAGGGTGGTTGCAGTTTCAGAGGAGTGAAGGGAATTTATAGCAGAGATGTTAACAAAGGTAAAATTGATAGGACTTGGCAACAGACTGGATACGGCTGAGGGTAAAAGAGAGTAAGGAGTAAAGGATGACACCTGTGTTGGGAGCTTGGGTGACTGGGAAGGATGTTGGTGCCCAGGAAGGTAATAGGGAAGTTCAGAAGAGGAATGGGGGGAGGGACGACAAAGATAACAAGTTCAGTTTTGGATGTCTTGGATTTAAGATGGGACTCACTTTTCTATCTTGGTTATTTTGCTGTTGTACTTATTAATTCCAGTCTTTGAAATTCTTTTAATATCTTCATATTAATTATATTCTAAATTATATTATTATATTAATATATGATATTTGGTACATCTCTTCCAAATATTTGTCACTATTTTACTTTTTGGTTATGGTTTTATTCCTTTTCCCCTAAGTGCCATGAATTGATTGAACACTTTTCCCAACAGTATTTTCTAATTTCTTTCAAATTGTCAATGTCTTTTTTAAAAAATGTAATCCAAATAATAAATGCTGCTAAGATCTCAAAGGAAATGAGATTACCAACTCAACACATACCCAATTTGGAGTTTTCTCTTCTTTCAGTTTACCTGATACTTCAGCTTTAATAAGCACACATGCAGCAACAGCAATAGCAGATTCTTCTTGTCCCCCTAGGACATTTTTCTACTCAGAAGCTTGGTGATAAAATGGGGTAATCAAGATGTTCACTGGCTTTAATGAAATGACAGTCTTTTATGAAACAGCTTTTACTAGTTATTCACTGACCTTACTACTGCTTTGGCCTTTTTGTATTTACTCAACATAAGTATTTTTTCCCTAAGTTGGTAAAGCAAGTACCTGTGTTCCCACACTGTCCAGAATATAAGGTACTTACACTTCACAATTGCATTAATGTTTTGATAATGTTTTTGATACTTTAGAGTAAATTAACAGTTATGGTTTTAGATGGTTTAGCAAATAAAAGTGACAACTCATGGTGTATAGCAATTAAAGATTTTCAAAGCACTTTCCAGTAGACTATAAGCTCCTTGAGGGCTGGGACATTTTATTTTTTTTAGCCTTTGTGTCATCAAGCATCAAGCATAGTTGCTTGCACAGAGTAGATGTTTTAATAAATGCTTATCAAATTCAACTGGCAACATAATTGAATTGAATTGGCAAATAATAACCCCATTGTTATAGATGAAGAATCCAAAGCCCTGACATGTTCAGACAGCTAGTAAGTGAGGCAGAATTTGAACACAGGTGTATAACACCTTTATTCCAAATCCAGTTTTATTACTCTACTGCCTCTCTGTTTCTCTCTCAGCCTCATTTATATTGATTTTTTTCTTAATCAGGATTGCCTGTGTCTGAATTTACAGTGTGAAACCTATGGTTCATAGCTATGGCCTGTACCAAGAGATTGGCTACATCCCAAGAGTAGTTGGTCAGTTTGGAATAAAGTTTTCAGTATAGTGCTCCTGGAATCACTACTTGGTCTTACCTTTTATCATTTTTATCTTTGACTTGGATAAATACATACTTAGGTAACTTATCAAATATGTAAAAGGCACAAATTTCAGAGGGCTAAATTGCTAGATATCAGAATCTGAAAAGATTTTGACAAGGTAGAACATTGGGCTGAATCCAGTAAGATTAAATATAATGGGAGGTAAAACTTGGGTTCAAAAAATAAACTTCACAGATACAGTAAGAGGGAGGAAACATGGCGAGTCAGTATTTTGAAGAGGAAAAAAGGTCCTGGAAGTTACAGTAAAGCAAGCTCAATGAGTTATCAGTATGAAGTAACTGCCATAAAAGGTGATGTAATGATCTTATGCTGAATTGAGAGACTCGGTGCTCCATATTAGGGGTGACTGGGGAGGGTGTGGGGGAATGGGGAGAGACTTCAGTACAATAGGAGGGTAGTTGTGTTATTTAGTCCTAGCATTCTCTGTTGTGTTCAGATCAGAGTTGTTGTCATGTTAAAGGCTGGGTGCTTCTTGTAAAAGGTGGCATTTTAGCTGAGACTTGAAGGAAGCAAAAATGGTCAAAGGTATGAGGATCAATTAAAGAAACAACAGGATGTTTTGTATGGAGAACAGAAAGAAGGCTCAGAGAGGACACTAGCTGTCTTGAAGTTCCTGAAAGGCTGTCACATGAAAGATTAGACATGTTTTATTTGGCTCTTGGAAGATAGAATTTAGAAAGGAGCATTAAGTAGAAGTTGCAGTGATGAATTTAAACTTGTAAGGAAAAACTTCCTAATGATAAGAGCTGTCCCAAAGTAGAATGGGCTCCCTAGGAGGTAATGAGTTCTCCCTTGTTAGGGAAGACAGATTAATTTTGTCCGAGGTAAACAGGAGAGACATGGTAAAGATGAATTGGACCATTAAGGCTAGGTAGGATAAGCAGAGATGTACAGAAAAAGTGTTTTCATAACCTAAAAGCACAGAAATAGTTTACAATACATTGTATTTTAGATAGATTAAGATGGCTGAAGTATAGATAGAGTAGTGAGAGATAAGACCTGAAAGCTAAGTTGGGTATTAGATTGTAAAGAACCTTAAATGCCAAACCAAGACATCCGGATTTTGGTAGATAGTGGAGAGCTCTTGAATGTTTTTGAGCAGGAGAAATGATACTAGAGTTGTGCTGGAAGATTAATCTGGCCTCTGTGTTTGAGACAGGGAATGTTTAGAAGGAGGAAGATCAGTTAGGAGGGCTGTTTGCAATAATGTAGGAGGAAGTAATGATGCCGTGAAATAAGGGTGATGACTTTAGAATTGGAAAGGAAGTGATTTAAAGGCAGCACAAAGGAAGAATTGATTCAATTTGGTGACTGAATGAGTGGCAAATGAAAAGTTTTTTTTGAGGCAGAATTTGGACACACCTAAACAAATTGGAAAATCAAAAGAAAATAAGTTTTTAGAGGGAGGGAGGGAGGTTTTAGACATGTTGAATTTGAAATGTTGGTGGGACAGTTGGAGAGGTGATAACTGGAATTGAGGAGTTATGTGAGCTCTTTAAAAGGGAAATATAGAGAGAAGAGAGAATGCTCTGCTCTTGGTTTAGAGGAGAAAGCTAGCATGTTCTGCACCAAGAGATATACTTAATAGACAGCTTCTGGCAGTAAAAAGGAATTCTCTGGCTGTAGATAGTTGTCAGAGTGAGATGCTTAAATTATGATTAAAATACACAGTATATTTGATTTTTACAAAATATAAAAGTAGCAATGGATTTTTTTCCAGCCTAGCATTTTAAAATTCTTGAGCTCTAGTGCTTTTTGTGGAAGTTAAATTCTTTCACCCACTTTTATGTAAATATTCCTTATTTTTTATTCAGTGTGTTCATTTATTGAGCATCTACAACACAACAAGGGACCGTATAGCAGATTAGCGTATTAGAGAAATAAGACCATGTACACATTTATTCTAAAGTAATTTGTTAAGAGGGCAAAAAGTACATGAGGACAAACAGTGCTGAGTTCATAGGTCATCTGTCTTGCTAGCCCTTTTGGGTGGGTCTTTGATGATCCTTTGAGATGAGACTATCAAGAGAAGCAGTTGTTAGGGCATTGTTTATAAGCATGAAACTGTCTATGCATCATAAAGTAATTGAAGAACTTGACACGTAGAGGTCCATCAGTTCTTCCCAAAATTCTAAGACAGGATGTTTGTTTAAAGGAAGCAAATAGTGATTTCTCTTCATCTTTTTCTTTCAGGTATATTTGTGTCCAGTGTTGTTCTGATCTTGTCACAGCGATCACTTTTCAAGTTTTACATGTACAGCTCAGCCTTTCTACTAGCTGCAACTTCAGTGTTGGTGAATTATTATGCCTCTTTGCACATTGACTTCTATGGTGCCTACAACACATCAGCATTTGGAATTGAATTTCTTCCTCGGAAAGGTCCCTCACTATGGATGGCACTCGTCGTTCTTCAACTAACATTTGGAATTGGATATATCACATTACTTCAAATTCAGTCCATCTACTCACAGCTGATCATAATGAATTTCTTGGTTCCTGTAATAGGCCTAATCACAGAGCTACCCGTACATGTCAGAGAGACTTTAGTTTTTGCTTCTTCCCTGATTCTGACATTAAATACCACACTTGTGTTGGCTATGAAAATTAAGTGGTTTTATTATTCTACACGATATGTTTATCTTTTGGTAAGGCATATGTATCGTATTTATGGATTACAGCTATTGATGGAGGATACCTGGAAAAGGATTCGTTTCCCAGACATACTGCGAGTCTTCTGGCTGACAAGAATTGCAGCGCAAGCTTCTGTGTTAATATACGTTTTAAAGATGGCAAATGACACTGGAGAAAATTCCTACCTTATTTCTTGGGATAATTTCTGGGAGCTAATTTGTAATCTTATAATAAGTGGATGTGATTCCACACTAACTGTTTTGGGCATGAGTGCTGTAATTTCATCAGTTGCCCATTATTTAGGGTTAGGGATACTAGCCTTCATTGGGTCAACTGAAGATGACGACAGGAGGCTTGGCTTCGTAGCACCTGTTTTGTTTTTTATTTTGGCTCTGCAGACAGGTTTAAGTGGGTTAAGGCCAGAAGAAAGACTTGTTCGCCTAAGTAGAAACATGTGCCTTTTATTAACTGCAGTCCTACATTTCATCCATGGAATGACAGACCCCGTGTTAATGTCTCTCAGTGCCTCTCATGTGTCATCTTTTCGTAGACATTTTCCTGTGCTCTTCGTCTCTGCTTGTCTTTTTATTCTTCCAATTTTGCTCAGTTATGTTCTCTGGCATCATTATGCACTAAATACGTGGCTGTTTGCAGTTACAGCATTTTGTGTGGAACTTTGCTTAAAAGTAATTGTATCTCTTACTGTTTATACGTTATTCATGATTGATGGCTACTATAATGTCCTCTGGGAAAAGCTTGATGATTACGTCTACTACGTTCGTTCAACAGGCAATATTATTGAATTTATATTTGGAGTGGTTATGTTTGGAAATGGGGCTTATACCATGATGTTTGAGTCAGGAAGTAAAATTCGGGCTTGCATGATGTGCCTCCATGCATATTTTAACATCTACTTACAAGCAAAGAATGGCTGGAAGACATTTATCAATCGTAGGACTGCTGTTAAGAAAATTAATTCACTTCCTGAAATAAAAGGGAGCCGCTTACGTGAAATAGATGACGTCTGTGCAATCTGCTATCATGAGTTTACAACATCTGCTCGTATCACGCCATGTAATCATTACTTCCATGCGCTCTGCCTTCGGAAATGGCTGTATATTCAAGATACTTGTCCAATGTGCCATCAAAAAGTATACATTGAAGATGTGAAGGAAAATGCAAACTCATCTAACAACAATGGGTTTATCTCACCCAATGAAAATCCTGAGCAAGTTGTAAGAGAAGCTGCTGCCGCTGCTGAATCTGACAGGGACATAAATGAAGATGACAGTACCGATTGTGATGATGATGTTCAACATGAAAGAAATGGAGTGATTCAGCATACAGACACAACAGCTGAAGAATCTCTTAATGATGATACTGACTGATTAAAATGGCATTTATTAATCACTGAGGTATTTGTTTAAAATTCAGTTCAACAAAAATGGAGTAAAATACTTCACTTCAGTGTGTAACCAAGCACAAAAACAGTATCAATGTTGAGTCTGTGAATGGTTTTCCGTTTACTGTGATGTGCTACTGTAAATATACCTCTTTAATTACTGCTGGTCTCTTTGGTGACCTATTTAAATTTGTGTACATTATTGTACATAGAATAAAACGTTTTCACATGTTTTTAAGACAAAGTTGGACAAAAAAATTTTTGATAGATGTAATGTTCATACAGTGCGTCAACTGTGCCAAAGATACACATGTGCTAGCTCTGGACCCCAGTTTTCTCATTGAAATGAATAGTAAAAATGCAAGAAAGCATCCTTTACAATGAATTATCTAGCCCTGAAAAACTTAAGATATTTTACACAGACTAAAATGAAAGTATGAGCAAGTGTTTTCTAAGGATATAAGAGCCGCACATGGGGTAGGCTTAAAATCCAAGAAAATAAACTTCCTAGAATGTAACTGATAGAAATGTCTGTTCAATTTTTAGGTAGCACTTACCTTGACCTGTGTTTTGAAGCTTAGTTTCTTAAAGGGCTGTGTTAAAAAATTGGGGCTTTCATCAAGTAAGCTTTGGTATAGTAACTTCTAATGTATTCTAAATGGAATTATGTCATAAAGGTTGCATGGACATAGCAATTTTGTATTTAGCATTTATGGAAAAAACTGCCTTTTCAGACTCTAGAAGAGATTCATTATAACCCTAAATTAGATTTTTTTTTAAAAAAACATTTGGTGAATTCATTTCTGTAGGAAAAAAGAAGGAACTGAATTATGACAAACATACCTCTTTAGATAAGTTTCATATTTTTATTAAAGGTTTACAGTAAGTTTTACCATGCAGTTTTACATACACAATGAAACACATATGACAAATGGCTGCTTTACATGTCTTTAAAGAAGACTTTAATGGTGTTGTTATATAGCGTATTGGCCAATTCAAGTGGGTCATCGTCTCTTACTGCTGCCATTATCTCCAGAATCTGACTAAAAAACATACAAAACCCCCCACCCCAGGAGATTAGTAAAGGATTGAATTTAAAGTACTAAATTAAACAACTGAGTATACTAATAATGATAAGTTTTATATAGAGAGAAAGCCATTTTATTTGTCTCTTTAACACAAAAGAATCTTATCAACTAGTTAACATTTCTGGTTTGATTTTGAAATTGAACTTCATATTTGTACTTTTAGTGGTATTCTTTAAGTGTACTACTAAATCTTTATTTAGAACTAAATTCCACTCTTAGTAGTTTAATACAATCTCAAATACAAGACTGATACACTTTAAAAACTGTGGGAGAGGGAAAGGAGCAGTTAATGAGGTACAAAAGACTGTCTTAAGAATAATCTGAATTGAACCCTGGGCTCCCAAGAAAAGCATATAATCCACCTTCCTATATCAACCTTGGAACCAGCCCAGTGAATAAAAGGAACTGAAGATAAGTTTTAAAAAGTATCCTTCCCTTGCCAAACAAGTGATTGCCTTATTTAAAAACCAAAACTATTCCTGCAAAATTTGTCAAGAGCAATTGCCATCTAGAATCTATGATTATTTGAAGCAGTTAAGGAAGTGGTGTTTAGGGCTGTGCTCTTGTTCGTGTTTTTCCATACTTCCAGAGAGAGAGACCTATTTATTAACTTAACTCTAGTTCCTACCAGCAGAAGCAGCAGCCAGCTCTGTCATTTTTCCAAAGTAATATTACAGGTACAATTGACTTTAGAACTGGTTAAATTATTTTTCAACATAAAAAGTGAAATCTAAATTCCTTTAGTTTTTTTTGTCCTTCTAATAGACATCTTTCCACCAAGGGGTTATGAGAAGAGGATTAAAATTAGTGTTTGTCCTTTAAGAATGGCACAAAACCTATGAGTTGTCAGTACTAAACATGAACAGTCTGGGTCTTGAACAATCAATTTAACTGATATGCTGAAAGTATTTCTTACATTTTAAATCGGACCTCCTACATACATCTTAGCTTCCTTCATGTTCGCTTATTAACAAATACTTATGTTGTATGATATTTGAAAGTATTTTCTTTGCAAGGGGGAGGTATTCAAGCAATTGAATGGAACTCTAGGTAGATATTACTGCTGGTGGCACAGTTTGCAGGTTTGTAAGTACTTTCTTTAGGGCTCATCACAGTCACCCTTGGATGAGTCCCTTAAACTCACTGGACTTTAGTTTGCTTACCCACAAAAAAGACATTTCTAGGATGATCTCTAATGTCCCTTAAATTTTTTTTGTCCCCTAAATTGCTGAGACTTAGGGGGAAATGCAGGGAATAGGGTGTTCAAAGATGTATCACTCAATGTTTCTCCTTAAAGAGTTTATAGTTTAGTAAGATTGGTGTGTGTGTATGTGTATTTGCAGGGAAGTATTCAAACAACTGGATGTAAGTATAGATAAAGACATAGACATATAGACACTCATGTGTTTCAGCAGTGCCTAATGGGTGGTACAAATTGTTTTCATAGTTCAGAAGGGGAATGAAATAGAACCTTACTATCATGTAAGAAAGGACAGTTTTGCATAGAGGGGCAAGTCCTTGATTGGAGTTGGGAGGACATGGCTTTGGATCGTGGCTGTCCAACTCATAATCTACATGATGCTGGGTGTCCATTTCCTGATCTGTAAAGTCAGGGAGGGGACAGATTACATGATCTTTCAGAGTTTCAGATCCTATGAACTTGTGATAGGGCCTCAGATTAGTAAATCTAATTCATGACAGAGCAGTTTCCTCTATTGCCATATCTGAAAAGTAATCATCCAGCTTCTGCTCTTCTTGGTGGGCAAGCAAACAATTCTAAACTTTCTTCTATCTGCCTTTCAAATACGAATCTTAAGTTTTTTTGAGTCTAAATATTTCTGGTTCCCTCAGTTCATCCCCCAATGACATTTCAAGTCTGTCATCTTGGTCCACCTCTGCACATTGGTTTATTAATGTTCTGCCTAAAATAAAGTACCCAGAACTGAACTTAATATCACACATGTGGTTGAACCACGGCAGAATACAACAGAATTATAACCTCTTACTCTTGGATGCTGTTTTTTTTTTTAAACACAGCCAAAGATCATAGTAATGGTGTTAACTTTTTAAACTTGAGTTTATACTGAAATCTTTTGCATCCTACACTTGTACATTTGATTAAATTTAGCTGTAAAGTAGTCCTTTACATCTGTGCCTATCAGATTTCATCTTACTACATTTGAACAATCATTCATATCTTTTGGGATCCTGATTTGCCACTCAGTGTATTTATTAACTAACTCTCTTACCTTTGTGTTATGTACTCCCAAACAGAAACATATTATCTGAGCCTTTAAAATGTTGAACAGAATATGGTGAGGTACAAAGCCTTGTGCCATTCTATTACGAGACATATCCACTGGTGCTACCAGTCCCCATACCTTTGACCCAAATCGATCTATCATTTGGTCTGTCTCTACATGAGGATACTTATATGCCACAATGAAATTTCACTTAAGACAGCTTTCAATGATATAGGATATAATTCTAATACCAAAATGATTTGGTTAAACTGCCATGGTAACTAGGAAGAACCACAACTAAAATGGCAGGTAGAGCACCTAGTAAAGGGTTTTACTACTGGTTTTATGGTATAGCTTCCAAAGTTTTTAATGATGAGCTATGTCAACTTTCAGGATAACTCCAGGATTAAGTTCCTCTTCCCTAAGGATGAGACTCAGGGCTCAGCCTCCAAGATGAAGAAATAATCAGATGTGGGCAAGCAGCTGCTTCTCACTGTATGTGAAGCCCTATGCCCTAAATCTAAAAGGACCTATGTAGAAAGCCCTTTTTTATAAATTAAAAAAAACAAAAAACCCACATCCAGTGGTTTTCAAACTTTCTGGTCTCAGGACCCCTTTTATCATTATGGCTCTCCCAAAAGAGGTTTTGTTTATATAGGTCATATCTACTGATATTTACTGTATTAGAAACTAAAACAACTTGGTAAATGAAAATAGTTTTGACCTCACAGACCCTCTCCTGAAAAGCTTCTTGGTCCCTGGACCACACCTGGAGAATTGCTGAGTTAAGGCTATTTTTTTTTCTGAGTTCATAAACTATACTTCAGAGCTGACATTTCCATAAATATCAATCCCTTACAAATATGATAAACTTTGAATTGGGCTTTATATAGTTAAACTTTTGAGAAGTTCATGTATATATAACTTAAACTCATATAATATCATTCAACTTCAGTCTTGCTAGTGCAAGTCAGATTTTCCCACAAAACTATATTCTGAATAGCTTGGGAACCTGAAGAGAATGTAAACTTGAAGGGGGGTGGGGGTGGGGAATTGTTTTTCATTTTGTCTTTGTATCCCAGCACTTAGCCTGAACAAATGCTTGCTGATTGATATAAAACTCATTACATTTGAGGTGTGAATTGCCCCAGCATTTATTCTGTTTTTGTCACTGGTATAAACTATAGTAATGGTTTCCTGGTTAAAGTTTTGTGATTGTTGTTAACAGTATGAAAAAAAATATAACTTGAAGGGAAAAAAAACAAACTCAATGTGTATGTATATACTAGTTATGCCAAGTTAAATGAAAGCAAAATTGGTTTGCTGCATTCCACATTTAAATTGTTTGTACAAATCCATGAAATTGGAAGATTTGTCCATTTAAAATGGTATAAACTCTTTAAGTATGATGAAGCTTTTTTAGTCTCAATTATGGGGATCCATGCTTTTTACAGGTTTGTGTAGAGAACAACTCCCTCCCCTTCCTCATTCTGTGCAGTTTTTATCTGAGAGAGCAGCAGATATAGAACCTAGAAGTCCTGGGTTCCACTCCACATTCTAACAGTTGTGTTATATGAACTTATAGGCAAGCATTTCATCTTTCTGGACCTCAGTTTGCTCCCCTTTAAAGCTAGGGGATTGAATCAGATGATCTCAAATATCCCTTTTATGTCTAAATATTGAATGATTTTTCTGTTAATTCCTTTATGGTTCTTTTATGTTCAACTACATCACTCAGGTGCTTCACCTGTTCTTCATTCCCTATTCTGGTTCACCTACTTTTCCCCCCCAGACATGTAACTTAAAAGGAGGCTAAGGAGGGAATAATAATTATAACAATTAACATTTATATAGCATTTACTATGTGCCAGGCACTGATTATTTTATTTGATCCCCACAACAACCCTGGGAGGGAGGTGCTATTAGCCCCATTTTACAGTTGAGGAAACCGAGGCAGACAGTGATTGAATGGCTTTCCCAGGATCACAGAGGTAGTAAGAGTCCAGAGACCAGATTTGTCTTCCTGACTCAGATGCAGCACTCTATTAACTGTGTCACCTAGCTGCTTCTAAAAGGGTATCTTTTATGCCCCTCTTATAGTTAATGTCACTTTGGTAATACTCTGAAGACCCATTTTAACATCTACCACAAACTAGCCCAGGCCTAATCTCTCCCCTAACCTCCATACTTTTATATCTGTCTTATCAGACATCTTTAACTTGATGTTCTGTAGACATCTTAAACTCAATATATCCAAAACTGAACTCTGTGCCCGCAAAAAACTGCCCACTTTTTGAACTTGCCTATAACTGCTGAGGGTACCACCATCCTTCCAGTCACGCAGGTACACAATCTACGTGTCATCCTTGACTCCTCCCTCTCACCAACCACATCTCATCTATTGCCAAGTCCTGTCAACCTTCCTAACATCTATATGGTCCCTTCATTCCTCTGACACTGCCAGTACCCTAGTTCAGGTCCTTCACCCCACAACCCACAGCCTGCTGGTTGATCTGTCTGCTTCAAATGTCTCCACATTCTAAGCCATCCTCCACTCAGCTGTCAAATTAATCTAAATAAAGTACAAGTCTGACCATGTCACTCCCCTATTCGACCAACTCTAGTTGCTCCAGAATTAAAATTTAAAAGCGTTTGGTGTTCACAACCTTTTACAACCTGGCCGCCTACCTGTCCAGTTTTCTCATACCTCAGTCCTCTCACACCTATGTTCCTTGCACAAACACTCCATCTCCAAACTCCAGGCATTTTACATTGACTGTCCCCCAAGCCTGGAATCCTCTGTCTCCTTATCTGCTTCTCTGGCTTCAAGTCCCAGCTAAAATCTCAACTTCTGCAAGAAGCCCTTCTGGATCCCTGTCAATGCAAAGTCTTTCCTCTGTTGTTGATCTCCTATTTACCCTGTATATATCTTGTTTGTATATAGTTATTTACATGTTGTGTGTCCCCTTAAACTGTGAGCTCCTTGAGAGCAGGAACTGTCTTTTACCTTTCTTTATATTTCCAGCACTTAGCAAAGTGCCTGGCACATAGTAGGTGCTTAATTAAATGCTTGTTAATTGTTGACTGACTGATCATGTGTTTTTGGATTACTGGCAGTTTTGATTTTTCTGAAATGGTTTAATGAGGTACATTTTTTTAAACTGAGAAAATGTTGAAAAGGGGATTTTACAGAGGCAAACAGCTTGGAATTATTCCAAGTGCTGTACATTCTTCCCAAATGAGATCCAGATTGATATCTTTTTCAATGCTGGTACAAACTTACTGTCCATCTGTTAAATTAATGGGCCAATGGGATGCACGTTAGAATCAGGGCAATACAAATTTTTAGCCACTTCATTTATTCAATTAGGTCAACCTTTTTGGAATGATGATTGATTTGATTAAGGAGATTTTGTAGTGTTCTGGCACTCGGTATAATTGACATCAACATCAGGAGTATTTGAAGGACCTTGCCCCTTACAGAGAAATCCTTCCATCTGAACTCTGCACAGCATACCCACCATGATGCTACCAAACATCTAAAACAAATTCCTCGTTTTTTTTCCCCCTTCACTTGCTACTGATATTTACAGATTTTTAGTACTTGCTTATTTATGTCTCTGGCAAAATCTGTTAAAGATTCTTGTATAATTTTAATGTGTGTGAATACACCTTATTTGAGAAGAGGCTTTAAAACTGCATTTTGTTATGCTAAATCAAATGCTTTTCTTAAAATTCTAAGACAGTGGAAACTTTTTAATCATCATACATATTTACATTAGTTAGAAGCTTCTGAAAAGTTTCTATTTCTAGTTTACTCCTGAAAAAGTTTCTAGTACATAAGCAATACTTATCTCAGTGATGATTTGTTTGCTTTATGCTGAGTATGAGTGCTAGCAGCTAAGATGAGTATGTCTTACAAAAAGTTTGTTGCCCATGAAGAATCACTTGCCTCTTCTGGAAGACTCTATGCAGCATCATTTCATAGAACTGAACTTTCTGTCTTCTGGTTTCATTTACAATAAAAAAATGTGACTATGTATGTCAGTCAGACCACAGAGTAAGACCTAGAAGGGACTTAGAGGGGTCCAATAACTTCATGTTACAGCTGCAGAAACTGAGGCCTTAAAGAAATGACGTGACTTGCCTATGGATTTATTATCAGTAAGTTGGCAGAGGTGACACCGGAGCCTGGGTCTTCTACCTCCACACCCAGTGTCCTTTCTACCTCATCACTGGTTACCATGTGGTGGGGATTCATGACAATGGTCCAAGAGTTTCAACTAAAAATTCTTTAATGGCACCTTAAGCAGTTAAACACTTGTAGAAAAAATTATGTAGTATACTAAATTACCTTGGGGGTTCACAACATTTTTTGGTTGCTGAAAGGGGTTCATGGAATGAAAATTGTTGGGAACCACTGTACCACATAATATTTATCAACTGGTCACCGAAAAAGGTCACATATAGAGGGACGTGATTGCAACTCAACATTTGATTTTTCAGACACTGTGTTGTAGGGCTTAAATGAACTAATGTATAAAGCACATTTTGTTAACTTTAAAGTGCTACAAGTTGTTGTAGTTAATTTTTTCTCCTCCCTCTTCAAAGCACTATATTATGTTAGCCAGAATAAGACTTATTAGTTTGTTCCTCTTTAAGATCTATTTGAAAGAAGTTAAGATGCAAATTCTTCAAATATGTTACTGTTTTGGCCTGATCATTTTGTACAACAGAGTTTTAGGTGCTGGACTTTATCCAATTAGTTTTCACTTAAAAATGATAAATTATCAAGTACAACATATTGTCCTACCAATGGCTTATTTATCCAGTACAAGTGATCATACTTACATAATGTTACAAGGTTCATTTCTGTCCTTCAGACAACTCCCACTTTCCCATTTCTTTTTTGTGGGAAATAAAGTTCTTACATATTTTATTCCTGCATGAGTATTTTTGACTCCACACCAAGGAGCATCTAATGTGGTGCAAAAAGAGATAAAAATGTTAAATTTTGTTTCATTAATCGTTCTGCAACTTGTGCCATCTTTACAGTTTAGAAGGTACCCTTGCTTTTTAACATGAGCACTTTCAAATTCTCACCTAACTTCTAAAATAAGCTTGGAAAAGGTAATATTAAAAACTATAGACCATTTAATGAGAAATATTATACAACTTGGATTGAATTAAAAACTAAGAAGCCCAATGAGCAAAAAGCCATAAGGATCCTTGAGATGTTGGAGCTATTATCTATACCTTTGTTATTGTGGCCTTAATAATTATTAGAATGATAGCATTTTTATAGTGCTTTTAAGGTTTGCAAAGCTGTATGTGCTATTTCATTTGATCCTCACAAAAATTCTATGAGCTAGAAGTGTATTTTTATATATGCTGCTATTATACTCATTTTACAGAGAGGGAGGAGGTTGAGAGAAGTTAAGAAACTTGTCCTATTAGTGTCTGAGGAGGTAGTATTGGAACACAGGAGGTCTTCTTAACTCCAAGTCCAGTACCTGTCCATTGTGTCACTTGTTGAAGGATCTGTAATTTGGTAGAGACACTCCTCAATTTTATGGTTCAACCTGGTGATAAGCCTTTGAGCTGATTTCCAGACAGACGGATCAAGTCTGAAACTCCTTTCCACTTTGTGTAGGTGCCGCTAGAGCTTGTGTTTTACTAGTCTGTCTAGCCTTTAAGAACCCACAGTATCATAACAGGGTTTTAATGAAAGATATCTTTCTTTAATAAATAAATCATTATGGTTAGCACATTCTATAAATATCCCTGAAATGTGGCATTCAGTAACTGAGCAAAGGAAGTTTTTTGGGTTTTTTTGTTTTTTAATAAAAAATCCTCAGGCATTATGATATCCTCTTGGCCTAGGGTTTGTGTGTCATGTTTAGCTTCTACTCTCATTTGTTTGAGGAATTTACTAACAAGATTTCTGATTAATTCTAACCCTAATTATTTGGTCTTATTTGCCTTATGATGGACCACTTCAATACTTTAAACTTTCTGTTTTTTAGTAAATATTTTAAAATTAACTAATGCTCCATGGCAAAGGATATTCCTACTTTCACTGAAGAGTTTTTTGAACTGCTGAAAAATATGCTTGATGAATTTGAAAAGAAATGCTCATTCTCATAGTTTTGGTTTTTAATGAAACAAAAAAAATTTTATATCTTCTTTGAACATCAAGCCTAATGTAAACATGATTTTTACCACTCCTTCTTGTAATCCATTTTTTAAAGTGCGCAAGCATAAAACCCTCAATCAGCTGAAAATAGGAAATTGATAGCAGACAAAAGGCATTTAGCTTTACAAGATGGACATGTGGTTAAAAAAAATGAATTTTACTGTGCCTATGGACACTTTTTGGGGAGAGGCAGGGGAGAAAATGGGGTTGGTATCTATGATTTCATTGGCTCAAGGAATTCTCTGTGTAAACTCCTATTTCCATTGTAGATCACTGTTGGCTCTGCAACAGAGTTTTTTGGCAAACTGAAAGGTGAAGTGACCTGGCCTGCACATATAACCATTATGTAATAAAGGTGGGATCTAGGTCCCAGGCTTCCTGGCTCAGGGCCAGCTTTCTCTCCACTGTGCCATGCTGCTTCAGGACAGGTGCTATTCTTTAGTTATATTTTACCAGTAAGCTTGGGGTATTAAATACTTTTTTTCCCAACTACTTTTTTCTTTAAATCTTAATTTTATTAAAAGCAATAGAAGTCAGAACCAAAATGCCAACTTACCAGTCTCTATCATTAATTTTTCACTAGGTATTGACTTTAACACTTCTAGGTTGGCCTCAGTTTTCAGTGAGCTAAAAAGTTATAAAAAAAATTATGTAAATTTTAACAAAGAAAGGAGAGTTATTTATAATAGGAGTGATCTCTTCACACAACATTATTTCCAAAGTAGTATAAATTCCATTTCATTATGAGGTTTCATTTGCCAGGTACTACACACACATTTTTTCCCTACTTTGGCATCTGAAGAGCTTATCAGTAAAGTCTTACTTTTGAAAAAAATCTAAACTAGCAGCCTCTAAGACTTAGGAAAAATAGGAGTTTGATTTTTACAGTGTAACTTCAATTGTTCAGTCATTTTTCAGTTGCATCTGACTCTCTGTGATCCCCTCTAGGGTTTTCTTGGCAGAGATACTTGGTGTGGTTTGCTGTTTCCCTCTCCAGCTCATTTTACAGATGAGGAAACTGAGGCAAGCAGGAATAAGTGACTTGCTCAGGGTCACACAGCTAGTCTAAGGTCACATTTGAATTCAGGAAGATGAGTTTTCTTTATTCCAAGCCCAGTGCCCTACCCACTGAGCAACCTAGCTGCCCTTAGATACAGTATTCAGTTACAGTGTAACTAAAACCAGTTAAATCCTTTGAGCCAATCTGAATATTCAACTCCTATATGGGCCAGGTGGTTATATTGTTTTCCATAGCCCTAGACTACAAGTATACTGGTCTCAACCATTTTGCAAAAGATATTAGTCACAAGGGGGATTAATGGATCAAAATAGAACTTTTAATTCAACAAATATCTATCAAGCACCTACTATGAATAAGCATTGTGCTACAAAAACAACAAGGAGCATCCATTATATTAGGATAATAACACATAAACAAACACAAGATAATTTTAAGGAGAGAACTTTAAGCAGTTCTAAGGGTCAGTAAAGGCTATGCATAAGTGGCACTGGATAAGCTTAAACTGCATGTTATACTTGGTCAACACAAATTTAATTAGCACTAACTATATGCCAGACACGGAGTCAAGATGTCAAAATGGAAGGACAAAACAGTACTAAGAATGGATTAGGAATGCTGTCTCGATTGGTATTTTTGTAGGAAGTATGGTAAAGTAGCATAACTCAAATGATTAAAGGACAGGGTCAGGGGCTTATGATTTCATTAGTATAGAGAACTTCCCATGAGAAATTCCCTCTATCAATTTGGATCAGCACCTTCTCTGCAATTTAGTCTTAAGAAAGTTGTCCAGCATTAGAGATTAAGTGACTTGAACTTGAGTCTTCCTGGCTTCAAGGCCAGTGCTCTATCTCCCAGTGCTAGACTTGAAGTCAGGAAGAACTGAGTTCAAATTCTGGCTTAAGAGACTCATTAACTGTGTGACCCTGGGCCCATCACCCAACCTCTATAAGCCCTGTTTCTTATCTGGAAATGGGAGTAATCCCACGGACTTCACAGGGTTGTTGTGGGAATCGTACTAGATAACATAAATGTTAGCCACTATTGGTATTATTATACCATACTGTCTCTGGACAATCTGAATACATAGCCTATGAAGGGTATTTGAAAAACTTTTAAAAGTTAGATTGACTGGCTATTTAGATGACATAAACTCATGAGAATATACCAAGAAAGAGTATGCTGGAAAGAGCACTATGACCTAGAGGACTTTGAACATATTCACCCACCTCTCTTCTCTAGGTACCAATTCCTATGTAAAATGAGAGGTTTAGACGCCCATTTCTCGAAATGTGTGATCCTACATTGTAGTAGAGATATACTTTCCTCCATCATGATAACACCTAGTAAAACAATTTTAAGTTTCAAAGACAGCAGGACCCTACAGTTAGGTTTGAGTTGGAGTAAGGAAGTCATGAATTTTTAAAAACCAACTAGTAGCATTTGCCTGGAAGGCTGGGACTATTTTGGGGTTTGGATCTCCAGTGCCTAGCATAAATGGTACTTGGATTGACAACCCCCTGACTGCATTTTGGAGTAAAGGTACAAATTCCAAATGTAGTTACAAATTTAAAGACAAAGTGAACTCATTTGAAGTTACTTGGTATTCTTTTTTTCTGAATTTAAGAGCATCAATAAGATCTTAATGTAATTGTCCAAAGAGTTATCAAAGTGCCTCTGCCCTTTGACCCAGCAATACCACTACTAGGTCTATTTCCCAAGATGATCAGGGAAAAAGAATATTTAAAAACACTTTGAACAGAAATTGCAATTTAAAATGCAAGACAAGGAGAGCTGTTTTAAGTATAAAAATTAGAATCAAGCCTTGCAATTTACTTCAGGTCCTCACAGTTACTTGCCTTGGGGGTAGCTAGCTACCTAAGCTTACCCCCTTTTCAGTCAGTCCATGGGAATTTAAATGCTTATTATGTATCAGGCACTGTGTTAAGCCCTAGGGGTACAAAAAAGGTAGAAACATGGACTCTGCCCTGTGAGAGCTTCCATCCTCATGGGGGAGACAATATGTAAATCCATAGGTCGACCCAAGATACATAGAGAGTAGATGGACTGTAGTAGAAGGTGGCATTTGAGCTGGAATTCTAAGAGGCAGACGTGAAGAGGAAAAGCATTTTAGGAAGGGGAGAGAGCAGATGCCAAGGCCGGGACACGTGAGAGGACGTGGCCTAGGCCTCTGTTAGGAAAAGTAAGAAGGCCACTGTAGCTGGGTCATAGAGGGTATAAATTAAGTAGAATGATAAAAAAGGGCCCACTTGTGAAGAGCTTTAAATGACAAATGATTTTAAATGTGATTCATCCTTGAGGCTACAGATGAAACCCAGGGAAACTACAAAAGGCAAGAGCCCTAATTGAGTTGACTTTCTGGTGGCCTAAAATCTCATAAAACTTTCGCATAACTGAAAACACTGTACTTGATAGAACAAGCCTAAGGCAATTTTTTCCCTTAAAAGTAAAATGTTTAAAAATCCAAATCACAACACTTTAGTAAAGAGAATTTTAATTACTTTAAAAGCATTTATGAATTATGCAAAAACCGTGTGGGTACTCCTACTAATCCACGTCACAACTCCTTTGTCTTAAACAGAGTTCTAGGAACATGACTGAGCCACATAGCTAGTAAGCATTGGAAATGGAATTGGAGCCTCGGTTTTAGGATTAAAGATTTAAATTTGGGAGGAACCTCAGTGGTAATCTAGTCCAATACCCTCCATGTTACAGATGAAGAAACAGGCCCAGTGAGGTTAAGAAACTTGTCCAAGGTCACACAAATGGGGGAAGGGCTGCAACTGGAACCTCGGTGTTCTGATTATAGATCTCATGTTCTTCTTCCCTAACTCCAAGCTAAGCACTTTATGACTCCTTATTAATAATTACATCATAATGAACAACTTCAAGCCAAAGGATCCTCAAAGCAATCATGAATTAAAAATACATGGCAACTAGAAGACTTCTTTTAATTGAATACACCTACATCTAAAATTCATCAGAAAGCAGCTCACTTTAAAATAATTTATGAAATCTTAGCATAAATGATTTTAAGAGCGTAATGTTAAACTTACCAACCATTAATTCCTATGTAAAGATCCATGTCAATTAATGCAGCTGCTGCTTCCTTTGTGCCATCAAAGGAATGTACCTAGAGTCAAGATTTATATATATGAAAATACTGACTGGTTTCTTTCAATTTCTTAAAAACAAGATTTTACAAAAGAAATGTGAATACATATTTAATAGTTTTAGCACTGCAGTTGCTTTAACAAGGGTTTTCTTTTAAAGAAAACAGCACTCTTAAAATTCTTAAATTCAAGGAGTGAGTCATTCAGCAAGCATTAATTCAGTGCTTACTGTGTTTGTGCCAGGCCATGTACTAGGTGCTGGGGATACAAAGACAGAAACATATATACACAAAATGAAATACAAACTATATACAAAGCGGTTTCTGGGGAGAGAACACTAGTAATGCAGAGAAATCAATCAGATTCCTGTAGGTGGTGGTATTGGCTGAGCTTTAAGGAAGCTAGGGATTCTATGAGGCAGAGGTGAGGAGGCAGCTCATTCCAGGGCTCCAGGATAGCCTTTGCAAAGGCATGAGAGGGGAGATGGAGTGTCATCCAACAGCAAAGAGGTCATTTTGGCAGGAGCCAGACCAGGAAAGCCTTTTAAAAAACCAACAATGGAGGAAGAGAAAAAGGGAGGTCAGATCCATGAAATAGGCTCCCTTGTAAATCACCGTGCTGTGGTACGGTTCTAGACAGCTCCCAAACTATCTCCAAGGAGGAATGAACAACAAGACACTTAAAAGGAGAACAGATATAAGGGGTCACAGATTAAGATCTTTAAAGCATCATCTACCGAAACCCCTCATTTAACAGATAAAGAACCTGAGACCCAGCACTAGATAATGTTTGGATCTACCTGGAGCTGCAAAAGTATATTCTACCTTATGATTCTAGGTTCAGGCTAAGAGTAAAGATGGACCAGGCATTGAAATGATATTTATATGGAGCTTTAAGGTTTGCAAAGCACATCACATGATCCCTCATTTGATCCTCACAATAACCATAAAAGAGGTGCTGCTATTACCCCTGTTTTAGAGATGTGGAAACTGAAAGGCTGAAGGCTGAAAAAGGTAAGTGACTTGCCCAAGGCCACAGAGTCTCTGAGGGAAGATTAGAACTCAGGTCTTCCTGACTTCAAGTCCGACACTCTACATCCTGGGTCACATAGCTGCATAAGTGGTGTGACCAACAACATAATCCAGTTTCTTTTTTAAGGCAGTTGGGGTTAAGTGACTTGGCCAGGGTCACACAGCTAGTAAGTGTCAAGTGTTTGGTCTGAGGCCAGATTTGAACTCAGGTCCTCCTGACTTCAGGGCCGATGCCCTATCCACTGCGCCACCTTGTTGCCCCATCCACTGCGCCACCTTGTTGCCCCATCCACTGCGCCACCTTGTTGCCCCTATGATCCATAGTTCTTGAGAATAATTCTGTTAAATCCTAGTATCTTCCTTGATTCAATCATACTTGACTAATGATTAGGTCTGTCAATGAATATTGTTGTATAAATAAAGTCGATTAAAAAGGGAGGAGGGGGAACTTTTTTGTATTATTTAAAATTTTTATTTTTTTACAACTAAACTGGCTATGTGTCACCACTGTTGTCAATCAAAACTCAAAACTTTGCATTTCCCAATCATGTATTTCTATTAGACCAGTAGCTGAAAAAAAAAAAAAGAAGCACACACACACAAAACTATCTCTGCTACAGGTTTTTAAGCAAGAGAACAACAGGGTCAGATCTGTGCATTTTGTTAGCCAAGTGAGGGATAAACTGGAGAAGAGTGACATTGGAACCAGTTAGGAGGCAACAAAATAGCCTCAATGAAAAAGGGGTGGGGAAAATGTAAGAGATGGCATCTAGGTAATACTTATAAGCTTTGGCAGTGGTTAGATAAGCAAGGGAGAAAAGCATTCTTAAAAATGAGCAGCCAAGCACTGAGAGTATACTATGGGCCAGGCACTGTGCTAAGCGCTCACAATTTATCAGGGGAGACAACATGCAAACAAAATACATAAAGCACAAATTGGAAGGGATCTCGGAGGGAAGACACCAGCTTTAAGTAAGACTGGGAAAGGCTTTTGTACGAGCTGGGATTTTAGCTGGGACTTCAAGCCAGGAGGCAGTGGTGAGGATGGAGATGAGAATGCCTGGAGATGAGAGGTATGGAATGTCTTACTCAGAGCAGGAAGGCCAGTGTCACTGAAAGAGCAAATAATGTAAAGTTGGAATAAACCTTAGAGAATCTAATTCTCTGGTTTTACAGATGAACAATCTGAGACCCAGAGAGAGTAGGGGCGTGCTCAAGTGAAGTAGTAAGGAGAATCCGAATTAGAGCACAAGCTCCCTAACTCCCAATCCAATGCTCTTTCTAATTTATTGCCTTGCCAAAGGATGATTAATGATTTAAGCCCATTCCCTCTCGAGGTATAAGTGAAATATGTAATTTGTTTTAACTACTAATTATCCAAGTAAACATGCAAGAAAAGCAAGAAGCACTGAGTTAATGCTTATGCAAATCAGTCAAAGTAGAAGTGGCTATTAATTCATGATCAGTATATGTATGTGTGCTATTTATGATTCATGTATGCTCAAAAACTAGAGTTTCTCTAGTTGGACCTGGTGACACGGTGAATAGAACACTGGGTCTGGAGTCAGGACAACTTGAATTCAAATCTGGCCTTGGACACTTCCTTGCTGTATGCTCCTGTAAAAATCATTTAATGTCTGTCTGCCTCAGTTTCCCCAACTGCAAAATGGAGATAATAATAGTTCCTACCTCCTAGGGATGTTGTAAGGATCAAATGAGATAAGCTTTGCAGACTTTAAGCCAGTATATAAATGCCTAGCTATTATTAAACATGTTAATGTCAGAGAGTTATAAGTGAAGACAATACTGTCAAGAGAGAAACTGAGATGGCCAATCAGAATTACAAGTACTAAGCAATTTCAAGTTTAATATTTAGATTACTCAGGTGAGATGATTTTCATAATAAAACATAATGACTATGGTAATATTGAGAAGATAGCCCAGTATAGTGGAAAGACTGCTGGACCTGGAGTCAGGAGAGCTGGGTTACAGGCTGTGGGACCATTAACAAGTCACTTAAATTCAAAGAACTCCCATTTCCTCAACTGTAAAACAGGGATAATAAGGGCTATAGCATTTAACACAAATGGTTGTTAAGAAAGTACTTTGTAAACTTTAAAGCATATGTAAATATGAGTTATCAGTTCATTAGACTGATTATATACATACGTATGTATACACACACACATATATATGAATGAGGTTATAAAAACCTGAGTTTTTACACAAACAAGAAAATTAGTTTAATTTTATATCCTAAACAAGAGTCATAATTAATGAGCACACGGTAGACTAGATTTATGTGTTTATGTCACTCGTGAACTAAGGATTTCCACCATTTGTAAGGCCTTCAAATATGGGAGGAACACACTTAACAACTACATTGCATATTAAATATAATTTTTATCTTACCACTCCTCCCACACATCTGTCTCTATTTTTCTTCATTAAGTCTGTGAATTAAAAACAAAAAAAAAGATTGTAATAAAACAATTTTTGCAATATTCTTTAATTGTGTTTTAAGCTATTGACTTACCTAAAAATTCAGTGTGTGAGTTTCTACAGTGAAGAAACATTGGAAGCTTTGTTTGTTCTGACAGTTCAAACTGTTTTTCAAAGTACCTATATAATGAAAAACCAGAATTTCTACATTTAAATTCTGATTTGGTTTGAAGGAACTATTTTTTAAAAGCCTAATGGTCTTTAAAATTCAAATTTATTTTTCCCCTAATTCTTTCTCCCTGAATTTGTGGATCACAAATGACAAGTTTGGAAGTTCAAAATGCCATGCATACAGCACAGGGTCTTTTAGATCACACTGCCTGGGGAGACCAAAACTTCCTTGCCTAAAAAAAAATTCATTCTAGGGGTTTAATGGAAGTCTTCAGGTTCTAAGTATATTGTGCAGAAATATAGTATTATAGGTATATTGTATATATGTAGGTATATTATAATATATAGGTATAAGAAGTATATTGTGCAAAAATATAGTAGTATAGAAATATAGTAACATAGGCATAGAAAATGCTATGTCTTAAAGACAAATACTTCATTAATCCATGGGTATTTTTCCACTTAAGGTGTACATGAAAACCCTTCACTTAGAAGATAGTCTTTTGAGAATTGCTGTCACTAAATATTTATTACCTAATATGATAGATCTCTCTAAACTTACCTAGATGGACAGTTTGACCCTGGGCCCACACTCAAGCCTTTTTCTAGCTCGAGGAAAGAGCCTATCAGAACCTGTGTTCTGCCAGCAAAATCTTTGAAAACTCAGGATTAGTGTCATGTCACAATGAGATATCAAAATAAGATTTTATTGGAGGTAAAACTCAATAGCAAAAAAATAACCAAATCAAAGTTTGAAGCAAGCAGAAATGGCCTCCAAACAAGTGACTTTACTGAGTTCTTAATTAATACCCAGATAATGAAACACATCCAACCAATGTTAATTCCTTAGAGCATCTCACGGGAAGGTGTGGCTGGTCAGTGGCCTCTCATCTTTGTCTTCATTATATTTTGCAACAGCACCATAAGGAGACTGTTCTTGTTGTTTATCCTTCATTCTCAAAGAGGACCATGATATCAGGAAGGTGATGTCATGTCTTGCAAGTGAATTGGATTTAAGTGAAGGAGGTCTGTGCAAAGTCATCAGCCTCACTCTCTCCTCTGGAGCCATTTGGGTCTAGTGGCAAGCAAGATATAGATCAGGAAGACTAGAGATGGCCCCAGATGCAGTGGGAGACTTTGTTTGGCCTTTTTCAGCTAAAGTCTTTCCCAGTTTGTCTGAGGCAATGCCCGTTCAGTGATTAAGACTAGGTAAGAAGAAATGAGGCAATGACCTCTTTTACCTAGTCAAAAAAAAAAAAATCTATTTGAGAGGGGAAGACCCTCAAGGTTTCTGGCCAAAACAGAAACAATTGTTCTTTACACTCTGAGCCACCTGGGTCCAAACAGTGACCAAGTGAGGCTTGGGCTGGGACCTATTGTTGGCCAATCAAAGATAGTCAGAGTGATTTGGGTTTAAGGCATGGTCCTTAAAAAAGAAATCTAGGGCACAAACCCCAAGACATCTTGCAAGCTTTCAGTGTGACTGAGAGCCACACTGAAAGCCAGTGAGGCAGAGATAAGAAGTTGGACAAATATTTACAAAAGGAAGTAACTGAAATAATTTCTTAACTATTTTTCTACATACAACCTTAAAGATGAGTCATTTCTGACACTCAGGGGTAAGACCACATCAGAATTCTCTGAAAAATAAAAACAACTTAAAAATAACCACATCCCTGCTTGCTTCAAACTTGGGGCTTACTTTCTGGTATTACTGACTTTTACCTCCCTCAAAATCCTACTGATGACTCAATGTAATATGAAAATGATACTGGTTTTCAAAGATTGTGCTGACAGAGCACTGGCGTATTCTACTGCTCATCTGGACAATAACGAAAAATCAAATCCCAGCCTGAAATGATCAGTCCTTTCTCTTCTCTTTTAGTAGGAACAATGGAGGAGAGATAGACATTTTAATCTCATGAAATATGATTACCACAGCCATAGAAAGGATGCGTGTGTGTGTGCGCGTGCGCGTTTGTGTGTGTAGTATCTTGTCTGTCTTCAGATAGTTTTACCAGTTGTATAAATGTCTTCGAACTAAAGAAAGTACAAACTCTCTTGTTACTAATTTTCAAGGTTTCACAATGCTTAGGAAGCATTTAACCTAAATCTCTTTTCTACAATTTAAGCCTTTTCTACTCTCTTGAGGCAGAAAGGAAATACTTCAAGTATCCTTGGCTTTTGTACCGTTATGCCTCCTCCAATACAGACTACAACCCCTTTATAAGTTGGCAGATGGTCTTTAAAAATTACTACAGCAAAAACATTAATCATCCCATAGCCAACCTAGTGATGAACCTGCTTGACCTTAGCTCTAAATAAGACATATAGTCTATTGTTGAACCCATACTTGAAGTCTTTTCTTAAGACAAGAGCCTGCTGTATCTATCTTTGTATCCCCAGAGCTGAGCATGGTACTTTGCAAACCACAGGTGCTTAATAAATGTATGCTGAATTGAATGGGAAGTATCTGCTAGAAATTGTGCTGCACTGGAAAACTGAACCTAAGGTCAACCCCATGCCAGGATAAAACAGGGGAGTAGGTCTTTAATGGAGGTTTGTTTAAAAGGCACTAAAATCATACGTCAGCAATTTTAAAACAGTTTTTCCCACATAATGGCCAAGAGTCCTGACTATATCTATATCTAAGATAATGAGGGTACTAGTGATTATAGCTTGGCAAAACCTGGAAGAACTTGCAGGATCACTTCCATATCACAATGAAGCATTGGAATAGAATGTTAGCGGGAGATAAAGAATACCATTTTCTTTATACTTAATATCCTACTACATACTTGAAAGGCTAAACTTTTTCCTCCAGAATATAAATTTCCTATTTAAAGAAGCATTGCATTTTAAAATTAAATGGGTCAACATCTCATGCGTGACCTTTTTTAACCTGTGCTGCAAGACTAGAGTACGAAAATGTTTCATTCATCTTAATAGTTAAATATTACAATCAACTATGATTTCATCAGGGTGGGTATCCCCTCTCCCTGCCACCTATAGACACTTCAATTCCCTCTCCCCAAGCCATAGTAGACATTCTTAATGAATGGTATACTGAGGGTCCAAATATCATCTGGTGAGCATTTTATCTCATGATGTCTTATGAATGTAGCTAGGTTCCTAGGTCTGATGGCTGAAGCTTTTATAGTGTTTGAGTTTATGAGCATCCTCACCTCCTTTATAATGTCCTTGTGTGTGGGGATACTTATATTATACATATTCTCATGGTTCTCTGCCGACCTGTCTATCCTCCTTCTACTCCCATGTCTAAAACATAGACATTTCCTAAGGTTCTGTTCTTTTTATTCTCTCTCCCATACCTATGTAGTCACTCATATTTAGATCTTTGTACTCAACCTCTCCCAGAACTGCCTCTAGTCCTCTATGTATGATAAGAGCTTGAATTTATACTGGACTTTAAGATTTTCAAAGAGCTTTATAAATATTATCTCATTTGATCCTCATAATAACCCTGCATTTCCAACTAGCTATTAGACTGCACTTCTGGTACCCCGAATTTACCATGACCTAGTTCGGTCTAGAACTGAACTCATCAACCTTCCATAATAAAAGCTGCTTATCTCTCCAAGTGCCCACAATGAACAAGACACTGTGCTAGGTGCTGGAGATACAAATATGAAAACAAAACAGTCCCTACCTTCACGGGGCTTAAATATAACTGCAGAGATTTCAAAACGGAGCACTAATAATTGGGCAGATCAGGGGAGACTGCACTTAGAAGGTGGCACAGCTTTTTGTCCCTCAGTTTTGCCCATCTCCTTAGATACTGTTTTTCTCTTAACATCTTCTGTGGCTCTGTGGCCCAGTGGCACAGGCCCTGGAGTAAGTAGTCCTAGATTCAAATCTCACTTTTGACACTTAGTATCTTGGTCAGCTTGGGCAAGTCATAGAATCACGTAACTTGAGAGCTGGAAGGGACCTTAGCGTCCATCTGGTTCAACCCATCCATGAAAGGGATCCACACAGTAACACCAGATACATGGTCATAACAGGTCATAACAGCCCCTATTGGAAGATGTCCAAGGAGGGCAGACCCACTATCTGGAAACCCTTTCTTTATTGTTAGGAAATTTTTCCTTGCACCAAGCCTAAATTTGCTTCTTTGCAACTTTCATCCAATTGCTCTTGCTTCTACCTTCTGGGCCCAAAAGAACAAGCTGAGTCCTCCATCCATCACACAATAGCCCTTCAAACACATGAGGATGGTTACAAAGTCACCCCTGAAACTTCCCTTCTGTAGGCTAAACATGCCCAGTCCCTTCAAACTGATCCTCATAGTATATAACTCATGGCCATTCACCATCCTGGCTGCCTTCCTTCAAATGATCTCCAGCTTATCAGTTTCTTAAACTATGGTGCCCTGAACTGAACACAGTATTCCAGATGAGGCTTGAAAACCCCAACACACACACACACCCTATTCCTGGGTACCTTTCTTGATGCAGCCCAAGATGGCATTATCTTCTCTGACTGCCATATCACACTGCTGACTCCTGTGGACCCACAACTGTAGTCCCCTAAAGCCTCTAGATCAACTTCAGAATGACTGTATAATGACTTCCTCATATTGAACTTAGGAAGGCAATATACACACACAAATAAATCTTATTTTTGGCCTAAGATTTTACATTTATCTCTACTAGGTTTGATTTTATTACATACAACCCAATGCTCTGGCCTGTTAAGATTTTTTGGGTCATCTGACTTATGTTAGCTATCCCTCCTAGCTTTGGATCATCTGCAAATTCGATGAAGATGCCATCTGTGCCTTTATCTAAATCAATGATAAAAATGTTAAGCAGCAGAAGGCTACATAGGGATCCCTGGGGTACTTACTCTACCGGGGACCTCCTGCCATGTTAACATTAAACCATTAACAAATACTCTTTAAATCCAGCCATCCAACCAATTTGGAATCCATCTCACTGTATTATCATCTAGTCTACATCTCTTTATCTTCTCAAAAAAGTCCAGATACTTTGTCAAATACTTTATTAAAATCTAGGTAAATTATATTCACATTTTCTTCAACGAGTTTAGTAATCCTGTTTAAGGAAAAAAAAAAAAAAAAGGAAATGAGGTTAGTCTGACATGTCCTGTTCTTGATAATGCCAAGCTGGCTCTTTGTCATCATGGTTCTTCTTTCACAATGTTTGTCAACTATTTCTTTTAATGATCTGATATTCTAGAATTTTCCCAAGAATCAAAGTCAAGTTCACAGGCCTGTAGTTTGCACTATGTTCTCTTCCTTCATTTGCCCTTTTCCAGTTTTAGGGCACTTTCTGGCATTCCATGGTTTAAAAATATTATGGAGAGTGGCCCAGCAAGTAACTCTGCCAGTCCTCTGAGTGATGGAGGATGTCATTAACCTGGGCCTAATCTTGAGGACTGTTCTACTAAGACGGTTGAGATCTATTCCCTTGCTGAAAGTTCCTCACATGGTGAAATCACAAGACACCTGGTGTATTAAGACTTTTACTTAGTCTCTCTTCACAGGATTGTTCTAAGGCTCAAAAGAAGTAATGTACATAAAGTGCCTTACCTTATTAAACTTTTAAGATATACTGAACTTTAAGGAACTAGAGAAATGTCAGCTATTGGCTGTCAGTAATCCAGGCTCCTAACCTGACTTCCTTCTTCACACCATATATCCAAACAATGTGACCTTTATCTCCTATCATCTAGATAATTTTTATAGCCTCACAATTGTTTTCTTGCCCCCAGACAATACCTTCTCCATACTGCCACACAAATGGCAGTTTATGATCCTTCCTTTATGATCATGTTATTCTGCTTGAAAAAAACTTCTGGGGCTCTCCCACCAATGTCTGAATAGTGTATAAATTCCTACTTCAGCATTTCAAGACCCTCCAAACCTGGTTTCACTTAACCTGTCCAGCTTTATCCCATTTTACTTCCTTCACATATTCTACATTCTAGCCAAAAGAGGCTATTTCCCATCCATTTTCCCCTTCCCCTTTCCCCGCCTCCCCATTTTGTGCCCTTATTTATGCTCTCTTCCATGCACGAAGTCTCAATCCTCATGCCCTCTCAACAATCTCAGAGGCAGTTCTTTCTTCAAAGCCCAACTCAGACCTTACTTCCTCTATGAATACTTAACTGATATGTCCATGTGAAAATAATTCTTCCTCCTCAAATTCTCGTGGTACTTTGCCTGAACCTACCTCTTATGACATTGTTATTTTTGTCCATGTACAAACATATCCCCCTATTAAATGGTAATCTCCGTAAGGGCCTGTGTTGTATCCACCTGTGACCTGGCACTCCTGCACAGGGCACTGGACACTGGACTTTTTTATTTTTTTGGCTAGGCAATGGGGTTAAGTGACTTGCCCAGGGTCCCACAGCTAGTAAGTGTTATGTGTTTGAGGCCGGATTTGAACTCAGGTCCTCCTGAATCCAGGGCCGGTGCTCTATCCACTGCGACACCTAACTGCCCCAGCACTGGACTTTTGATTGGTACATGTTCACCATAATTGGCCTAGACTAAATCCAACATACTCTGCTGCTAACGTGGGCCCTCTTCATGCCATGATACCATGCCTATTAAACCTACCCCTTCCTGTCCCATAACTAATTACAGTAATAACATCCATATAACTATTTCTGGAAAGAACACATCAGTCCATGTCAATCTAATACTTCACTCACCATCCCTCTGACATTCCTGACAAAAACACTCTTCCTTGGCTACCCCGCCCATCTGTGCTTACTGTTCGAATATAAGCTCCTTGAGGATGGGTACCATCATGCTTTTTAGTACTTGTATCTTTAGTGATTAGCACAGTGCTAGTATACAACAAATACTTAATAAGTACTCATTCATTCATTTATTTTTGTATACTCAGCACCTAGCATAGTACCTGGCAAATCATAGAAGCTTAATAAATACTTGTTGAATTGAACTGGAAGGACCTGCCAGATACTATGCTGTACTGGCACAGACTTCAAGAACCCAGGGTCACCCCCTTGCCACGATAAAACAATAGAGTAGTGAAGGTCTGTTAATAAAGCACTAAAATTAAATGTAGGTGATGTTACAATATTGTTATCCCCTCATTAGGTCAAAAGTCCCAACTATATCTACATCTAAGATAATAAAGATGGCAATAATTACACATATTTTAGACCTCTTATTATGGATCTGCTATTTATCTGGCTTCTTAGCAATTTACTGGCAACTATGAAAGGAAGTTTAGAATATCTCTCTCAAGGGTAATAATTTCCTACTTCATGTTAGGTACACCAAAATAGTGATTGTTATGTAAATCTCTCATTACTCATACACCTAACAAAATGTTTGAAGGATAAATTTTGGTCCAGATCATGAAAAATTGAGGAAGGAACTCTGCTAAACTTCCATGCCTCCCATCTATTGTTACTAAGCTATAGAAAAATTTTCATGGGATCAACCTGAATATTATGTATACTAGATGTATTCATTCATTCATATAATCACAGCAGGAAATAATTTTCATTGATCATAAAATCATTATTATCATTAGAAGTTGAGCAATAACAAAATAACTACTGGTTATTACATTATGTAACTAGGAACAGTTACATAATCAAAATGGCAGAAATTAGCACTTGATGATGATTGTGCCTTGATTTACTCTAGCATTTATCTGATTTTTAAAATAAGCTGGGTTCAAAAGTTGGTATTTGCAAGTGATGGCATTCAACCTTCCTTTGGCTTTAACACTTCTTTCAGTCAAAGGTGATAAGGCTTTGACATGTCAGGCTTCAGGGTAGCAGCTATAACTAATTACCTAAGATTTTAAGAGGAATCCAGAAAACCTACTGACACACGCTAGTACCTTAACAATGGTTGGGAACCATTCCTCCTAAGCTGGCTGCTGGCAGAACGGCATCAATCCCTCATCTTCAGTGTCCGCTAAGTCCCTAAAGGAATATTTTGAAATCTTGTCTGCTGTCCAATTTTTTTTTTCAAAAGACCACAGTATTAACATTTTAAAATACCAATAAAAATGCCCAAAGCAACATCCTTCCACCCAAGTGAATATCTCCCTCAAGGCCAATAATTTCCAAATAAACAGATCTCAAATATAACTAAAAGTCCCCAAGAAGATTCTGCAAATGAACAAGATTTTAGAACTACAAGGGACCTTAAGAACATCTGGCCCAATTCCTCATTTTACAGAAAAGGAAACAGGACTTCCGAGTAGCCAAGAGGTCTAGGATCATGCTAACGGCAAAGCCAAGAATAGAAAACAAGTACCCAGTTCGTTATACTCCACACCATACGACAAATGGTTGTCATATGGCTCTATTTATAATGGGCTAATATGCTATCAGAAATATGTGTTTTTCTGTTTAGATGCTGTTAATAATGGTATAGACTTTAAAAAATGGCAAGTGTGCCAACTGATATATTATAACAAGATAACACATTTTTTCCAGATGCAGGGTGATTTTTATCATCATTATCATCAATCTGAAGAAGGCTACAGATGCTACCTGAATAACTAAATAACTAATAACTAAAGAATAAGGAGTTAATGTGCAGGTGTGTGAAAAATAAAATAGTCTATATGACAGAGTTGAGGATTAGGGTCATATACATCTTTAAAAAATAACATGTTCACTAATCTTTATTTCAAACTCTCCTACTTGGTTCTGAGATGATATTCTAAGAATGAGGTGTGTTAAATCCAAAACTAGATAGGAATAGAACCCCTAGCACAAAGTTATTAAGTATTTTAAATATCATAGAATTATTAAATGTAATTTATTGAGTGTTTTATAATAAAAACAGATTTGGAAGTGATCCCATTGATGATGTGGGCCAGCCCTTGGCCTTTGAGCCTGTGAAATAAGGACCCCATCACCACTCTGGGTGGCATCCTCTCATGCTTATTTCATCTGTACAATGAAGTCATATTTTATTATGTCCAACCAAACTGAAGTTGTTTTAATTTAAAAGCTACTATCTGAATTGGGAGGAAGAAGTTCAGTCTGGGCAGTGTGATGCTGACATGAAACAGGAGTTTCAACTACTAGTTGGGAATGTGGGAAGTCCCTGGATACTAATTATACTTGATATAGTCTTAGAAGGCCTCACTCTTAACATGACTCCTGAAGTGTGCCCTGAATTATGACTGTCAATTTCCAAGAAATTCCAAGGCAATGTCCTATTGATGTAAAATAGGGTATGGATTTGGTGGCCTAAAGTCCATTTTTGATATCCCCTTGGCTCTAGTAATTTATTGCCTAGATCCATGTTTAGGTGAGCTATAATTAATAGTTATGAATGAAGAGGTTTATTAAAACACAATTTTTCTTGTCTATTTTAATCACAGCTGTTAAATAAGAAAATTCAGTCATTATTGTCTTCCATATCCCCATGAATATTTTCACACATAAGAGAGGTTCAAGGATTAAATGAAAAATGTAATAATATCTATAATAAAATGCTATAATCGTGTATGAAAAAGCATGTTTTGGCCAGTTGCAAATATAATGACTAAAATCATCACTAACACGAAGTAACTATATTTTGAACTGACAAAAGTTTTTAAATTACTATTAATCTATAGTAATAAATTTTCCTTACTTGAGTTGTGTATCTTTGGGACAAAACTGTAATCTATCAAAATCTGTAAAAGATTTTTAAAAATTACAATTAATCAACTGCTTTATAACAAAAAAATCAACATTGTAGAACAAAGTCATGCTGACCTGCCCAAATAGCACTTACCCAGTCCACATTCCCCTATTGCTACAACTTTTCCTTTATTATTTTCAGCAAGATTTAGCAACTCAGTTAAATAAAGGTCAGGATTATTCTTTTCAAATTCTCCACAGCAGGTAGGATGACATCCAACTGTGCTGTAAAACATATCTAGGACAAAATAATATAATAGACTTATTTTTAAGATGCACATATTTCATCATAAATGCTACGCCTTCATATTTATAACCAACATGCAAAAATGTTACAATTATTACTTATTCTAGGAAAATCAGAAATAAGTATTAAATCTGTGATTTCATTAGTATAGGGAACTCTCAGGTGAGGAAATTCCCTCTATCAATGACAGTCAGGACATTCTTTGGAACTTATTTTCTTAAGAGAGTTGCCTAGAGCAGTGAGAGGTCCAGTGACTTGCCCAGAGTCCCAATTTCACTCTACCCACAGGAGAGGGATAGAGCCACCCTCAGATACTCAATTGCACATTTGTATATAAAATAAGACAGATTAAAAGTAGAAAGACACACACAGATAACAATGAGTAAGTGGCAACTGATTCAAAGAGAAATAAAAGAAAACCTATAAAAGCAGAGCAATCACTGGGGCCATTTACTGTAGACCAAAGGGTTCTTCAAAACTCAATTGGTCCTGGGCACCAATAAATAAATTAAAACATGGTACAAAGGTATTCATTATGATGAATTTGTGTCATCAAGACAGAACTAAATTATGTTCCATTTCCTCTCTATGAAAGAAGGGAAGTGATACATTTTAAAAATGGTTTCTATCCAAATTAATTTTTTTAAAAGTTTTGGTGCTTTAAAAGATTAGCTTCAGTCATCTGGAAAAATCATCTACACAGGCCAGGTACTTCACTGACCAATGTTAGATAAGTGAGGCACAGCTAAATACCTGAGAATGCTTTTCTCGATTACCCACTGAGGAATGACTTTTTCCTTCCAGACTGCATACAGAACTTTGTTCATCCCTCTCTGGTATACTGTGCGTTACAATAAAGCAAACTTTTTAACCTCCACAATTACATCAATGTATCGTCCCGCTGTAGAAGTGAGCTTGGCTTTTTTAAGGCTGTGCCAGCAGATTGAAAGCTCTCGCAAATTCCAGCAGGCTGGAAAGGACTCAAGTATGGTCTTGGCAACAGACTGAGTCGGCTTTCCAAGGGCAAGCCTATCTAATCACCAGTAGGCTGGCCACTTGGGGGGATGGATTCTTTTGCCATGCCACCCTATGAAACTAACAAAAATACAAAACAACTCTCATTCATGTTCAGGCCCCTTCTGATTTTGCAAAGTGCTGGCTCCCTCCTCCTCCCTCTCCCAAAATAGGCAAAAGTTGACAACAATTAATATTTAGCTATAATCTATAAACATCTCTAAACAGTAACTTAACTGTTTGTATTCTAAACGTATGATCTTGGTCAGTGACCAATGAGTTGATAAGTACTTTGGAGCACTGACCTGTATCAACATTGACATTCTCATTACAAACAAAACAGAGATCTAAGGAAGTGGCAGTTAAGCCGAAGGATGGTTCAATCATAGATTCTTCTAGAAGAGGTATATTATGTAATTGGCTGAGCTGGTTATGTTGTGTGTACAAAGGCAAAAAAAAATATTTCATGGGACGCTTGCTTACTTATTACGTATTGCAGTGTTCATGATAAGCATTTCCAAAATGAACAACACTGAAGATAACAGCAGCTCATGTACCAAGATCTGCTGCAAAGGATGAGGTTGATAAATTTTACAAATGCAGAGGGTCAATAAGACCTTCCAAAATAAATTAACATATCCTTTAATACTTGGGCAACTTCACTGCCAAGACAGGGACGAGGAGAACTGTGAAAGGTCTGTTTGAAAAGATGATGCACAATCCAGCAACAAAAGAGGACAGAGGCCTGTCAACTCGACAGAAATCTCATGCATCTACATCAAGAATACTTTCTCTAAGAAGAGAGGCAGGAAGCAACCAACATGGCAAGCCACATTGAAGGAACTGGGGAAGTTTAACTTAGCAAGATTCAGGGAAGACATGACAACTTCAAGTGTTTGGAGGACTGTCATAAAAGAGAGATTAGACTTACTCTGTTTGGTTCCAAAGTATAGAAACAGGAGTAATTAGGTGGAAGTTCGGGGGCAAATTTAGGTTTAATGTAGGGGAAAACTTTGTAATAATTAGATCTGCCTATATGGAGAGCGGAAATTGAGATGCAATGGGGTGCACTCATTGGATGCCTCCATGCAAAGGCAAGCTAAGCTGGCTACTTGTTGGCTATGTTGCAGAAGGGATTGGTTTTCAGGTATGGGTTGAACTAGATGGCTGCAGAGGTCCCTTCCAACTCTGAAATTATGATTCCATGAATAATGGCAGCTGTCATAGCAGGAAAAGTGTTAGACCAGGAGTAAGGAAGACCTGAGTTTGAAATCTGCCTGAGACACTTCCTAGCTTTGTGCCTCTGGGCAAGTCATGCAGGCCCCTTCAGCCTGTTTCTTCATCTGTAAAAAAGGAATAATAATAATAAATGCAACTACTTCACAGTGTTGTTTTAAGGAGCAAATAAGATAGTATATGTAAAGTGTTCTGCAAACCTGTTAATTAGAGTTACTAGTATTATTGGATTGGAGAAAGGAGACTGGAAGCAAGAAGACCTGCTATATCTGTCCCCTCAAAACCAGTGTTAGAAAGGCTTCTACTGCACTGCATGTCTTACATAGTATCGAATACACTTATTTGTAAAGTTTAATTACTCTACTGATTCATCTTAACAGTATACCACTAAAACACAATTCATTTTCTTTTATCCACAATGTTTTTATATAGTAGTGATATATTTCATCATAGTTCCAACAGTTCTCAAAAGCTCTTTGGATTTTAGGTAAATGTATATAAGGATACCATTTGTCTTTGCCAAATTCAGGGCATCTTTGCTGTCTTGTAGACTTCCACCTGTAATCATAAACTGAAAGGGACAAAAAACAACAAAAGAATCTGGGTTTAGCAGTGAGTCAGAGTTAACAAGACATGAGAACTAGACCACATCTTCAGACTTTTGTTTCTTTTACTTTGCTGGTGTCTCAACAGTTTATGCTGATGAAGTCTGTTCAGCATAAACTGTGAATCTTGACTAGTAATACTTCCCCAAATAAATCTCATGTGTGCAATGCTGATTGTGGTGCCATTGCAGCTAAAAAAGTCAGTCAAGAATCATCTACTAATTTTGACTATTCGAAGAGTACCCAAAGTGTACAATCCAATAAGGAATTCAATGATAGGCAATTATAGGACTTAGAGCCATAATGGACCTTGGAAAGGATATGGTCCAATTCCATCATCTGATAGAGAGTATCTTTTTTACTTATGATTCAGCAGTATCATGGAAGAAATACTGTGCATTTACTTCAAATAGACAATTATCCCAAGAAGGAAATCAATTAAGAGATCTGAAAGCATTTGTAAAAGAAAAATAGACCAAAATACTATTATATTAAATTTTAAGAGTTATCAAGTAAAACATATAGCGAATCAAGTAAACAATGATTTCCTCCTTTCCTCTAGGATAGCAAATTAAGTCCATAATGATATATGGACTTCCCTGATGCACTTCTCACATGTTATTTTGTACTAGAGATATTTCTGTTATCATATCCTCCTGTTAGATTGTACTGTCTATGAGAACAAGGGATGATCTCTTGTTGAATCTTTGCATTTTCCTTAATCTTTGTATTTGGTGCTTCATAGAATGTACAAAGAAATGATAACTAAGTGTACAATGTACACTATACTCAGTTCAGTACTCTAGCTTAATAAATGCTAAAGTAATTGAAGTTGAAGTGTAAATGCATGCATAGATAATGAAAAACATTTTCAGAAAACCAACTTAAAAATATATGGTGAGAGTAGAAATCGAACTTATAAAAGAACACCTAGAAAGAACCAAATCCTTGGCTACCTATACTAGATATAAAAATACGAAGAAAACTATGAAAATACTTTTATGCTCAATAGATACACAACCTGCAATACATATACATTCTGTACATATTTCCTAAGGATTGTCTCTTTTTATTCAAACCCCTCTTCAAATAATAAGATAGAAAAAAGTAGTAACAATATTACACAGAGACAATTGTTTTTCTCCAAATCAGAGTAAATATCATCCTAGGATTATTTTCCTATTGAACTAAATTTGAATTTGGAACTCTGTCCAGTAACATTTCACAAATTTCTTAAGGTATAAGTCATTAATTGTAATATAAAATATTTCTAAGATTATAATTTAATGCTTAGTTCATAGATTTAAAGAGTCACTTAGTCTAACTTAATTTTACAAATGAAGAAACTGAGGCCCTAAAAGGTAACATACTCATAGTCAGTAGCAGAGTCAGGATTAAAAGATACAAATTATATATTCATAATTTTACATTGGAAGAATGTATTTGCTACTATGCTGATAGAGCATAGGACCATATCATATATTTAGAGCTGGAAGGGGGCCTCCGAGGCGATCTAATTTCAGATCTTCTAAATCTATTCAGTTCTTCCCATGAAGAGTCTGAGGTCCAGAGACAGACAGGTAACAAATATCAGAGGTGGGATTTGAACCCAGGACTTCTGACTTCAGAATCAATGTTCCTCCTACTTTATTTACTATTAAAACAACACATTTTATAAGTGAGGATCTTGACCAAATATCTGCTAATATACTGCTGAGGTGAAGAAACATGAAAATAAAAAGAGCTAACATTTAGATAATGCTGTAATATTTACAAAGTACCTTTCTCAGAACACCTTTATCGAATTGGCAGTATGAGCATTACCATCCTCTTTTTACAGTTAAGGAAACTGTAGTCTGGAGTGACTAATTGATACATGTCCTTGGTAACTCAGGTACAAGGTGTTATAGCCAGGGTTTGGAGTATAACAGGGTTGTGTAAAAAGAAATTTTACAAAGTGCTTTAGAAAGCAGGGAATGAAACAGATACTGGGCCTATTATGCTCTCTCCCTCCCCTCCCCATTTTTCATAATTAGTATCTGTTACAGGGAATAGAATTTTAAAACTGAAGGAGTTACATTTTACTATTGCAGAAACTGTGTCCCAGAAAAATCAAATTACTTATCAAAGTCACAGAGCTAGTTAGTGGCAGTATTCGTACTAGAACACAGATTCCCTATCTCTCTAACTTGTACATTTATGGAGTAGCTATTAAAGGGCTTTTGAAAAAAAATATTTTCCAAAACAAATTGGCATTGATGACTTTTTTGAGCATGACTTTTTAGAAAGCCATTCTAGTACCACCTTTTGTTCACACACAAGTCATTTAACCTCTCTGAGCCTCAATTTCCTTATATGCAAAATGGGGCTAATAATATACTACCCTCTTTACAAGACTGTTATAAGATCAACAGAAATCAGCAGTGTGACATAGTAGTTAAAAAAGAAATATGCTCTTGGGCTGCGTAGTAGAAGCATAGTTAGAGAGGGAAGCACAAAGAGATATCCTAAGATCAATGGGCAAACAAAGAAAAACGAGAGGATTATAAGCAGTGTTGCCTCACAAAACAGTGAAAAGCTTTAGAGGGAAAAACAAGTTGATGAAAAGCTTGGCAAGGGACCCAACTTAAGCTAGATCAACTACAGCATATTTAAACATAAAAATGGAAGGAGGAATATGTACAGAAGAGAAATGGTAAAGATCTCTGAAGATTTCTATAACAAACTCTTTATTCATTCCACTGAAGTGACTGCATTTGGAGTCTACGATCTCTAACATACTACATAAAGAAGTTGCAGTCGTACTATAGCAAGCACACACAGAAGATATATATTGGGTGTGGTCATTTTGAGGGTATTTAGTAAGCAATTCTCAAGATATCTAAAAAAAAGGAAAGATAAATCATTCAGAAAAGGCTCAAATATGAGTCCAACAAGAATACCAGTCTCTAAAGAATTAAGTTACCCAAAGTCAATTAATAAATATTTATTAAGTGCCTACTATTGCCAGACACTGTGCTAAATGCTGGGGATACAAAGAAAGGCAAATGACTGTCCCTGCTCTCAAGGTGTTCACAGTCTAATGAGGGAGAAAATACTGCCAAAGGGCAATGATAAAGCACATGGTGGGTGTAAGTAGGCTGCAACGTATTACCAATGATGAATTACACACATGAAAATAGGATAATCTGATAGATATCATCAAGAGATGAAGACTGAAAGAGGAGATGGTCCACTCACAGAGCAAGAGATAACAATGGATTGTCTGACACTCCACGCTACCTCACCCCAGGATGCTAGATGGGCCCTCTGTGGAAGACTTACAGGAAGACACAAAAATTAAGAAAGCATGCATGCACTGAGATCTGAACCACTGGGATAAGCAGAGGTAACATTAATTAGAAAATCATGACTTTGTATAAATCAAAGTTCTACAAAAATACCAGCTTTACTAAGAGCAGATGAGATGGTAGTGGCTAGAAGAAAACCAGTGCTATTAAAAAGATCTGGAGTTGTGAGTGAACTGTAAGCTCAGAGGGTCAGCAGTATGACACACAAATGCTAGCCTAGGAATCATTAAGAAAGGCAGGGATGATATCCAGAACATTGTTGTTGTTCTTGTTCAGTTGTCTCCAACTCTTTTTGATCCCACATAGGGTTTTCTTGGCAAAGATACTAGAGTGATCTGTCATTTCCTTCTCCAGTGGATTAAGGCAAACAGAGGTTAAGTGACTTGCTCAGGGTCACTCATCTAGTAAGTGTCTGAGGCTGGATTTGAACTCGGGTCTTCCTGACTCCAGGCTCAGCACTCTATGCACTTAGCTACCTAGCCACCTGAACAAGGGAGATGCTAGTCTTGTCGTATAATAGTTTGGGGAGAATATACCTGCAGCATAGATTTCAATTCTGGGGACCATACCACATATCGAGGCAGGATACAGGACAGGCTGCAGAAGCACCTAGAGATCATGGTATATGAGGGCTGGCTGAAGGAACTTAAAATATTTAGCCTGGAGAAGGCTTAGGGATGTATTATAAAAAAATCAAGAATTTGAAGCATTGTTAAACCAAAGAGGAATTTATATGCTTGGCCCCAGAAGGTAGAACCAGGAGCAATGGTGGAAACTGCAGAGAGGAGAGATAGGCTTGATGTCAGGAAAAGCTCTCCAACCAAAGGTGAAATGGACCCTTCTATGAGAGTCTCTGCACAGAGGCTACATGGCTATTACATGTCAGTAAGGTAGATGGAATTATTTGGTTACATGTGGGGGGTACCAGAGATTCTTAACCTTGTTTATGTCATGGACCCCTTTGGCAGTCTGGCAAAGCTAGGGATTCCTCAGAAAGGTTTTTTAAATGCATAAATTGAAATTCATAGGATGACAAAGGGAAACAATTATAGTGAAATACAGTTACCGATTTTTTTTTTTAAGAGATCCTAGATTAAGAACCCCTGGGACTAGGTCTGAGATCTAGACTTTCTAAATGTAAACTTCTTTGATTCTGTGAAAGAAAGCAGGTGAGTCTTCAGAACAGAAGGTGCCTTTCCTAGTTATTCTGATGATAAAATTACTATTGTTAAAATAAATAATTGTCTTCCACCTATATTTAAGCTTGGGCTTATTCATTTAGATTGCGAGTGGTATGTCTGAAGGTAAAAAGGTAACATTAAAAGGCAGATAAATTTCCTTTCTAGCAGTTTGGCCTGCATGATATGGTTGCGTGCAAATATCACAGTACCTTCCAAATACAAATCGTTAGCACTTTGAATCTTCTCCTAAGATTAAAAAAATCTACCAAATCTACTCCATTTATTGCCTCTCTGGAGGCAGTAGGGTATTAACAGGAAGAGGCTGCAGCTGGAGTCAGAGATCGGGGTTGAATTCTGCCCCTCTGACTTCACACTGAAGGACCTCCAACTCACTTTACCTCTCATTTCCTCATCTGTAAATGATCTCTGAGATCCCAATATCTAAATCTGATGATCCCATGGAAACTCCTGAAGGGAAACACCCTTTTGAAGAAATACCCATAAGGCTTTCTGCAACTAGAATAATACATACAATGTTAGAGCAGGAAGAGACCTCAGAGCTTATTTAGTGCAACCCCTTCATTTTTTATATGAGAAACCAAGATACATTCATCACTGCAAAAAGTGCTGTGATACTTTCCTTCCATTTATTACAATTATACATGAGAACAAAAATGGTAGCACATAAAAGCTAAATTAATAATTTCTTAGAATTGAATAGCTTTAATATTCTTACTCTTTAAACGATTATGAAGTTTAATTTAAGAACTGAATGAGAGTCAAAAACAAGCAAATGTTACCTTTTTAACACCAGTCTGGACTGCTCTTTCTACTATATCCAAGAAATCATCTGTAAAGGTTAGACCCCAAAAGAGAAACAGGAAAATATGAATCCATTTAGGTGGCATTTAACTTTGATGACCCTGACACCAAAAGACGCTGACATAATCATTTTCATTAAATCAAGACTAAAAATTTGCAGTCCTTAGTGAGTATAGATTAAGAGTTTATTCATCATTACCAACTTGTTTAAAAGAGGGGGAAAAAAAAAGGTTTTGTGCAGGATGTGAACTTACCAGTGTGGTAAACAACAGAAGGTTGAGTACAGTATTTATTAAGGACAAGTATGCTAGAGTTGATAAGGTAAAAGGCTAAAATAGACTGCTGAATGAAATAGAGATTGGCAGAAAGTATGAGCTTGAGACTCCTTTTTAAATAAGCTAATCAATCAAATGAAATAGAATAAAAGTAAAATTGATCTGCTCAAAACTTTTTTTACAGCTTGAATTCTATACTTGTTTATACTATGTTATAAAAAACTTTTGATAAACTATCTAGTTCTACTTGGTCCAGGTACACTTCAGTGGGACTTCATATTTTGTGAATATTCCAGTATTCCTTTTTGAATTGACAATGTCATGTGGTAATGGCATGTCTTGTAAATGTTCTTGTTAATTCCTCTTTTTATAATGGACCACACAGATGGAAAGATTTATTATTTCCCTCTGCCCCTAAGTAGCTATTTATTATTAACCCAAAGATTAGGGGGAAAAAACTAGCATTTCTATAAGTGATGTCAATAAATCCTTTAATACAAAAGACTGAAAACAGAGGCAGTATGATGTAGCAGAATAAATACTGGACTTGGCATCAGGGCCCTAGATTTGAAACCTGACTCTGCCATTTGTTATCTGTATAACCATGGTTAAGTCACATCTCCGACAACAAAGGGAGTGAACTATTTGGATTATTTGACCTTAATCCACCCTTTTAATTCCAAATTTTATGATCCTAAATAAACTGACAATGGAAAAAATATTTAGACTATGTTAGATTCACTTATTCCTTCATTCAGCAGTCATTAAGCACCTATATTCGGCCAGGCACTGCATTAAGCTCATTTGCTACCTCTCCTCAATCCATGCCTTTGCAAGAGCTGTCCCTCAGGCCTGGAATACTGTCTGTTCTTTTTTTTTTTTTTTTTTTGGTGAGGCAATTGGAGTTAAGTGACTTGCCCAGAGTCATACAGCTAGTGAGTAGTACATGTCTAAGGTCGGATTTGAACTCAGGTCCTCTTGACTCCAGGGCAATGCTATCTATTCTTGCCCCTGCCCCTTTCCCTTCAAAGTCCAGCTCTAATGCTATCTCCTTTAAGAAACCTTTCCTGATTCTCCCACAGTTGCTAGTGGTCTGCCTCCCCCAAATCATTGGTTTGATTTTTGCATATATCCTGTCCTTACCCTTCTGTGAACATGATGTATTCCTCCCATGAAATGTTAGCTCCTTGAAGACCAAGACTACTTAAATTCTGTGTCTATATACTCAGGTCTAGGTACATAATAGGTACTTAATAAAAGTTTGTTGATTGATTGATAAATATCAATTATTTGAGGAGACTAGACCTATTTTCTCATAAAAGTAGCAGATGGCAAATCTGACTTTAAAAAAAATTACCTTGGTGTTTTTGAATCCCTCTGTAAATTCCTCTGAACATAGGATCAGTCAAGTTGACAGCAATATCTATAAAAAGGAAATATATGTATGTAATTAACCTTTGAAAGCACCCATTTATAATTCCTACATAAATCTAAAACACCCTGTTCTAAATGTTTGCTTACATATTTATTCCTAGAAACAAGTTATTCCTAGGTCTGCCAAAATGTAAACTGTCCATCCTTTCATTAACAGGTAAACAAGCAGGGCTTCATGAAAGCATGCTTTATGGTTTACCAAGTATTCTTCACAAAGATTAATTTTCATTTCTATTCCAAAAAATCCTATCATATAGAGGGAGGGCAGGCAGGATTATCCCCATTTTACAGATGGATATGTTCTCGAGGTAAAACATCCTGCCCAAGGTCACACAAGACAGAAGCTCAAAATCTAGCCTTAGGCCTTTTGACCCAGTTGCATTTATACCAGCTTCCATAACTTCTTTGATGGGGGATATACTGCTGGGTTTTTTCTTATGCAAATCTCAAAATTTGCAATTCCTCTACCACCCACTCACCGCAGGAAGCTAAATTAGCTAAATAAGCTACTTACTAAACAAGGACTACTACTTGCCAAGCTTGCTGCCCCATTCGAGGTTTTGTGTACCATGAGTCCACCCTTTCAGGACTCACTCCAAGCCTGGAGACACTTGCTCAAGACAGCAGTGCGTCGAGGCCCTAAATGACCTCATGACTCACTTGCTAAAGTCACTCTAGATCGCTAGCTCTTGAAAGAGGGAGGCTTGTGCCCTGTCGCCAACACTTCTTGCTGCACTTGGGTCAACACCACCTGCCAGATCAAGACTAATATCCTGAAAACCTACGAGCAGGCCTGTGGCTCCATGATCTGGGCCAGAGATAACAGCCTTCAGATACCTGGAACTCCATCAAAGGTTTTTTCCTGTCTGGAACCTGGCTGTACTTACTCCTCCCCCTGCTGCTTTTCCTTTTATTCCTCTTCCTGTTTGGCCCTCTACTCCTTCACTGACTCACTATTTTTGTGTCCCAGCAATTGTGACCCTGGGCTTTTCTTCCTTTCCCCTCCCTTGGTGGGGAGTGTCACCATCTCCCTGATTTCCCCCTTACATCTGATCAGTCCCCCTCTAAGGATAGGCAGGAGTGTTTTTCTGTACTGCCTTTAGGCTTACTGGACGAAGCTGTCCACCCACACTAAAGGCTCTTTTATTGGCCAGAACAGAAGAGGTTCTTTGGCCAAAAGGGGGAAATGTCAGGACCCCCACACCAAGACCACTCCTCTCTTTTCACTCCTCCCTTTTTATTGCTAGGAACACCGTTTTCCAGAGCCAAGGCCCAGCAAGCAAGCTGTATGCCCTGCGCTTGTCATGACAACACCCTCTGGATGAATTCTGCTGCAGCAAAATCACAGAATTGTTTCACACCAACCCCAGGTGGTCCCTGAGCTTGGACAAGCACCTGTAGGAACCACATTCTGGTCATGAGGCCCTGTTATGAATCAAACTTGCCTCATTGTTGCTGTTACCCCTCGTTGCCACAGATATACCTCACTGCTTGTTTCTTTGTCTATTTTGAGCTGAAATCTGCCTTCCTTTAATTTCCAACCATTGGTTCTAATCTGCCCCATGAGATGATAATTTATTGATTATGTGGTATAGGAGAGCCAGGATTTGGACTGGGGTTAGACATATGAATCTCATGTAGATACTGTTAAGGAGTCCCCCGAATTTGTCCTTTTGAGTTGCCATATTTTCCAGAAACACAAGACACAGAATATGTAAGAGACCCTGAATGCATCCAGGATGAAGGCCTGGCCCCACCCTGACCTGACATAATTTGTTGTTTGCATCCCAAGTTGGATTCCAGGTGTGTCCTTGGGAGTCAAGACAGATGCCAGTCAATCTGCACTAGATTGGGAAACTGCTGGGGCAGCTTGGACCCTTGTAAATAAGCTGACCCTCCTATCTTCATAGTCTAGCAGTTTCCAAGGGAAAAGAATGCTGCTTTTGCCATCTTGATTATTCATATTTCTCCTTCTCTGACACTCTATTTAGATGGAGATTTCTATTTCTCCTCTTCTCTTTGTTGCAATTTCATAAATATGTAAGTTGTTTGAATTGTAAACTCTTTGTGGTTGGTTAGGGTTTCACATGCATGTTCATTTTTCTTGTAATAAATCTAGTTGCAATGCAATGCCTCATGAACTTGTGATGTTGTTTTTAGTTAACAATACATAAAGGTAAAGAAATAACAAAATCATTCATTCTTGAAGTTGCACAATATAGAAACCTTCTCCTTTGCTCCCTATATTCAAAAAGTTGTTATGTTTTGTGAATTCTATATCCACCACATCTGTCTCATTTCCACTTCCACCATCTTAGTTCATTCATTACAACTAGGCTGGGCCATTCAAAAAGCTTAATTACCTCTCCACATTCAATATCTTCCCTGCCCCAAGTCAATTCGCACCATTTCCTATTAATCTTTAAATTTAACCTCTGATTATGTGACTGGCCTGCACAAAAACCTTTAATAACTTATTTCTATTTACTGAACAAAGTTCAGACTTCTCAAGAAGGCATTTGAGGTCCTTTATAAAGTGGTCTCAAGCCTCTTTTCCCATTGCTAACTGACGCATAATCTATATTCAACAATGGATTATTCATTCCCTGCTTTCTTGGCTGTCTTTGTTCATGCTGCTCCTTCTTCTAGGAAAGTCAATCTCATCCAGTCTTCCTTATCCATATCTTTACCATCTTTCAAGAGTCAACTTCTCCTTAAGATCTTCCCAGGTGTTCAAATGTGATCTCTCCCTTCTCAATCTGAACTCATAGAATACCTTCTGTTTCTCTTAAGGCATTAATTGCATTATGACTTATTATTTGTGTTTGTTTTATCCTTCTTACTAACCTGTGTGTGGGACAGAGACCACTACTCAAATTCAAAACAAAGACTTAGTTACCTTGAAAGCAGAAAGAGTTTATTGCTTTCTCATGAGAAAGGGTACTGCCCCTGGTCACCCTAATGGTGCAGGCTTGGGAGTGCGAGTATGTATAGAAAGCAAGGCTTTTTTATACCCTAACTCGAGTTCCCCTTCTCCCATTGGCTGGGCTTCAGGGGGCACAATCTATTCACGGAAATCTTCCCCAGCAAGAGTACACATTTGCCAGGAGACAAGAAAAGGTGGGAAGTCTTGCAGTTTAGGTTGGGGGGATAGGGCTATTCTATTGTTTCTGCTATGTGCTTACAAACAGGGTCTGAGGGGGTTTTGACAAGGTCAGAAGGGAGTGTGTTTCAATAATACAATTAAATTCCTTGAGAAGGCCATCTACACCAGGTGCCTCCAATTTCTCTCCTCCCACTCTTCTTACTATCTGGCTTCTGACCTTATCTCTCTTCAAATGAGCAGTGATCTCCTAATGGCTGCCCTTTGTGAGAACTATTAACAAGAACCATTAACCCTTTAAGGAGGCTTCACTTCTGAGAGATCATCTCTCTCACCCATAAGATTCTTGATGAAAGGGGCTTCTTGAAGAAAGGGGCTATTTATATCTTCTTATCTCTATTCCCCACAGGCAAAATGCCTTTAAATAACAGGCACTCAATACTATTTGTGGAGTCGAATTTATCTACAAGGTCAAAAAGGAGTATATAAAGGTCTAACCAAAAGAAAACCAAAAGGTCCACTCAAAAGAAAAGCTGATTGAATATTAAATGTTTACTTTCTAAGAAAGTATCAAAAGTTATAGAATATACTTGATAAATACTTAGTGAACATTAGTTTTGAAAATATTTATATAGTGCCTGCTATGTGCCAGGCACTGGGCTAAGCCTTAACAAATATTATCACATTTGATCCTCACAACAACCCTGGGAAGAGGTAAGTGCTATTATTAACCCCATTTTACAGCTGAGGAAACTAAGGCAAGAGGGTGACTTGCCCAAGGACTTGCAGCTAGTTCAGTTAATACATATTGGAACTCAGGTCTTCCTGACTTGAGGTCCACAATTTTATCCACTGCACCACCTAGTTGTCAATTCACTAAGCACATTAGGAATAGCATAATACTAAAAAAAAAAAATTAATTTAGATTAGCTTTCATGTACTAACTCTTTCTCATCTCTACCTGTTGTCTTCTCTGGCTTCCTCTAAGTCCCAACTAAAATCCCACCTTCTACTGGAAGCCTTTCCCAACCCCTCTTAATCCTAGTGGCTTTCCTCTCTTATTTCAAATTTATCCTGTATATAGCTTATTTGTACATATTTGTATGCTGTCTCTCCCATTAGACTGTAAGCTTCTCAGGAGCAGGGATGGTCTTTTGCTTTTCTTTGTATCCCCAGCACTGAGTACAGTGCCTGGCACATAGTAGGGGCTTAACAAATATTCAGACTGACTCCAGGTCAAACGTTCTGTCCCCTGCACCACCCAGCTGCCCCTTATAGAGTAGAATCATAGGATTTAGACCTGAAGTGAGAAATCATGAATAATTAAGATGGAAAAAGCACCAGAAAAGCTTTTTGATGAGAGGAATGTCATGTTCAAACTGTCAGATGATTTTGGAGGAGAGTGAGACTGATGACTTTGCACAACTCTGCCTCAACTAAATCCAATTCACAAGCAAGTCAAGACATCACCCTTGTGATGTCATTGGTCTTGTGAGAAATGATCTCTGAGAATCTCTCAGGAATGAAGCCTCCTCAGGGAGTTAATCATTTCTTGTTCTGTTGAAACACTTGCAGCTGGTTGACCTTGTCAAGAAACAGCTTTTCAACACATCTTGTACTTTATCAGACCTCCTCCTCCCTACTCTAAAAACAAAAAGAAAACCTCTCACCTTTCCTTGCCCCCAGGCAAGTTGTCAAAGTGTCTTTGTTCTCTTGTTGCTGGGGAAGATTTACGAAAATAGATTGTGCCCCTCTGAGGCTCAGCCAATGGGCCAAAGGGAGGGGGTTAGGATGGGCTATTGTGCTAGGATCTATATAAACCTATTTTGAACAAAGCACTCTTGTGCTCTCTGGCTGACACCATTTTGGGTGACACAGGGGTGTCCTTTCTAGAGACAGCCAATAAAGCAACTTTCCTTTTTGCAATTCTTGTCAGGACTCTGATTCAAATTTGGGTAGGTGGTCTTTTGTCCCACACAGTCTTCTTCAAGAGATAAGGACAAACAACAATAAGCAAACAAAACAAAAATAAAAAACTGCATGGATCCCAGCGGGGGAATAAGAGTACATTTCTCGTTCTCACAATATAGAGGAAAGTGATGGTAGAACTCCAGAACCACTGGAAACAGAAAAGTCCCTGAAATCTCATGCTGTAAATGTAGGAAATGCTGAAGGCTATGGCAGGAACTTCCTAATAGATCTCTCACCCACCAGTCTACTATAATTATGTTTCTAAAGTATGTCTTTCCTTTGTCTCATCTATATTGCTTCTCTGTTTGAAAATCTGTACTGTTTCTTATTGCCTCTAGGATGATGTGCAAACTCCTTAGCTTGTCATTAAAAGTTCTGCAAAATCCAGCCTCCATCTACCTTCGCAGATTTCTCTTCCATCTACACTCATTGCTTTTCCCTGACCTCAGCATTCCATCTTCCACCTGTGTTTTGCAAGATTCTCTAGGCCCTTGACATTCCTCTGTTTCTGGAGCTTTCTTCGACGCTCAGTTCAGGTGCTCTCTACTACAGGAAGCCTCTACTGATTTACCTGATGGTGAGTATTCTCTCCTCAAATCATGTTGTATTTACTTATTGTTTTGTCCTGCAGTAAAATATGTGCTCCTTGAAGTCAGAGACAGTATAACTACAGTCATGTTGCCAGTGCACAGTGCCTGCTGTGTAGGGATGCTTAATAAATGCTTGCTGAAATGAACTGAATTCATCAAGCAGGACCTTGATGCTTAGGCTATTCTGGGAAGATTCTGATCTGGGAAGCCAAGGGGGCAGAGAAGCAGGCATGAATACAGCAAGCACTGCCTCCCTCCAAACAGATCTAGAGGATGTACCAGACTGAATCCTGAAATCTAAGAAAAAAAAATTAGTGAATACTTTTTTTCTTTTAAATTTTAGTTTTCCAGTCCAGGTTAGCATGGGGAGATACAGAAGTCTATGGATAACAGGGATGAGGTCTGTCCAGAAGTGCATTGCATAGAATGCTCCAGCATTCTAGTTCAGGGAGAGGCTGTGCTCCAGGGCAAGAGGGCATCCTAGATCCAGTAAGGAGGGTCCTAAACTTGTATAAGGTGCAGGAACAAGTGCCGTCTGGTTGCTCTGTAACTTACTACCCAGTTTTGGGTCACAGATCCAGGGCCACCTGAGGAGGTGACCTTACCAAGGAATGATATTCCAGGGCGTGTAGGGAAAGGGTGTGGGGTCACAGGCCATAGGCTGTGTACAAAGTGATAATCAAGTTCAGAAGCAAGGAGCAGCTATGTGGTTTAGACCTCAGGAGCAGAGCAGGGTTTCTGTTCTGCCTTTTAGCCCAGTCTGAAGCCTACAAAGGAATACAAGCAGGTCACCAATCCCAGCCCAAAGGGAGGCACAGAGCTCTGTTACTTTGTCACTGAGCTTTCTAGCAGGCTGACAGTGACTGAATCCAGCAGCATCTACTGACACTCTAAATAAGGCAAATCCACAGGTCTGTTGCTCAAACCCAAGTAGGTGCTTGCGGACCAGAGGGGGCAGAATCAGACTTTCCTGACCACTATCGAGCACTGGAAGCTTGCACGCTCCCAGTCTGAGCTGTCTCTGGGACCACAGAATAACACAAAATCAAATATACCATGAAAGCAGCAGCAGGACCAGTTCAGACATTCCCTCCAGAAGTACGCAGAGCTTGCCCCTAACATAAAGTTTGTTTTAAATTTTTTTAAATTTTATTTTCTATTCTGAATTCTCTCCCTCCCTTCCGCCCCTCCTCCCATCGAGAAAGTAAAAAGATAATACTCATTATACATATGGAGTCACCTAACATAAAGTATGAACTCAGATACTAGGCTGGAAGAATGAGCAAGTTAAAAAAAAAAAAAAAAAAAAGAAATCCCAACATAAAAAGCAATTATGGTGACAGAGACACTCAAGACACAAATCCAGAAGAGAATGATTCCAAAGCATCTAGAAGCAAATCCTCAAGAAAAACACTGCGTGGGCACAAATTCAATTAGAATTCCTGAAAGAGATGAAATAAGAATAAAAAAAAAGTTTAAATGATTTTATAAGTGAAATGACAGTGTCAGATACAAAAACTGAAAAGAAAGTGACAAGACAAAGAATTGGAAAGGGAATTAATTGCTTGGCACAACAGGTACAAAACCTTGCCCAAGCAACAATTTCCCTGAAAATTCTAATGGACCAAATAGAAGTTAATGACTCCATGGGACAAGAGATATTTAAACAAAAGACTGGAAAAAAAAACACAGGAAAATGTAAGATATCACAGCATATTCTGGTCTAGAATTTAAGATTCAAGAAGTCTGGCTCAGCCAAGAGTCTGTGAGTGTTTCAGATTTGTGATATAATCTACTGCATTTCAAAAATGTTTTTAATTTTACTGTTTACCTTTAAAATCCCTATTGAATTCCTGCACTAACAATGAAAAGATAATGAAAAGTAGCTGGTAAAAAGTACTTCCAAGGATTAAAAATTGCTTTTTCCTAGCAATAACTTTACAAAGCTTTTCTTCCTCAGTGCATGTAAAAACAGGGAATTATTTGTCAGTTTTGAGGATAACTATGATTTGAAAGGGTTCAAGTTTTTGATATAATTTTGAGATGACAAAAATAAAAATAGTTTGAACTATATCTTATTTTTTACATCCTACCTCAACCCCTAATTGAGAAAGAAAGACAAAACCCCTATTACAAATATAGTCAAGCAAAACAAATTTTCACAATGGACATGTCTACCCAAAAGTATATCTCATTCAACACTGAGTTCTTCACCTCCCTTTCTGGAAGTAGATATGTGACAAGTGAAAATTTCTGAGACAGACTTTCTGGGTAATTTATAATCAATTTTATTAATTATTGTTAGCAAATTATTAACACATTGAGGTCAGTTGACCCTTTGGGGAGCCAAAAGACCCTTCTTGAAGAATACTATATGTTTAAAAAGCCTTTGGAAAAGGGTATGTCCCTGAGGGTGGAAATCAACTCTGATCAGTTAACAATCAAGGTGGACATGTTAACGAGGTGAGCAAAAAGTCTTCAGCTTCTCTTTTGGAGAATGTGACCTAATTATGAGACTCAGCAATCTGGATAAAAGACTCTATCAGACCTTGCAGGTTGGTTTTCCCCTTCATAAGCTACAAGTCACCCTAAATTCTAAGGAAGGTTCCAAGGACTGACAAAGGCTTATTTCCTAAGGGCAAGATCTTCCTTAGACTAGATTCTGTTGGTAAGGTCTCCTAGTTGGGTGTAAAAGCACATACCCCAAGGATTTGGGCAATCCCATCTATCAGCAATGTACTTCAGAGGCTGACTGAATAACCTACAGGGGTTGATTTCTGAATGAGGAAATAGAATGAGAAAACCATAGTCCTAATTTAATAATAATTTCTCTCAGATAACGTGTTTCATCGTTAGTCCTCTAGAGTCATGGTTAGTCATTACACTGATCACAGTTATTAATTCTGTCAAAGGTTTCTGTCTTTACCATACTGTTGTCTTTGAATAAATTGTTTTCCTGGTTCTTTTCACATCACTCTGTATCTTTTCACTTCAGTCTTCCCAGGTTTCTCTGAAACCATCCCCTTCATCATTTCTTACCACATAATAATATTCCATCACATTTACGTACCGTAACTTATTCAACCATTCCCCAAGTTATAGGCACCCCCTCAGATTCCCATTCTTTGCCATCTCAGAAAGAACTATAAGTATTTTTGTATATCCTTTGAGTTTGTTTTGCTTAGGACTAATTCTTCCCCTATCTACTGTCCTTCTAATTCTTCCTCTTCTTATTTTCCTATTAAGTGAAATGTATTTATGTATCCAACTTTGTATGTATTCTTCCTTCTTCTGACCAGTTCAAAGGAGAGGTTCAAGTATCAGCTACTCCCCACCCCAATCCCTCTTCTTGTCTGTTTGAATGTCTACAAACCCTGATTATGTGAGATAATTTCTCCTAACCTTCTTTTCCCTTTCTTAAACCCCCATTGTATTTTTCTTCCCTTCTTTCCATTCTTCTCTTAGCATCATCAAATTGTAATAGAACAACTCCTAGGCCTTATCTAATTAGACTCCTTTTATGACTTCTGACGATGACAGCATTAAGAGGGAACACATGTATCACCATCCCATATTTGAATGTAAGCAATTTATCCTTGTTTAGTCCCTTATTTATAGCTTGTGCTTATTTTTTTATGTTTCTCCTAACTCTCATGTCTGAACTTAAAATTTTCTACACAGCTCTGTCTTTTCATTAGGAATGTTTAAAAGTCCTCTATTTCATTAAGGGTCCCCTTTTTTCTGCTATCATACTTAGTTTTGCTGGGTAATTTATTCGTGGCTGTTAGCCTATAACCTTTGCCTTCTTGAACATTTTATTCCAAGATCTCTGTTCTATTTTTTGTAGTGGTGGTTGTGAAATAATTTGCAATCCTGACTGATTCCTACTTGCCTTTTCTTCCTCCCTGCTGCTTGAAGTATTTTTTTTCCTTTTACCTGGAAGCTCTAGATTTTGGTTATAATGTTCCTGGGAGTTTAATATAGGAGTTTATTTCAAAAAGTGACTGATGGATTCTATTTCCACTTTGCCCCCTTGTTCTAAGAGATCTGGGCTGTTTTCTTTAAAGATCTTTTGAAATATGCCTAACTCTTTTTTGATCATGGTGCTGAGGCAATCTAATGATTCTTAAATTTTTTTTCTCCTGTTTTCCAGGTCAGTTGTTTTTTGGTTATGAAATACCTTACATTTTCTTCTATTTTTCCATTTTTTTTTTACTTCGGTTTCATATTTCTTGTTTCATGAAGTCATTGCCTTCTATTTGGTCTGTCCTAATTTTCAGGGAGTTTGTTTCTTAGGTAAGGTTTTGTGCCCGTTATGCCAAGCTATTAATTTCCTTTCCAATTCTTTCTCCCACAACTCTCATTTCTTTTCCGTTGTTCTCTCTAGTGCTGTCATTTAAGAGAAAACATTGTCTTCAGTTTTTAAAAAACTCTTGCTTCATCTCTTCCAGGAATTCTAGTTGAATTTTTGTCAAGCTGTGTGTTTGTTTGTCTGTGTTTTGAGGCTTTGTTTGTACGTGTTTTGGAATCATTCACTTCGAGGTTTGCATCTTGGATGTCCCTGTCACCGTAATAGCTTTTTATGGTGGGATTCTTTTTATTTGTTTGCTCATCTTCTAGTTTACTATCTGACTTCAGACAGATGGGCACTTCTGAAGGGAAGGTCTGGGCTTGTCCTGCTTTTGCTTTCTTGGGTGGTTGTCATTCCAGGATCTCAGGAATAACTCAGCCTAGGGACCTACAAGTTTTCAGACCACCAAAGTGGTTTGAAGGGCAAAGTCTGACTGCTGCCCCTCTGGTCTGAGCTCTTCAAGTTACTGACCTGAGGTTGGGTCTGAGCAATAGTACACTGCTGCTGAGTACTGCCATTATCAGCCAGCTGGAACAGCTCTTCTGGTTCAATGGCAGAATTGCAAGTTTCCCTTAGGTCTAAGATTCCTTCACTGAATATTCCTCTGTAGGCTTCCATCTAGACTAGAAGCTGGAACTGAGAACCAGCTCTGCTCTTGAGGTCCAAGTCACATTTCTGCTGATGGCTTCTGAATGTGCTCCTTCTCAGTATACTGCTCAGGGCCTTACACCATTCCCTACCCTGGAATGCCACTTGAACACATATCTCAGTTGGCCAGGCTTATAACCTGAAACTGAAGTAATATGCAACAAAGCTGCCAGTTGGCACCTTTCATCCATGTGCCCCGATATGGGTCTAGGCCTTGCCCTGGTGTACAACCTCTCCATCTGTAATGGTGTGCTCTTTGCAAGGCATGCTCCTAGCTAGATCTAGTCTCCAGCAGATTTCTGTCTGTCTCCCTATGCTGACCCAGGCTGGAAAAATGACTCGTGACCTTTTCTTGGGATTTCTCAGTCAGGATTTGATCTGTTAAATTTTCTAGGTCTGTTTGGAGGAGTTGGGGGGGGGGGGTAGCTCACTGTACTACTTTTGCTCCTCTGTCATCTTGGTTCTACCTCCTGAAAATAAATAAAATTAATATTGAAAGTGCCCACCTTGTAAGCAAGTTGTGTTCCATAGTTCTTTCTGAAACTTGAACTGTATTCTCCCATAAAATCTATGTTATAAGAGAGGCAGCCAGTGATGTAATAGATAGAGCTAGGCCTGGAGTCAAGAAAACATAAGCTCAAATCTGGCCCTGGGCAAATCATTTAACTTTTCCTTAGCTGTAAAATAGGAATAATAATAGCACCTACTTTGTAGGGTTATTGTAAGGAGAAAGTATTTGTGAAAGGCACTTAGCACAGATTTTTTCATTAAATCTGATTTAACTTTAAAACCCACAGCTCTGCTTGATACAAGTACCATCATAAACACAGTTCTTATATTTAGCAGTCATAACTTGAATAATTTTAGGATAATGAACAGTAAGGGACAGAGATTTGGCTGAGGTAACTTATTTGGCAAAAACCAGAAGAGGACTAAAGAGGATGTGCTTGGATGAAAAACACTGCCTGAGATGGAATTAACTAAATTATAAATAAAAAATAAGGAAAAGGGTTCGAACTCTGAATGTTGAAGATGAAAGAGTATTGGATTTGGAGTCGGTCAGCCTGTGGATAGATTTCGGGGGGGGGGGTGTCGGTGAACTTGGATGATTAAATAAAAATTACATTTTTATTTCAATATAAATGGTTTGCTTTGTAATCCCATGTATTTTATTTTTATTCACTTTAAAACAATATTCTGAGAAGGGCCTATGGGTTTCAACAGCCTACCAAAGGGCTCCATAAGCCAAAAAAGGTTAAGAAGCCGTAGACTAGATCTTTAAGGCCCTTCTCACCTTTAAATTCTATGATTGCCTGTGAATAGAAGAGACATATGAGGAAGTTGTTGTTGACTCTGGTTGTGCTGTAGCTGGTCACTAGGTAAAGCAGCAGCCCTGGACAGCTTGCTATTTGTTGGAGAGGAGTGAGAGGAGTGACAGGAGCCAAGGAGTGCATGGTTCCTTTACAAATCATAGTATTCAGAGCTGAAATCTAAGACAATCTCCTCTTTATGCATGTGAGAAAACTGATGTCCATTAAGGCTAAATTAGGTGTTCTTTACCTGAGGAATGTTCTTCCTCTATGGGAAACACCACGTATCATACGCCCCAATTTTAAAGGTACCATCAGGTAATATTATAGTGAAATAATGGTAAGTGAGAGGAAACTACAGGTAATTTGAGGAAGGAGCTCAGTTTTGAATCTAAATACAAAGGTCACATTAAATTACTTAATATTTTAAGCAATTATTCAATGGTAACAGATGTGCTTTTGACAGACTTCATGCTTTTGATGTCCTCTTTCTTTGATGTCCTTTACCATTATACATGGGTTTTAAGATATCTAATGTTTTATAAGTATCATAATATTCTCTTCAGAGAAATGAGACGATAGTCTCCTATACGTTGATAATGTTAAAGGAATAGAAATTCCTATATAACAATAACTATTTATATAAAGGCTAGCATAGAATGATCACTAGACAGGAAATTCCAAAAGTAACTTTTTAAGCCTCCAAAGAATTATCTACATTTGGTCAGTCTTTGGGAGTTTTGGGGAATGACATAAATGTATGTATTTCTTTTTGGATTATATTTAAGAGCAGTGGAGCCATAAAGTCAGGATGCCAGGAATTTGACAATATCATCCATTCACTTCCCAGATCCACGATCTTCCAAACCAAGTTACTAAAAGCATTCATTCAACAAATATTTGTTATAATTGTTCTAGATATAAGATTCAGTGGGAGACAAAGACCAAAATAAAACAGTCCCTGCCCTCAGAGAACTTACATAAAGGGAAATACACACATAAATTAACTACAAAGTAATTTGGCAAGGAGAAAAAGCTTGAGTTGGGGCAGATGCCAAAGAGGTAGTACCTGAACTGAACTATGAAAGAGAAAAGGATTTGGAGAGATGAAAACTAATAGAGCTGTGCTCCCAGAACTCCAGATGTGAAGCACATCTGCAGATGCATAGAGGTAGAATGAAATGATAAATTTAAGAAACTGCTAGCTGGTCAGTTTGATTCAATATTGTGAAAGGGAATGTCAAGTAATTCTGGAACGCCATTCAATGGTAATAGAATATTATCACTGAATAATTGTTTAAAATATCAAAGTATGAACGGAGGATGCTTTAAATGCTAGTTTGAAGTTTGTATTTTGTTCTAGAGGCAATGGGGGCCACCCGTGTTTTTTGAGCAGGGGAATGATCTGGTGTGACGCTTACTCTGCCTTAGAACAATTATTCTAGCAGCTATATGGAAGACATACGGGAAGGGAAAAACTGGAAGCAGGAAGACCCATGAGGAGACAATTAGAAAAACTTCGGGTGAGAAGTGATTAGGCCTTAAATTACGTGGGTGGTCCGCTAAAGGTTAAGGCCAGCCTCTTCTCTCCCCTAGCACCTAGGACACGATAGGATCCTAGTGAACATAAAGTGTTGCTGTTTCTGGCCGGCGGGCCATCAAAGCACTTCACAAGGCATTTTATTTGGCTAATGAGCTCATCATAAGCCACCGCGTATTACAGGCGCATTACATTTAACTGTTCTTTCACGTCTAAACTTTCCCTCGCTCCTGCAGTTACCAGGACTCACGCCTTTCACTGGCGCAGTCCTCTCCCCATCACATGCTGAACTCCTCCTCACTGCGGGACCCAAGGGAAGGCAGTCATTGCACGGGCCTCTACCGAGTGCCCCCTCTGCTCCAAGCTAACTGCTGGGGATTGAACGTGGGCAACAGCCGCTCTCTGCCCTCCTGGAGCTCACAGTCTAAAGACAACATGTGAACAGCCCCGTACAGACAAGGCACATACAAAGCAGCAGGAAGGCAGGCCGCTAGGTGGCGCAGTAGATAGAGCGCCAGGCCGGAGTCAGAAAGGCTGAGTGACCCTGGGGACGGCATTTGACCCCGTTTGCCTCAGCTTCCTCATCTGTAAAATGAATAGCAGAAGGAAATCGCAAACTGTTCCAGTAATTTGTCAAGAAAACCCCAAATGCGATCACGTAAAGTCGGACACGACTGAAACGACTCAGCAACAACAGCACGTAGGTAGTCTCAGAGGGAAGGCACCGAGGGCCTGGGATGACCCCGGGTCAGAGTTCAGAGTTCACCCTCTCCCAGCTGTTCTCCCTTTCTCACCCCGCCTCCCACGCCCCGCCTGCGCGAGAGGATGGGGAGAAGCGCGCGTTCCTTGTGAACTGAGGCCGGAGGGAAGGGCTCGGACAGCGGCATGCGGAGCCACGGGCTGGCCCGAAGAGGGCAAAGGGACCCCTCTTACCGACGAACGGGAAGCGAGTCATGGCGGCAACCTCAGTTCTGCCCAGACGGAAACGGAAGTGGCCAGGATGGGGCGGGAAGTGGGGGGGCATGGGAAGAAGGGAGCAACAGAGACTGGGTCAGGGGCGGGTCCTTCCGGTTTCCCGAAAACCCCCGCGGCCGCCGGCTGGATTGAAGGTGAAGCCGGGCGAGATGGCGTTCTGCGCCCCGGGCGCCTATCTGACCCACCAGCAGAAGGTGCTGCGGCTCTACAAACGGGCGCTCCGCCACCTCGAGTCCTGGATAGTCCACAGGTGGGGACCGTGCCGGGGGGAGGAGAGGAAGGTACGGGGAGGCGGCCTCGGCACCTCAGGTCAGGCCCACAGTCCTCCAGCTGCGGTCCGTGACCTACTGCCCAAAAAGACCAAGCGTGGGGGAGGACAAGCCCCCCGTGACCCAGAGAAGGGCTTGCCGGTTGACTGACTGACTGACTGACTGACTGACGGACTTTGTCCTCCCCGCCCCCATCTCCTGACTGCCATCCCTTCTCCACACCCACCTTCCCCTTTGAGTTCGTAACCTGGGGTGCAGGGTGCCCGTGGACAGCATTCAGGCGGTCTGTGAACTTGGACAGGAAAAACATATTTATTTTTACTAATCTATGGTTTCCTTTGTAATTCCGTGCGTATTCATGTTTTTAAAAATATTCTGAGAAGGGGTTCATAGGCTTCACCAAGGCACCCGAAAGTTCAGAACTCCTGCCGTGTATTAGGAGACCTGAACTGGGACCTAGAGAATAGGCCTCCCAAGACAGCAGGAGGTTGGGAAGAAGGTAAAGGAAGGGACATTCAAAGAGATGAAGTCTTAGGCTTCCCATGTATTAATCCCCTCCCCCACCACCAATTTATACTATCAGTATTCCCCCAATTAAAAAAAAAAAAGATAATCCCTGTAACACATAAGTGTAATCAAGCAAAAGAAGCCCACACATTGGCTATGACCACAGATGCCTAGCTTATTCTTCATCATTGAGTCTGTTACCCGCTGTCAGGAGGTTTATCATCAGTCCTCTGGAGTCCAGGTTGGGCTTTGCATTGATCAGACTTCCTCAGTCTTTCAAAGTTGATTTTCTTAACCATATTATTACTGTATAATATGTTCTCCTGATTCTCAGTTCACTGCCTAGGTTCATAAAAGTCTTCCCATGTTTCTCTGAAACTACCCCTTTTGTCATTTCTTAAGTTGCAGTAACATTCCATTTTATTTATATGCCAGTTTGGCTATTGCCCAATTGATGGGTCCTTTTGCAGTTATTTGCTACAACAAAAAGGGCTGCTTTAAATACTTTTGTACATAAACATCTTTTCTCTCTTTCTTAATCTCTGGTATATAGATGTACAAGTGCTATTGCTGGATTATAGAGTGTACTACATCTTTCCAGGATGGCTGAACCAATTCACAGTTCCAGCAACAATGCCCTAGTGTGCCTTGTTTTCCCCCAGCCCCTTCAACAATTATCCTTTTCTTTCTTATCTTTGGCAGGTTGATGAGTTAGAACTCCAGAGTTATTTTGATTTGCATTTTTTAAAATAGTGATTTGGAGCATTTTTTCATGTCTGTTGGTAGCTTGGATTTCTTTCTTTGAGAACTGCCTGTTCATATCCTTTGACTGTTTATCAGGGAATAACTTTTGTTCTTTTATACTTTAATCAGTTTCAGTAGTCCTTGGATATTATACATTTTTCAGAGAAACTTGCTCAAAGATTTTTTCCCCAATTTCCCTTTTCTTCATGGGAAATAGTTGGTACTATGATCTGCCTTCTCCCTCCAGAAGGAAAGCTGCTGTGTCACCTGCTGTGTCAGGGTAAGGAGGGGTGGGATATCACAGGACTTTTGCCAATTTTTAAAGGGTTTGTGGAAATACATACACGTTAGGGAAAGGAATTTAGCAACAAATTTAAGAGATACAGTTTTATAGATGTTAATCTTTATACTTCCCAGGGATGAATATCGGTTCCAAGCTTGTTTGCTGAGAGCTCGGTTTGAAGAACATAAGAATGAAAAAGACATGGTAAAAGCCACCAAACTGCTTATGAAGGGTGAGGAAGAATTTTGGGCTTATCAGCATCCTCAACCATATATCTTCCCTGATTCCCCGGGAGGCACTTCCTTTGAAAGATATGAGTGTTACAAGGTAGGTCAGAACCCCTGGTATAACTCCTCACCCTCTACTCCCTAATTAGATTTCAGAAATAGGAAGTATTTGTTTTATATGGATTTTCTTAAAGAAACTTAGTTCTCCTCCTGTCTTTCTCATCTGGAAAAGAAAAATAGTTATCCTTTCCACATCGTGGGAGTTAGGGGCACAGGCACCCCTGCAATCTAGAAACTTTTGAATAAAATTTTTTGGCTTCCTCTTGTACCAGAGAAGAAGTCTGAATTTTTTTAGGGGGGTGTTTAAAGTACATTATTGTAAAATATGGGTTGATAGTATATAATACCACACATATATTTTATGCATTTCTGAGTTTCTAAATTTTTTGTTGTTTGCTGACCTTCATGTGTCATCTGCAGCTTCCACAAAACTCCCCCAAAATTCCCATTTAATTTCTTATGATGACCCATGATATATCAAAACCATCATGGGGAAAGTCTCAATGTGGAAGGGATAACTGTAGTTCCATATGTTTTCTCAACTTTTAACTAACATTTCTATTCAGATTTCTTCCTCAACTAGGTTCTGTGGTCCTATAGAAAAGAGATTTGTTTTTTCTTTTTCACTAAGTGAAAAAGCCTCTTAGGTTAATAATTCATTGCTAGGCTTGCTGAAGTTAATTTATTTGGCTTGACTATCTAGAGTTACTAGCAAAAGGAGTTATTAGTATTTATAAGGCCTTATTACCAAATTTAGGAGTTTTGGAGAATAGAAGGAAGGAGATGGAGTGGTATTCGTTCTGTTTGACTTAAGGCAATTTTCTAGCTCTTGCATATAGAGGCCATACACTTGGACATTCCCATTTGTCTCTGGTCTTCTGTTTCACCTCTGTCTATGGAATAGATGCAGTCTTACCAATGGTACTAACTTGATTATAAGAAATGCAGGTACTATCCTACTACCAGCATCAGAGAATCATGGAATTTTAGAATTGAAAGGGACCTCAGCAGCCTTCTAGACCAACCCCTATCCAAAAGGAGTTTGTGCCATGACATACTGACAATGGCCACCTGCCTTACCTCTGCTCAGAGGCCTCCAGGGAGCCACCCCGCCCTTGCCCTTGCCCTTCCCCTTGCATTGTTCATTACCAGTGTCATATCTCAGAACCTGTGACAGCCATCCTCTTCTGATAGGTTCCTGAGTGGTGCTTAGACTACTGGCATCCGTCTGAGAAGGCGATGTACCCTGATTACTTTGCCAAGAGGGAGAAATGGAAGAAATTGCGCTTGGAAAGTTGGGACCGTGAGGTGAGTGGGCATGCACCCCTGGGGAGGGGGGATGCATGGCTCGTAGAAGAAGTCATGTGGAGAGGGGCTTGGGAGACAATTAAAATAGCCACTATTCCCCTAACTTCGTACAGTAAACATAAGAGCGTAGATTGAAGACTGGAAAGCACCATGGGGAGGCATCTAGTTTACCCCCTTATTTTGTGCATGATGCACCTAAGACTTGGAGAGATCAATCAGGAGAAGTTGGGGCTCCAGGGTTTGAAGTCAGCAGACCCAGCTCTCTCCCTGGTACTGAGCATTCAAGATAGTGTCAGTTTCACACAAATTCTTTATCTTATAATCTGCATACATTTTCATCTCATGGGGAGAGGGGCTGTGAAACACAGCACCATGGATCTGGAGGGGCTAAAGTGGCCGAGTCTAGCTCACATTTTTACGGAGAAGAAAACTGAGATCCAGGAGGGGAAGTGATATCCCCACAGTCACCAAGTAGCAGGAATCACAGGCAGGATGTAAATACGCCAGGGTCTCTGGCTAAAGAGCCCACCTTCCTTCCAGTGGACAGCACTGCCTCTTCAGAGAACTGGCCTGGGGCTGAGTGAGTTTTGTCTTTCTCCCCTTTGTAGCAGTGACATCCACACAGCAGACCCTCCCAAAGGCCATCCTGGCCGGGCCTGGCAGTGCCCTGCTCACTGCCCTTTCCAGCTGCTCCATGTGGCCTCCCCAAGTAAAGGAAGTTAGCCAGGCTGTCTCACCAGGGTAGGGGATGGTTTTGAAAGAGCAGGGGGATTTGAGGGAGCAAGGCAGCCAGGAAGTTAGTTTTGCTCTTAGTGTGCATTGAGGCAAAGTGTCTAGAGCAAGGGAGGTGACAGTCCCGCTGTACCTCAGAGTGGTGTATTTCATGCTGGGCGCTGCATTTCAGGAAGGACATTAACAAGTTGGAGTGTGTTGTTAAGAGGAGAATGACCAGAATTGTGAACTGGCTGGAGCTCATGCCATAGAGACCTTTTGAAGGGACTAAGGATATTTATTCTGGAGAAGAGCTAGTATTTGGAGGGCTAGGCTGTGAAAATAGAGCCACCTAGCTCTTGATTCTTACATCTGGTAGGTGCTTAATAAATTTTAAATATAAATGAACTAGGAACCAGGTTTCATTTGTATACAAGAGGATAGTGTTTTGTGGGATATGCCTCAGCATTCACATTTAGTTTGGGAAAGATAACCGGTTCACTCTGCCCCTCATCTTGTGTTTAGGAGTACAAGTTTGGGCTGCGGCAAGCAGGAGCAACTTAATGAATTGGGCTTTTGCGGGGAGCTTATACAGGAAGTGGATCTCTGATGATTGCTTATACAGGAAGTGGATCTCTGATGATTGCATAGCTTAGGCTCATTGCTTGGTGATGATCTTGGGGTCCACTAGAACTGTGCTGGTGCTTGAAGATAAGAGCCAAGAGGGTCCCCGCAGTTTTATGGTCATATAACAGCTGTCTGCTGCAGGACCCAGACAGCAAGGGAAAGCAGGGTATTGTTAGTTAATATTTAGGGAGGTTTAGGCATCTATATTAACAGACTGTTTGCCAAACACATTACTTTCTAATGCTCAGTTAGATACAGGTTGGTGGCATAGTGGATAGAATGCTAGATCTGAAGTCAAAAGAAGACCTTAGTTCAAATGCGGCCTTAGACTTGTAGTACTTTGAATAACCCTGGGCAAATCAACCTCTCTGCCTGCCTTCATTTCTTTATCTGTAAAATGGAAAGGCTAATTCAAAATATTTGTAAACTATTTTTACAAACCTTAAAGTGCTATGTAAATGCTAACTATTATTGTTTTTTGGTGGCATAGAGGAAGGGAGAGGTATGTGGAATTAGAATGAAGATATGCTGTCACAATTTTATCTGACTGGAATTGGGCATCAAGTATACTTTCTCTGCACTGCTGCTTCCTTGGCAATGGGAAGATGCTTTTGTTTAAAATGTAATTGAATGAATAATATTTTTTTTTTAATTAATTAACTTTTAGTTTTCAACATTCACTTCTGTAAGCTTTTGAGTTTTAAATTTTCTCCCCCTCCCTTTCCAAGACGGTGTGCAATCTGATGTAGGCTCTACATATAAGTAATATTCTTTGCTGTGGATATAAAACTAAAAAACAGGGGACTAAAGATGGCCTAGTCTTCCGAATGTTGAGAATGGGATAATTTTCTTTTGTGAAAAGCTGTCACTTTTCATCATATTGGTGGTATTGATTAGTTTTGTCAGTCAAATTCATTTAATTGGTCTTAACGTAGTTTCCCCTCATTTATTGCACAGGTTCAGCAGCTGAAGGAGGAAACTCCACTTGATGGTCCTAAGACTGAAGCTCTGCCCCCAGCACGAAAGGAAGGTCATTTACCACCACTATGGTGGCATATTGTCACTAGGCCCCGAGAGCGCCCTTCAGAATAACAATCACACACTTTAAACTTTCAAGTGTGTATATTGAGTATGTAGATACACATGTACTTGACATAATAAAGTTACTAATCTGATGTTACTGACAATTGCCTTTTTCTTGTATAGAAAAAATAATTTCCTTTGAGGCTTGAATTTAGTAGGTTATAATTTGGAGGGGCATGTATGAACTCCAAAGAACTGAAGCTACGGAAAGGTTTGATCTCTAAAGTTTGCAAAGTTGAAAAGTTCTATTATCCTTACTTATAAAAATGAGGCACTGATGTTATGGATGAATGAAAACAACATTGACCTATCCATAATAGAAACATGCTTTGAGTTCTCCCAATTGCAATAGTTTTGTGGTAGGCTTAGGACCTTTTTATAATAGATAATATGGTTATTCTAGCTTTGGAAGTAGTTCTTTTTGCAAAGCTAATTGGCTGAATCCAGTGACCTCCCTGGCAGTCTGGAAACCTATGGACCCCAACCCCTTCTCAGAATATTTAAATAATTTTAGGAAATGGCAAATTGCAGTTAAAAGTTAGGGAAAATAAGGAGCTATTTTTCCCCCATCCCATTTAAGCTGAGATTTCCAGAAGTCGGTGGATCCCAGATTTAGAATCTTTGCTCTAAATGTTCAAGCTTAAAGTTGGCTTTGTGCCTTAACTGTGATCATAAGCAATCTTTGAGCTTGATAGGACCAAAAGGATCACTTGATCAGCTTTCATTAAAGAATTAGTTTGTTACCATTAAACTCACAAACATTCAACTAATTTTTTTTGTTTTATAATGTCAGAACTTTATTTTTTTCATGCAAAAATATTTCTGCATTAGCCATACTCCAAAAGAAAAAGGAAAAAATATTCAGCTAACTTTTCAAGTGAGGATCTGAAAAGGGCTTGAAGAATCAAACCCCCTCAGGCTTGTAAGAGTACTACAATCTATTATGCTTTTTTGCTGTCCTCCAAAATTAATTTTGGCCAATGACTTGAACAAATATGAAGGTTTGAATAAAGTGAAGTACAGGATTTTTCTAGCCATTCTTTATTTATAATGTATTCTGAAGCATTTGTTACAATGGAAAAGAGTGACACAATACAGCAACTGTTCATTTATATCAGTTGAAAACAAAAATCTGCACAGGGAGAGGTCAACTCTCAGTACAAACTAGCAACTAAAGAACAATAATTTATACCATTAGAAACATTTTTAAAATTTTTAGCTGTGACACTGCTTTTACAATATGCAAAAACACAAAACAGTAGAACTATCCGAAGTGTTTTGTCACATTCTTTCTACGTTGAATTTGGCAACATTTTATATTAAATTTTTTTTCAGATTATACTAACGTTTAAGAACTAAACAAGTGAAAAGCTGTACTCCAGTACAGTTACATCCATTCATTTCCAAGGTTTAAAATACCACTTTACTATGTTCATTCTCTTGCAATGGTTTTTGCTTTAGCAAAACCTATCAAGCATCATATGCACAATGCATCAGCTACTTTTATTCAATCAAGATTGGTGGGCTAGAACCACAGGCACTACTGTTGATTATATGCTGTAATAAGGAGCTTGTTTTTCAAAGAAAGTAAAGTTTAAATAGTTTCTAATAAACATGCCATTGCTTTAAGCCATAACATAAAAGTGTCAGAAGCAATCACAGCAGTGTAAAGTGTTATTATAGAACAGTGACTGTACAAATACATTAAGTCTTACATCCAATGCAGTAATGTATCAAAGCATATGATGGTGTCGTCAGATATTGGAGCCAACAAAAGCTGCAGCATTTGGGTGGAAACCAGCAGCCCCCTTTTGAGAACTTCATTTGGTGAACTGTTAACAGTTTCCAAGTGTGCAACTTGAATAACTGACAAGCCTCTTTTGCCTCCAACCCAGTCTTAAACCCCTTTTCCTGTGGCCCCCTGAGTTCTGCATACCTTGCTGGCTTTAAAAGATGGTTATTACAGCAAATTGGTTTCACTTGAAAAACAAAACAAAACTCAAAAAAGTCTTTTTTAATTAAGAAAGAACATTCCCAAAAAATATATCACCCAGAATACAAAAAAGACAGTGTAGTGGTCAGGCTCCCAGTGACTATGCATCTTTGTTCCTTTTCAGTATTCAGGATGAAGCCAATTCACTGTCTAAGAAAAACAAGCCCCCTGAAATAGAACACACCCTTTTGCAAGTTGCTAAACTCCAAGCTGGTTACCCTTGCTAAATCCACTCAAGTATCCTCAAAATATTTGGGCTTCTCAATGTACCCAGCCTGCTGGGCACTTGTACATAAAAGGCATTTGATACTCTACCTAAGAACTCCCTGCTATCATTTTTAAATGCTTTCACATGTTAAAAACTGCCTTACCCTTTTGGATGTATTTGGACTCAATGAAAGCATGAACACGACAGAAGAGAAACTGAGTAAATCAATCTAAGTACACTATTGAAGCAGCATGCATATGACTAGGAGAGGCTGCTGTGTGGGGTCAAGAGGAAATACGGGAAAAGAACAGTGAAGTCCCTAAACACCCTACCTAAACAAACACTGCAATCCAGTATGGCTTCGGATGCATTTACCATGAAGCTAACAGTAATTCAACCTACTAGGCTACTCTCGGGGAACAGCATCCACTATGTTAATGGTGTTTCCCACCCTACCTCCCCCCTCAGCCCAACACAGCCTATCATTTCCAGCTTTATTTCATCTGTTATATTGCTTTTCATCTAGTTACTCTGCTTTTCCACACAAAACATACTTAAATGAGGCCATGTTCATTACCCATTTTATTTGTACATTAAAATAAGTCCAATTTATTGAATCCACACTATCACAATGCATCTACAAAAGCTTGCAAAAAAGCCAATTATTAATCCCTTTGCTGAAGTTTGCTACTTTATGATTCTCCCCAACCCCCCCTCCCCCAGTTATGCATTTAAAATTTTACAAAGGCTTATAAAAAAGTTATGGGATTTGGCACCTTCAGAAAAATTAAAAGGGAAACTTAAGAACAAAAATATGCAGAAAGTTGTCGATATTTACAAATTAAAACACCAATAAAGATTATGATGGTTACTTATGCATGTGTTTTTAATTCTCTGTGTTTTATGATATATAGTACTTTCAAAACAATGCTCTGATTTTGAGTTTCCTACAAAATCTTTTGTTTGATTATAGATTGGAATGAATCAAAACAAATTTAAGGTTTTATTAAACAGTTCATTTTCCATTCATTAGAACCCTGGCAGTATATTCTTAGAAACCTTAAGATAAACGAGGGGCCGATCGATCATTTGTCAGTGTCTTCTTCAGTTTTACACCACGGCGAATGGCATTCAGCATATCTTCCCCTTGCAGGGTATCCCCGGGGCTCAGATCTCCTGGGTTGCTGCACTCTGGGGTCTGGCCAGGGGAGCTAGCGGCACTTGAACGATCCCCTTCTGTTTCGTCATCCTCTGTTTCCGGAGCACTCTGTCTCTGCTCCTCCGAGACGCTCGGCTTCGGGCCTGGCAGTGGTGGGTTGACAGAGGCTTGACCACTCCACATGGAGGAGGGCATGCTAGTGCCACCCTGGGTGGTATCACCCACAGAGGGTGACTCTGGGCTGTGTTCTCCATGCCCCTCAGGCCCTCCCTGAGGACTTGGTAGTGTACCTGGTAGGTCAGGGACAGTTGGGGTTTTGACGGGAATCACAGGAGTCTTGATAGGAATAGGTCCAGCCCCGATGGTTCCCCTTCGTACAGAAGGTTTAGTAGAAGGGGTCCGTCTGATGGTTGCTACACCAGGAGTGACTATCGCAGGTCCTAAGGTAGTGGGGAGACCAGCGGTTGAAGCTGGGCGTTTGGCCTGAAACATCCTGCGATAGGACTGGCTAATGTCACTGTTTCTCGGAATGGTAGAGGATTTGTCAAATTCCTGCTGTTCTGTCTCCTGGTCACCACTTACAGAGAAATAATCATAATCTGAAACTGATTAAAGTGTTTGCATTAGGAACACCGAAGAGGGTGACTTTTTTTAAACTAAGGAGCCAATGGATGTGGAATTACTGATTATCTGGCACCATGACAGGAAGTATGGTTCAGCTGGGCAAGGAATTCAAAGGCTGAACATCCTAATCCCAGTTCTGTAAATGGACTTCAGTGTAACCTCTGGGAAACACTTCATTTCTCCACTTAATTCCCCTCATAAAAGTGGCTTAAACCTACAAACCTGTCTTAGAGATATCACTATCATCACTACTATGAAATACTAAGTAACACCCACACTAACACCCATTAAGTCAAACTGAACAATAACTAGCAATTATATAGTGCGTTAAGATTTAGAGAGTGCTTTATAGATATCATCTCATTTGAGCTTCACAACCCAGAGAGTAGGTAGTACAGGTATTACCAGTGCCACTTTACAGATGAGATAATTTAGATTCGGATTAAGTCACTTGCCCATGTTCACACAGCAGTATGTGTCAGAGATAGGATTTTAAGTCAGGTCTCTCCCAACACCCAAGTCCAGCATTCTTTCTACAACACCTTGACTATTGGTTAGAAGAAGCCAGAGCTGCTTCAGGCAAGGAGCAGATCCCACAGAAGTCATTTTAGACTTTTCCTGACTCCTGTCCTCCCCTCTGGGCAGCTAGGTGATAATAGTACATACAGCACTGGGCCTGGAGTCAAAAAGACTCATCCTGAATTCAAATCTGGCCTCAGACACTTACTGTGTGACCCTGGGCAAGTCACTTAACCCCATTTGCCTCAGTTTCCTCATCTGTCAAATGAGCTAGAGAAGAAAATGGCAAACCACTCCAGTGTCTCTGCCAACAAAATCCCAAATGGGGTCACGAAGAGTCAGACATAACTGAAAAACAACTCAACGACATGCTGTCCCTTTTAAATCAGCCATCCCAATGACAGGCCCAGAGCTGGAGAGAAATGAGATTTCTGGCAGCTAAGCCTTTTAATGAAAACTCAAAATGTAGCACCTAGCAGTGAAACTGTATTTTTAAAGCAATGACTCCTCACTGTCATCAGATATAACATCACAGTGGTAATGGCAGACATAGGCCAGTTAAATATTTTTCAGACTGATATGCTGAAGATAATGTATTCTACTCTAAACTTCACTGTCACTGACATTATGATTGGCACAAAGGACATACTAGTTGAGGTTGAGGAAGAGGGAGGGAATTGGTGGTTAACAGTTTATCATGAACAATATCAATCCAGGCTCAAATTCAAAACCATCACATAGTCCAACAGTTAAGAATGAGACAAGATGCTGAAATCCATGTTAATCTCGTAAACAGGGGCCATCTGGCAATCCTAACTATAATCTCTAAGGACTTCCCCAGTGCTTAAAATTATTTCCAGGTTTATCTGTGGGCTGGCAATTTAGTTTTCCTTTCATCTCAAATAAAAGGGACTCTTCCTACTCCTAGATTACGGAGGAAAAAGAGTAAAAGGGAAAAGAAGAACCTGAGGTGATTTCAGATAAGAAAGAAACTGTGAAGGTGATTTAGAGGGGTTTGGACTTAGGAAGAGAGATTGAATTTGAGGAGGAAAAATTTGGGGGAAATCTGAAGGAGAATAATCTCCAGATCAAGACTCCATATCTAGCTGCTATGAGAAGTGTAAGGAAAAGGAAGGAGCAGGAGGGTAAAGGAGGAGTAGGGACCTGAAGAGGGATACTCAAGGAGAAAGTAGTTGCTAGAAGCAAGATTTTTTTTTTAAATTGGTGCATTAAACAAACTGATAAAGAAAAATGTGTAAATAAGAGGTAGCTCAAAAAGGAGAGGAAATAAGGTATGGATCTAAAGATGCTGTTTGAGACCAAAAAAAAAAAAATGCAATTGAATGTGGCTCTCAAGTTATTAAAGGGTGCTAAAAGGAAAGGGAAATTTCCATAATACCAAAAATTATGAAAGCCTATATTAGTGAGGATACGGAGGGAAACTGGTTCTGTTTTTCTGCAGAGATAATATTTAACAAGGCAGATAAAATTTTTCAGTGGATAGAATGTCAAACTTAACAGTAAGGGAGACTCAGGTTCAAATTTTGCCTTTGATACTTGTTAGCTATATGACCCTGGACGAGTCATTTCATATCTCTTTTTATCTTTGGGGACCATATTACCAGTAGTACCTATTTCACACAGCGTTGTTGTGAATTTCAAATGAGACAATATATGTAAAGTACTCTATAAAAGTGAGTTATCATTTATGTAAAATAGCCTGGAGAAGAGAAACACGACATCTTTCATTAAGTATTTGAAGAGTTCATTTGGAAGAGTGATTAGACTTGTGTTCTTTGGCCTTGGAGGGCAAAACCTGAAGTAATGGGGAGAAACTACAGAGAGGTAAATTTGGACTCTGGGGTGGGGGGGGGAGCCCTGGCCTGTCTTCATTACCTTGTGAAGGTATTGTGTCCTCTGAACAGCATGGGGTGGTTGTCTGGGTACTGTACCCACTGGAGCACTGCAGGGAATCCCGGCTGCTCCTCTGGGGGTCCAGCTGCAAGCCCCTGGCGAGGGCCAGGGCGAGCTCCTCACAAGCCTCCATCTCTTCTCCAGGCTGCAGGCAGGGGAGACAGACAGACACACACATACACACGTACACACACACACACACACACACACATATACCGTGGCAATGAAATCAAATTGCTGAGGTCAGGTGGGCACAGAGGCCCTACCTCTGGGCCTAACCCTCACATCCCCCCTGGGGAGAGGTTGGGAAAGGAATGCTCTTCTTGTAAGGATTTCTGTGGAATTTTCTAAGTCAACTGCAAGCAAAATTTGAGATTCCAATTGCTGGAGGTGGAAGAATGCTCAAATGAACATTTCAGAGGCTAAAAGCAAGGGTGTCCCCCCTTCCCAAACAGGACTGTAGCCAGCCCATGGACTTCAGGGACCAGCCTCAAAAACACTGAACCAGGACAGAAGCTAAGCTCCTTGTGGCTACCTCAATGACTCGCCCCTTTGGCCAACAGGTGCTGACTCTGGGACAAACGGGGGTGAGCGCATTTTTTCTGCCCCTGGCCCTTGCTCTGAGTGACAGGGCCATGAGGGTGAGGTGAACTTCTGTCCCCCAGGGCCAGGGGATGGGGCAACAAACAGGTTCCTCCTATGCTCAACCTGCAACTGAGAAATAGAGCATCACCCTGGTGGCAGCTGAAACAGTCATACTCCGAGGCCTCTGAGCCTCCTCGGTAGGTGCGGGTGGAATGCCAGGGGGTCCTCCGTTGGAGTCAGGCTCACGCTTTTCCTTGCGGCGTTGTAAGGTGTTTGCCACAGGCTGGTCGTATGGGCCTGGCTTAGCCCAGTCCTACACAAAACAGATGCTGTGAGAAGCTGTTTAACTGGGGAGCTACCCTAATTGCTTTATTTTGTGGGGGTCCACAGCCAAACCTCATAATAGAGTCTTTGGGAAATATCAACCAAATCAAATTCACTCTGTGGAAGGCGGTCAAGAAAACATGACTCAGGGGAGCTCAGTTGTATATTGGAGAGAGCCGGATTTGAACTCAGGAACACCTGAGTTCAAATCCAGCCTCAGATATTTACTAGCTGTGTGACCCAGGGCAAGTCACTTAAACTCTTCTGCCTCAGTTTCCTTCTCTGTAAAATGGGGATTATATTTTATGATAATACCTCCCTCTCAGGGTTGTTGTGAGGTTAACATGATATTTGTAAAAGGACTTTGCCAATCTCCAAGTGCTATATAAATACTAATGCCACTGCTGCTGCTGCTGCTACTACTACTACTACTACTATCACCACCACCACCACCACTACTACTACTCCATCATCCATCCCTCAAAGGCCTCTAACCTAATGCCTGAGAAAATGTTAAAACCCAATGTTTCAGATCCAATAGCTGACAGGACCCTTCTTAGTAATTTCCTCAAGGTTTTAACATTTTACTAATTCAAGACTTTGGTCAGTTTCAGGCAGATATCTTATAAATCCCAGAGCAACATTAATGAAATCTCTCTGACTGAAGCTCTAAAACATCTGTATGCTGGCCCCTTAAGGACCAGGGATGCACAATGTATCTTCATCAGATATGCCGTCACACTGGCAGGTTCTGCATTCGAACCCTGGACTTGCCAACACACAGCCGAGATCAGGACTTATCTTTTGAAGCCTCCATTTCAAATTAGAATCCTAGTTGAGTCTTTACTAGTAAGCTAGCCATCAGAATTGGTTTTTTTTTTGGGGGGGGGGGTTGTCTTTTTTACAAATGCGCCAACCACTGTCCCTGTCTCACCATCTATTTTCAGGAGAGGGGCACTGAGGGGTCTAGGTTCTTAAATGAGAAAGGGGTGGGAAAGGGAGCAAGTCATGCCTTAGAGACAGAATCCTGCAGGTACATTTAAAGAGCATAGATGCTTCCTGTCCAGGATGAAGTCTTAGCACCCTAAAGATAGCCTATGACATTTTCTAAACCACAGATTATTACTTATCCTCATAAAGACGTTGCAAGTAGAGTGATATCTCTGGGGGCAGGGGAAATGACACAGTGAATTCTCTGGGACCTCCCAACCTCATGAGAGAACTAAGCCTCTCCACTTGTCAACTGCTTTTACTCTGAGTTCACTGGAATTCCACACCTTGTGATTAACCTTGAAGCAGGGAAATTCAAATAGTCAACTAAGAGGCAGCCCCTGAGTCTCAGCTCCACACTGCGGTTTCTATCTCTGAGCTACTAACCTTTCCCTCCCCGCCTTCCCAGAACCCAAGCCCACATACCCTAACAGGGAGGACATATTACCCAGCAAGATGTTTTGGAGAACCAAACAGAATGTGAGAGGTGACTGCCACAGGTCAGGAGAAGGGCAATCACAGCAATGAGAGAATGAAGGGGAGGGAGAGGGAGAAGAGAGTGAGACACAAACCTTCCAGCTAGGGATCTTAGATGACGGTAACATGCCCGGCCCAATGGTGTAATAATGAACGTAGTCTGGAAGGAGGGCAGAGGTCGCCCGAGGGCACAGACGGGAGGCAGGCAGGCAATGAGGATAAAGACCTGCACCCACTGATGCTACATGGGGCTCACTTGGTAAACTATAGTGATAAAACCCGTTAGACAACTGGAAACAAAACAAACAAAAAAAACAAACAAAAGAGGGAAAAATTAATATAACAAGATGAATGTGGAAATACAAGATGGCATTGATGTATTCTATGCAAAGGGGAAGGGGAACCTGGATATTAAAAAAAAAAAAACATGGAGATTTGCTGTCCTTGGACAATCAATGAATGAGGCAAAAAGGAAGCAGGGGAGAAAACAGACCAATGCTATCTGATCCCAAAGTAAGTATTTACTTTAGATAGACTTCAACTACATCTTGGAATGATTTAGAAACTGATCCATTTCTCTCAATCTTTATGATAATCTCAATACGTCCATTAGTCAATAAAATAAAATTTCATGGAAACATTGATTTGGTCATGTCATATGCAATTTTAATCATTTTTAAATGGCATTAAAAAGGTCTGTTCAATCCAACTAACTTTCCAAAGATGTATTTTTTCACAGCAAATCTGAGACTGAAAAAAAAGTTTAACAGAAAATTAAATAGCGCAAAAACATACAGCCTGACGTGTTTGAAATGACACGTTCAAACAAGGCTGCCATAAGGATGGACACCTGGGAAGTAGGTGGGGTAGGAGATGACGGGAGGAAAAGCCACTGAATTTCTGATGTTCTGAGTTCAAGCCCTCACAAATACCTCTTAATCTCAATCCTCTCCCTACCTGCCTTCTTCCTCCAAATCTTAATCTTCTTTCATTCAAAATGACTTCACTATCAGGGTTCTGTGAAAACCTGAGTTTCTGAGAGTGAACTTGTCGAGGTAGGTATGTTCTCTAAAAAAAAGAAGCTTGTTTGTTTGTTTCTAATAGACCTTGGTTTAACGTCTTTGTTTATTTTTCAGGGTTCACCTGGATTTTGCCAGGAAGCTAGCTAGCAGAGGCAGGGAACGGTAGGGAGGCAGGGGGTGCTGGTTAGTTCTCTGATACAGATATTTTTCACCTTCTCTGTGGAAGCCCAAGCCCCCATGGTCGAGCCTGAGCTGACTGAGGTGGGGGAACTGCACTCGCTCACTGATTGGCAGGTTTCTGAAGCTTCTGAAGAGGCCGAGCTGGATGAATTCTGTAGCATTGTCAGCACCACGGCAGCACAGCGGAAAAGAAAACACAGGAATCCAAAACACAGACCCAAGGCACACAGAGGAAAAGGCCACAAGCCACCAAAAAAGGATTAAAAAAAAAAGCACGCACAGAGACAGACAAGACAGACAGACAGACACACAAGTACACACAAGAAAAGAGGAAGGATAAGAGAAGCAGAGGATTAGGGTTTTTTTTTTTCCCCTCTGTATCACTATACATGGCTTTTAAGCTATCTGTAATGTTCAGTCACTTTTAAGAGGCAAGCAAGAAAGAGAAAGTCTAGTCCTACCAGTCTTTCCTGGACAGGATTTGAGTCATCACGTTAAATCTAACCAAACAGGCAACATCATACAGGAGCTTCTCCAAGGGGATAAAGACCCTGGACCTAAACATCTGCTTTGCCTTTTAACCCCATGGGCATTCTTTACCTCTAAGAACCTGGCCAGCAGTTGGCTATCACTACCTGCTTTGGTTAGCTAAAACTAGCTTATAGCTTTTATAGCTAGCTATCCTGAGTTTTCATTCATTCTCTAGTATGTTTAAGGGGTACCAAGAGATGGATGTTCCCTCAGGCCAACATGCATGCATACACGGGCTTTTGGAACTCTATTTGCACTTGGGGAGAATATTTCTCTAATCTGGTCACTCAACTCCCCAATTCATAGGCACTGTGCATGCCTGGGGAGGTTGTAGTATATGTAATAGAAAGGAGAGTGAATCTGGATCCAGAGGAACTCAGTTCACATTCCAACTTATTAGCTATGTGACCTTAATCTCTCTCACCTCAGTTTCTTCTGCAAACAAAAAGGCTTCGACTAGATCAGTTTTTTTTTCCTTTTTCTTTTATTAATTTATTTTGATTTATCAACACAGATCAGCATTTTTAACCTGTGGTCCATGAACTTGTTTATTTTTTAAAAAATATTTTGATAAGTGTTATTTCAACGCAACTGACCTCCTTGGCAATCCTATGTGTTTTATTTTTGAAATAAAAATGTTTAAAAACATTCTGAGAAGGCAATACAAGACTCACCAGGCTATCAAAGGAAATCCATGGTGGAAAAAGGTTAGGAACCCTTGAAGCATATGATTTCTGAAGCCTTCTCTAATGCTACAATGGTTACCAATGGTAACCCCATTACATGGACCACATGCAGGAAAGATGACTCACTCGGGGAGAAGCCAGACTTTTAAGAATGGGGACCTGACTTGCTTTGTTTGAAATCTTCCTGCCACTCAGGAAACCATATTCTTTCCATTAAACCTCCATTGTCTACTAGTCTAATTTCCACCAACAGGCTTGTACGCTCTCTCCCCTCTGTCATTGTCTGAAGGATTCAAGTGTGGTTTCATCAGCAGCTTATGTCTCCTCCATCTATTCCTCATCTCGTGAAGATAAGCTGGTTGTGGGGCTGTCACAGGTACTATTTTTTAAAGTGTATTTTCTATTCTTTTCTGCTTTCCTTAGTCCCTCACTAATTTACTAAAATGAGGAAGGCTCATCCCAATCCAGTGGATTATCTCTATTATCCTAGGAACTGAAACCTAGTGAGTGATGTGAAAGACCAAATTGCTATTTCCACCTATTCTTACAATCTTAGGAGATGGGCAGGCTCCTGAGGAGGTGAAAAGTTTTTGTTTTGTTCTACCATATGTTTAACTCAGTGGAAACTAAAATATATAAGGAGTTCCATGAAGCTCTGTGGCTTTCCTTTCCAAAAGATCACATGCAAATGGCTGGTGGGTTCAGTCTTGTGTCTGTCCTGACACTTCTTAAGAGGAGAAAAACCAATACAAGTCACCTTACTTAGAGAGTCAGGAGACCTGCTATTCTATCACATACAAACTGCGTGACCTCCTCCATAAAATGATAACTACCTATTTCACAAGGCTATTGAGAGGAAAGTCTGTAAATCATAATGCACTTCATGAATCAAAGTTACTATCATTATTATTGGTTTCTGTCCCCCTGCTTCAGATAAATTTTACTGGAAAAATAACTTGTAAGCAATTCTAAAACTCTAGGTTCAGTAAGTATGAGATACTTTTAATCTGTCTTATTTCTACTATTTCTTAAAAAAAACAATAACCACCTTGACTTGTTTTTGACAAGTGCTGATTTTAAATAGTTATATTGGTATCAGAGAACATGTGCTCCATTCTTAGGCTCAGGACTCTCTTGGGTGGGAGGGTGGAAGTGTAGGGGGAGAGGACGAAGGGCGGAGAGGAGATAGAGAAATCAAAGAATTTTAAAAGAAATGTCCAATTAAGACAATGCCAAATGAAGGAGAAAAATAGGGCAATATGTGGCAATCTCAACAGTTTTTACACCAACGATCTATATATATTTCAGTGGAAAACACCAATGGCCTATGATACTTAGTAGATGACTTATAAGGTTCTATCTGTCACTGCTGAAATCTACCTGTTTGTAAGGCATGAAATAGCAGCAGGGCCAAAGAGCTGCCAACCACTGAAATCAAGGACAGGACGTGAAAGGTATTAAGGCATGAGGGCTTAAAAAAAAAAGGGTGGCATACTTGGGGAACCAGATGGATCAAACTGCCAAGGAGACCTTATGGAGAAGATGCTGAGAGCTGAGTGGTATGGGAGAGGCAGCTTGTGGAAAAGTGCATTATTACATCTGAAATCAGAAAAACTGGGTAAATCGTTCCAGCTCTGCCATTCATTAGCTGTTGTGACCTTGGGCAAATCATATCCCTTTCTTGTACCCTTCCCCTCTGAGATTACTTTTCATTTATCCTCTATCTACTTTGTGTGAAGGCTATTATTTACACGTTGTCCACACTCTCCCCTCACTAAAATGTGAGGTCCTCGAGGGCACCCTGCCTTTCTGTGCATCTTCAGTGCTAAGCACGTATTAATAAATTCTCTTTTAAAATTCTAGATCCTCAATAAATTCTTGCTGACTGAGTGGACTTGAAAACAAACCTAGTGTTACTAACAGGATTTATCTCAGATACTCAGCTTTTAAGTTTCCTTCAATTCTTCCCAAAAAGGTTCTCTTTACTGAGTCCCTAAACATTAATACTAGAAGCCATGACATTCTGTTTCAATTTGTTAGTCCTTAAAGGCAACACTCAAGGCCAACCATCCATGGCAAGGTAAGCGTGGGTGTTTTCGAGTTTATTTCGCTCAAGCTCTGCTACACAATGCTATAAACATAATTATGTCGACTGATTAAAAACAAACATCAAATTACACTGCACAGCAGAGCAGCCTCTTGAAAAACAAGAATCCCTCCATCATTTTAGCCCAGCAGATTTTCTGCCTGCGTGACATGCATGTTACTCCTTGTTGCACTGAAAGAAAGGAGAAAGCAGGACGCTGGAGGAATAAAAGCCCAAAGAGCACCAGCGATGACAGGCAAACATTCTCTCCCAGGAGGAAAAGGAAGAGAAAACTCTAGAGATTTTGACTCTGCACCAATTCTTTCCTTGAAGGTAATTCTCCATCCTCCGAGAATGGAAAGAGTTAGTACCATCACCAAGCATAACTGGAGAAAAATGCCATCACACGGACACCTAAGCATTTAGGTTCAGGCAAAAAAAAAAAAAAATTGGGGGTGGGGTGTGTATTCAGAGAGCTCTTTCCAGTTCCTGTATTCTTCACTTGCAACTCAACATGTTCTAAAGAGGGACTTACTCTAGGGGGTTGAAAAGGGGAGAACTAGTAGCAATGGATGGAAATCACAGGGAGAGAGAATTTTAGTTCAGTATAAGGAGGCAACTTTTCTCTTTATTAGAAAATGGAACAGGATGCCTTATTAAGTGGTAAGTTCTCTATTAAAGGAAATATTTAAACAAAGCCTGGATGGCCATCGTGGGAGAATGTCATAGAAGGGAGAGAATGATTAAATGATCTGTGAGGCCTGAGATTCTATGGAGAGCATCTCTTATCTCCCTCCAGGAAATAAAGAGCTCTATGTACCAGGGAGATGAGGACGTGAGTCCCTGAATAAGAAAACTCATGAAATCAAGTGAAATCCTTGGGCCCTGAATGGTCAGTTTTAGAAGGTAACCTGTGTCTGAGCAGATGCATAATACACAGCAGAAAATGTTGTGAACCTGAGTTCTACTGTTTGACCACATGCTGCTAAGTGCTGGGCAAAAACCAAACTTATCACTTCTCAGGGAGGGAAAGGGGTGATGTAAGAGCAGCAGCAGATGTACCAGTCATGCACTGGAGACCAGGACAAATGCAGTCACCATATCCCTGTTGGCTTCAATGGAAATGAATGCGTTTGGAGGAGTACAATGTCTCTTAATCCAACTGCTGTGCAAGCAAGCTTGGGTCAACTCCTTCTCTCTGAATCAAGTGCTGATGATTCACTGAAGAGTTAACAGCACAGAAGGCAAGAATTTCATGTTCTTCTATGTTACGAGAGTGCTGTGCGTACTTTAAGGACTCCCGGAATGGTCAACGGTCCATACGTACCGGGTGAAGTGGAGAAGGAAGAAGCTAAATGAAGAGATACACCCTCTAAGTGGTTTATACCAAACTTGGGAATGCATGGTGTGCATAATTCAATCATCCCCTCAAGGAATACCCATATCTATGAGCCTGCCAAAGACTGGTTCAGTTCTAGCTGCCTACAATGGAGTATTTCTGCCACCAGCTGGAAAAATCTACTCAGTTACCCTCAGGAAAGGTGGGTGTAAATTCTATCTTTTTTAAAAACTCTTTTAGGGAACAAAACATTTCTTTTAACTTGAAGACAAAGAAGAAGTTTCCTAATGATAGCATATAAAATAAAATGGCATGAAACAGGGTACAACTTTGGGTCCCAGGAATGATCAGGCCAGGATTCATGTATGTGTGTCATCTCTGCCCCCAGCCCTGTGGGAGGTGTGGACAACCTTACCTGGTTGGGAGTTTCCGGTGGCATTGGGGATGGTGATTTGGACTGGAAGGCATCCTGGGATATGAAACCCGAGTCATGGGAGGACACGCTTGACAGCCTCATGGGAGCCTGCTGCGGCAGATTGGAGCTTCTGTAGCGATAATGTGAACTGGGGGAATGAGAGTGTGAGCCACTGGAGCGAGAGTCGCTGCTGTTAACGCTGTTCAGGCTGCTGTGGGGGACACGATGGGAGGGAGAGAGGTAAGAGCCCGGGGACAGGAGGAAGGCCACAAAACCAACTTCAGAAGTAAACTACAGAAAGCCCTCCTGTTAGGTGAGGACACGAGATGTGTCCTGGCACTGTGGGCAAAGAGCGGGTCTTGGAGCCCGGAAGAATGACATTTAAGTCTTGTCTCTGACGTACACCAGCTACGTGACCCCAGGCCTCTAAGGTTACAAGTCCAAGAGAAGGCGCCCACGCTATACTGGAGGAGAGAATTTACTCACCCCAGAGGTTCCCTATATCAATGAAATCACAGGTCCAGTCTTTAAACCCTAGCCAGGGGTGGGGAACCTGCAGCCTCGAAGCCACATGTGGCCCTCTAGGTCCTCAAATAAGGCCCTTTGAATAAATCCCCCTGTTCTGTGAAACTTGGACTCAGTCAAAAGGCCGCACCCAAGCACCTAGAGGGCCACATGTGGCCTCAAGGCCACAGGTTCCTCACCCCTGCTAGCCTATCCTGTTAGGAAGGATAAATGGCATTTATGTGTGAAGAGGCAGGAGAAAACATGACCTATCTCTTTAGTTCTCTCATCAGGCAAAGATATTCCTAGGTCAAGAAAAAGAACACTCCACTGCAGTCTCATTAAAGTGACAGAACACTGCTGAGGTTTAGAAGTCAGTGGGGCAGAAAATTACTGTGCCAGTCTAACTGCACAAGTCCTGGTGTGGGGACAGACTCCACAAAAGCCACACTAACAACAACCTGGCCTGTGCTTGCTGGAAGGTAACAGAAGAGCAACGACTACCTTGTGGTAAAATGCAGACTTCTCTACGTGTAAATTTGGTTCATGTTCATAGCAAGGGTAAACTGTCTGCCAATTAATTGTGCTTGTGTCTACATGTCTGATCTTGAACCTTCCTGTTTAACTGAGGACTTTTGACCTCACCGGCAATGAAGACTCGGGGTGCTTTTGGCTATGAAAGCCATGACAAGTAACCTTCCCAGCAATTTCCCAAAGACAAGCATAGTGGATAGAGTGTTGGCCCTGGACCCCAGGAGACCTGGGTTCAAGTCTCATCTCTGACATATACTGGCTGTATGAGCTCAGACAATTAACTTATCTTCTCAGTTGCTCTAAGGGGCTCTCTAAAACCATAAATTGCAAAAAAAAGAAGAAAAAGAAAGAAAGAAAGAAAGAAAAGAAAGAAAGAAAGAAAGAAAGAAAGAAAGAAAGAAAGAAAGAAAAAGGTGCTGACTCTTACTGGTAGAGGGTCCTTTCATGTTCCTTGTACTAATGAAATTAGAGGTCTAGTCCCTAGACCCTATCCATTCCCATAGAGGGAAAAAGGTTTTGTACCATTTTGGATGAAGCAGTATTAGTCCCAGACTGGATTACAAAAAAGTCATAAAGGGCATGTCTAGCAGTCTGCATCCTAAATAAAACTTTCAACCCCAAGACAGCAGTATGAAAAAATAGAGAAATAAACCCTTATGAAAACATTTGTGGAGCCCAGCTTCCTGGTACAAAATGCAAGGTTTGTGAAATCCAGATAGATTTTGTTTCCTAAGAGCAACGGGGCTACCTAACACAATGAGCTTTAGGAATAGACATGGAAGCCCCAGATACACAAATTTACAGCGTCCTTTCTCTCTGCTGCAACAATCAGCGGGCATCCAGTCTTTCACTGGGACACATGTAGAGAACATCTGATATGCCAGGGGGGAAATTTCAGTCTAGGGAAAAATAAATCTCAACACAGTCCAAAATTTCAAAAGGACATTGTTGCCAAAGGAATGCCAGCTGTGAGAGGAAGAAAGGCTTTAAGAAAAGAGAAACTCTGAGGCCTTTAGAGATGTCTTTCACTCCTCTCCTCAAACAGAATTTGCATTATGAATTCTCTGACAATTAATTTAAATAGCTCAGAAATGCCATGATGCCACTACACTTGCAGTAAGTGGGTGATAACATGGCAGTGGAAACGGACATTGATGGGTGCAAAGCTAACTGCCACGGGAGGGGGTCATTAGCATGATTCTACGTTTCCTTCCAATCAACCGAAAGAGGGCATTTCGACAATGAAAATAACACATTCCCAGCAATCTCTCCCCAGGACACAGCTGATTCACGATTTGCAGTATAATTTTCTATTCATATAAAACACTCAGGGAGAAAAAAACCAAGTATTCACTTAAAAACTTAGCATTCTTAGCTTGTGGCTTTTTCTTCCTTCTTTATTGATAAACATGTCTGACTTGTCAAAAAATAACCACTCAAAAAGCAAAAAACGATTCAGTGGCTGCATAGAATCCCATCTATAATACACCTGAGAAATGGTCATCCTGCCTTGTCTACTGGACAAGACCACCATTGTGTTCCTTATGTTACTATAAGATAAAAGCTGCCTCCTTTAGTATTATTTCAGGATACTATATCTTTACATCTATATGTGATAACACATAGTTTGGTGACCCTGTGATCCCACCCAACTGATGCAAATTTCACTTAGATATAATGGAAAGAATACTGAATTTGCAGTCAGAGAACCTGGGCTGAAATTCCCAGCTCAGGCTGTTGTGTTACCTTGGGCAAGAATCCAATTTCCTCTTCTGTAAAATGAAAAGATAAATGCCTCTTCTAGCTCTAAATCTATGCTCTCTCATACTATGACCTCATTCTTGTGGGACTGGTTTTTGGGGAAAACAAACAAACAAACAAAAAAAAAACCTGTACATGAATATGGGAATATCCAACCATATACTGGATTGGCAGATGTCTAGCTCTTAGAAGTAACCACTCACAGGGGCTAAAAGTTCACTCAACTCAGTAGAGCAGAGAGCAAACATCCAAAGTACAAGTGTACAGTGAGATTTTTTAAAAGCCAGAACAAAATGACATCCAATAATGCAGCCTTCCCCATTAAAAAGGCAGAAAAATTAAGCAGGGGGATGGCATGCTAATAAGCCATTCTGCTGGAAGAAAATATTTTTGAAGACATCAGCTGTTCCAGCAAATATAGTCAGCACAAAGCAGAACTCTATTTAGACTGTGATTTTTTGAGCTAAATAAGTGAGGGAGATAAAGGATATGTTCTTTTTAACTTTTCCTACTGCCAGGTTATAGTAAAATCAACCAATAAATAACTCATCTCTTTATTTTATCATCTAGAATAGCAGCTTGGATACAAGTAACACAAAAGTAATAACTGATTCTAATAACATAACAAACAAACAACTTTTACTGGCCAATCTAGGAGTCTATTGCCAGATAATTTAAGGGTTAATACAGTCTTTTCTTGGATCGACAATAAATCAGTGATAAAGAAGACAGATAAAAGAAAATCTTCATAGAAGTCTTTACGGTACAAGTTCAAATTTATTCAGAGATACCAAGAATCGGTTCTACTTATTTGCACTTGGAAAACCGAAGTCAATCTTTCTTAGAAATAAATTTCCCAAGTTCACTTACCTGCAAACGCTTGATTTTCTGGACATGGTTGTACTGGGAGAAGATGGAGGAGTCTGATATGACCAACTGTAATCAGAACCTTTCAAATCTAGAATTACCTAATAAAACAACCAAAAAAATTCATTTAGTAAGCTAGGGGCACTGAAGAGGTTTTTTTAACTTCCAATTAAATAATGAACCCATCCAATTTAAAGACAGGTTTTCACCAGAAAAAAAATATTTTTTGTTGCAGTTTTCTTTTTCCTTTCTTTTCTAACACATTACAAAAATGGTTACTGTCATCATCTCTGGCTAAAAAAAAAAGTTAAAAATTAATGGGAAAAAACCCAAGCAATATGAAGACATATATACACTGACGGAGGTAAAAACTTCGAAGGTTCACAAAGGGTAGAGAAAAATCACTTTGTCACCCCTTGCCCCCCAGTCATTTGAGGTTGCCTCAGAGAGTCTCCATGTGTCTTAACTCTGTTCCAAGATTTGCTCTTGGATAGTAACAATTAAAATTAAATGGCTCACACATGATGCTTTTCACAAAAGAAAGAAAATTTCAAACTTGACATGCAGTCAAAACATTCATTTCAGCACTGAAAAAAGTTCATGTGCATGTTCTGATTTTATCATAAATTTTTTTTAAAAAGAAGACAAATGAGACATAAAATAAGGACCTTTGGCTAAAATCATCTCTGCCCTAACTCTTAAAAAATACTTTTTTTCAAAAAGCTTTAAATAGGAAAATTCTTAAATGTGCCCAACACTTTCCTGAGACAAAGAAATGGTATTTAAAAAATCTGTAAGGGGCAGCAAGGTGGCATAGTGGATAAAGCACCGGCCCTGGAGTCAGGAGGACCTGAGTTCAAATTCAGCCTCAGACACTTCCTTGCTGTGTGACCCTAGGCAAGTCACTTAACCCCAATTGCCTTAAAAAAAAATTTGCAAGCATCAGGCAACCAGCATCATTTGTAATCTAGAGAATAAAATTAAACAGAATGGAAAATAAAATACCTACAATCTTCTATTCTGAGTTGCATCATCATACTATGGCAATAGATATTTGGCACATGAACAAAGGGCCAGAGTGTGATGGGAAACATATTCTAAATTAAATCTTTTATGACAGTTCCATGGGAACGGTGTTCTGGAAACTCTGGGTTCTACCCAGTTCTGCCACTTACACTCTATTTCTATATTTAAGTACCAGTACCACTGCATTTAAGGCAATTAATACCAGTTTCCAAGAGGGGACTCAAAGCAGCCCCAAAATTTCTCCGCACTTCAGTTCTGTAGGAGAAAACAGGATATATCTTCTTCAGGGAAGAATAGCTGCCTAGGTAAAATGACCAATCTATCCAAAGTAAAGTTACTAAAAATAAGAACAGCAATGGGGCAGCCAGGTGGTACAGCGGATAGAGCGCCGGTCCTGGAGTCAGGAGAACCTGAGTTCAGATTTGGCCTCAGATTCTTGATACTAGCTTTGTGACCATGGGCAAGTCATTTAACCCCAACTGCCTTGCCAAAAAAAAAAAAAAAAAAAAAAAAAGAACAGCATTAAAGAGCAGGTGTGGCCTGACCCATAAGCCTTCTTCTACTCTCTGAATACTCACCTGTTCACTAGATGATGGTAACTTGTGGGGATCCATGGTGAGGCTCTTTAGATCTTCAGATATGGTCTGTAGATGAGTTATTTCCCCTAACATGGAGATTTCCTCTTCCTGAGGGAAAGTAATTAAAAAGCCACACACTTTACACTACGGTGTTGGAGTCAAAGATCTTATCAGGACACAGGCCATTTATATACAATTTGCTTTCTGATCAAGGCAAATAGGGCATGATATTTCATTGCTAAGTTACGGTAAGACCATGTTCTTAAGGGAAATGGATGGAAGACATTCATATATCAGGCTAGTGATAACACACAAACAGATTTCATAGCAAAAAAAAGAATTCAGAAAACTAAACAAGTGTTACAGTGAAAGAGCAAGGGACTGGATGTTAAGAGATCTCCATTGAAGTCCTGGTTCTGCCATTTTCTAGCTTCAGAAATGAATGAACGAATGAATGAATGAGCATTTATTAAGTGTCTGCCCTGTGCTAAGCTCTATGGTAAGTGCTAGGGATATAAAGACTAGAGTTAAGACAGTCCTCACCCTCAAGGATTTTATATTTTAATAAAGGATATAGCACACATAAGGGAGTGACAGCCAAGGAAGTTCACTTTGGTCCAGAAAGTAACAAAGACAGCAACTTGGGGCAAGTAATTTTACTACTCTGGGCAACAGATTACTGATCTTTAAAATGAAGAGGGACAGGATTTGATGGTCTCTAAAGTCCTTTTAGTTTAGAAATTCTTTTAAGTTAGTCCATAATGATAAAAGGCAATTAAAAATAAAATCAATTAATAGCTTATCAATTAGTCAAACAGTTTAAAAATAAGCACCAGGTGCCAGGTACTGTGTGGTCGGTGCTAGATATAAAAACGCGAAAAAGAAAAAACTGGGAGAAATGCAAGACTATACAATTAATGGTCATTTGAGACCTTTATATTCAGTTATCAGAATGACAGATCAAGAAGTTAATAAAGAAATGGATGCTAAAATTAGAATAGAATTTAAAATTAACAAAACTCAATGACAGGACAAGAGAATACATATACTTTCTTTTCAAGTGCTTCCAACTTGATTATACCCTGGGATCCAAAAATGTCTTTATAGTAAATACAAAATGGCACTAAAAATAGCATATTCTCAGCTTAGAGCTCAATAAAATAAGAATAAAAAAAGCACACACACACACCCCCTGCTCTCCCTCCCAGAGTTGAAGACTACCCAAACACCTGCAAATTAAATAACATTGTCTTGAATAAGATGCTTGAGTCAAGGATGAAATCCAGAATTAAGTGATAAAATATGTTAAAAATGGCAAAAATATATGAATCAATATATTCTGAAATGTATAAGAAATTGCTAAAAAAAAAAAAAAACTTGCAAAAAATTTACTGCTTGAACTACCTGTTTTAATAAGAAAGCAAAAGAAAAACAACAAATTAAGTCTGTACCTAAACAAAAGGGAACAACATAACAAATCAAAAGAAAGAAACGAAAGGGGGGAAAACTGCAAACTGAAACAGAATAGACAAAATGACAAGACCAATTTTTAAAAAATATGTTTTCGGAAAATGCTAGCAAAATTGATGAAATATTAGCTGAATTAAGCAGGGTGGGGGGGGGAGGATAAAATCAAGAATAAGAAATGAGCCAACCAGTACACACACACAAAAATTTTTTAAAAAGGAGGCAGAAGAAAAGAATATTATTCTTGGCTATGTGCTAACAAATTTGATTATCATGGATGACTAAGTCCAAAAGTGTCATTATTTAGTATGACTTTTAGTGCTACTTTATATTTACTATGAAAACCTTTTCAGAGTTCTATTATTTAATCAGCCTAAGAATGCTAATGAACTACTAAAATGTAAGTGGCTCATAATAACAATAATAATTTATTCTGTCATTTTTAGTCATATCCAACATTGTGTGCCCCTATCTGGGGTTTTCTTGGCAAAGATACTGATGTGGTTTGCCATTTCCTTCTCCAGCTCATTTTCCAGATGAAGAAACTGAGGCAGAGTTAAGTGACTCACCCAGGGTCACACAATTAATAAGTATCTGAGGCCAAATTTGAACTCAGAAAGACTAATCTTCCTGACTCTGGGCTGGGTACCCTATCTGTTGTGAAACCTAGCTGCTCTTATGATAATAATAATAATAACAATAACAATAACAATAATAACAATAATAAATGATTTTTTTTAAAAAAATGGATAGTATTTATATAGCATTTTAAAGTTTACAAAGTACTTTACAAATATTATCTCATTTGATCTCGGGAGGGAGGTACTATTATTATCTCCATTTTATAGATGAAGAAGACAGAGATTAAGTGGGTTGTCCAGGGTCACACAGCTAGAAAGGATATGAGGCTGAATATGAACTCAAGTCTTCCTGACTACAGGTCCAGCTTAGCTATACCTATACCACCTTAGCTGTCTCTTATTGGTCAAGATTGCCATCTTTAAATATGTAATTTTTAAAAAATTGCACAACCAAATATAACAAAGTATAAACTAAAAGAAAAGGGAAAAATACTTTTAACATAAATGATAAAAGTATGAAGAACTTAATACAAATGTGTGAAATCAGCACTCAGATTTCAATTAATAAGTGGTCAAAGGAGTTGGAATACACAAGAGAAGGAATAATTCATCACAAGAAAAGATGTGCAGACTCATCAATAACTTTAAAGTCCCCACAGAAGAATCTTTAGGGTGCTTTCCTATGTCTGCTGAGCCAACAAAAATAAATAAAAACTCTAAGAGTGAACCCAATAGCACTCTTGTGGAAGGCTCCATAAATTGGTTCAATTTTTCTACAGAGAAATATGGTAATATTTTAAAGGAGATATCAAATTGTTTATGACCTCCAATTTGGCAACTAGTAAATAGGATGCTAGAGCTGGGAGTCAGGCAAATCTGGGCCCAAATCCTGCCTGGGAAACTTGTGTGACCAAAGGTAAGTCTTCTGACCTTTAAGCCCTTTTCTTCATCTGTGAAATGAGGAAGAGAATAGCTGTAGAAACCTATCTCAGAGTTTTTATGAAGACTCAGATGAGCTAATGGATATGCAGTGCTATATAAATGTCAATACAGCATAAAACTATTACATTACATACTCTATTACCAAATAAATATATCAAAATAAAATTCAAATGAGTTAGTATGTAAAAGCACTTTGTAAACCTTAAAGTGCTACATTAATGTCAACATAACATAAAATTGTTATATTATATTATTACCAAACAATACCAAAATAAGATTCAAATGAGCTAACATGTAAAGCGCTTTGTAAGCCTTAAAGTATATAAATATCAATTTAACATAAAATTATTATATTATATATTCTATTATTACCAAATAATACCAAAATAAGATTCAAATGAGTTAACATGTAAAGTGCTTTGTAAACCTTGAAGTGCTAGATTATTATTATTATTATTATTATTACATCATTATTATTCCATCCTTGGGTAGAAATAATCCTGGAGGTGAGTGGTGGGAGACTAAATTTGGGGAAAAAAACCACATAGCAGTAATATTTACGAGGGAAAAATAAAATTAACACAAACACACAACAATATTTAAGTAATACTGTTAGTAAAAACTCCCATTTCCATTGCTCTGTAAAATTTACAAATTGCTTTCCTCATAGACATAACAGAATATCATATAATTATTAAGAATCACAAGTATGAGTACCATGTCTTCACACATGAAAACATTTACTGTACAAAGTGTCACTGGGGAAAAAAAAGAAAAACACTCAATAATCTGGGCATGTAATAATTACAAGCAGGTTAAAATTCATGTATGTGCAATTCTGATTTGCTGTGCTATGTTGGGCAAATTACCTCATTGACCTCCGAGATCTCTTTCTAACTCTGAGATTCTGGGATTCTAAGTTAATCAATCAATCAATCCATAAACATTTATTAAGTGCCTACTATGTGCCAGGTATTGTGCTAAGCCCTGGAGGTAATATCGATCATGTATCTCTTCTTCACTCATTTAATAAATGGCACAGGGGCTGGTTTAGCATAATGCCTGGCACACAGTAAGTGCTAACAAAATGCTTACTGACTCACAAGTCATTTGTTCTCCCTAAAGTTCAGCTACTCTCTCAGAGGTGTCAAATGCTGGGCCCACAGGCTACATGGGGCCCACAACACTAGTGAGTGCAGCTTGAACCTGATTAAAATGTAATTTCTATCTGATTTTAATGTGTTCTTAGGTGGTACAGTGGAGAGTGCTGGGCCTGGAATCAGGAAGACCTGAATTCAAATCTGGCCTCAGATACTAACTAGCTGTGTGACCTTGGGTAAGTCACTTAACCCCTGTTTGCCTCAGTTTCTTCATTTATAAAATAGGGATAATAATTGTACCTATCTCTTGGGGTCGTTGTGAGGACCAAATGAGATAATAATTATAAAAAGCACTTAGCATGGGGCTTGGTACATAGTCGATGCTATATAAATGTTATTACTGTTATTGTTAAAAAAAAAAGGAAACATGCAAATATGTCGAGTTTTCTAAATCAATATGTGACCTGCAGGGATCCTTATATAAAGTGTAGGGGCCCTCATTTCTATTTGAGTTTGACACCATTGCTTTAAGATGTACAGGGTTATTGTAAGGAACAAATGAAATAACAAAGGTAAAGTGTTCTGCAAATTTTTAAATGTTACATAAATGTTAATTATTATTTATTGTTGTTGTTATTATAATTATCTGTAAGACACTAAGTGGCAGAACACTTGCTGATTCGCACTGGTGGAGGTAACTTCCACACTGGGAACTCCCTACGATGATGACATCATAGACCTGAGCCACCAAAAATTTTTTTTAAAGCTGCAACAAACTACCCCCTCCTTATAAAGCAAGACCTTCAACCCATAGGCAATGTAAACCTTCCAGGACTTTTAACCCAACTTACAATCACTGGCCGTAGCATTGAAATGAAGGCACAGAATCGGCCACGCTCCTCAATCAGGGCCTTTCTGACTGCCTGTTTTTCAGTTTCTTCCAGCAGAAGATATTTGTCATTGACATCTTGCAACGCGCTGTCCAATTGAGGTTGGATATCTCCTCTTCCTGCGTGTAAAAAGGAAAGCCACAAACAGGTTTTGCTGAATTTCATACAGCTGCTTCTCACTCCAACCCCTTCACCCCCTGGGTTCTTGTTTAAATCAAGGTTAGCCCCATTAGATCACTGCCTGGGATGAGAGCCTTCTAATTTCCTGTGTCTGAAGGTAAGCGTGTAAGTAGGTTTAGGAAGATGAAACTACCTCACTTGGCCCTTCTCACAGCTTCCCTCACGACAGAACCCTCTGCCAACCCATTGCTGCGACCTAGGAACCTGGCAGATGAGCTCTCTCCAGGATGCTGACGGCCAAAGGGACTCCACTCAGTGAACAAGGAGGGCCTTTGTTGACATTTCCAAAAGCAGATACAAGCTAGCTCTACTGCGCCAGTCTCACCCAGGGGATTCTCTGTTGTACCACCAGTAAATATCTCTGGGAACAAAAAGGGATTTTCAGCCATCTCGGCTTGGGAGTCCATTGTGAACTGCTGGCTGGTTTAATGCCCCTCTGGAGATGAACGGAATGAGTTTTCTATAAAGCAGACCTAATAACAAAGAGGCCCGCACTCCGTTCCCTTCATAGGGAAGAAACTTTAAGATCTCTCCAGAGCCTGAGGTTTTGTTTGCTAAACTCTTAGCCATGTAAACCATCTACAAACTTTTACTCCTTTCCCAAGGACACACAAACTGGGGAATGAATGAAGCAATAAAACAGTGGGAACACTTTGCCTTTCCTTCTGTCTGCCTGAGGAGGCCTAAGGATACAGGAAACACAAAAACAGCAATTCACCCAAATGACCATCTTGACCACAAGAAACTATTCACACTGACCAGAGATGGCCAGAGAAGGTGCTACAAAAGTTCAGGAATGAAATTTCCTAGGAATGATAGGAAGCAGTCTGAATATTTTGGGGTTCTCAGTTTTATGTGGAGAAAGTCACGTGAAAGAGGGCTCATCTATTGTATTTGGCCCTAAAGAATAGAAATAAAACCAGCAGGTGTGGGATCACTAGTCCACAGGAAGGTAGAGTTCAGCTTTCCTTGATGGTAGAGGAAGAACTCAGAAAACAGGGAGAAGCTGTGAGGAAGCCAATTTATGCTTGATTAAGGGGGAAAAAATCCTAATAATTAGCTTTCTCAAAGTGGAACAGGATCCTTCAAAAAAGGTAGTGAGTTGCCCATCACTATGAGTCTTTAAGTGGAGGATAGATGACTACCTCAAGATGTCTGGAGATGGTAGGGGGTCCTTGCCTCAGTATGGGTTACACAAAACATGACATTTTAAGTCCTTTTCCAACTGTGTGATTCATTTCCTAGAAAATATTTAATTTAAAGAAGGCTGGGGAGCAAGTCTGCTCACATCCATGAAGGGTTATGATTTGCAGAGGGGTTTTTATAAGATTACCCCTAATGAATCACAAAATCAACATGTTGGAAGGGACCTCAAAGCCTATCTGGTTCAACTCCTACATGAACAAGAATTCCCACAACACAGATTTCCTTCACCATCCTGGCTTTTCTCCTTTGCACTCTCTAGTTCACTGGTGACCCTCCTACAATGCGGTACCCAGATCTGAACAAAATACTCCAGAATAGAGAGATTTTTAATTTATAATAGGAGATTTTAAAAAATTTTCTTGGACTAGTCCTATGTTTTCATTGGGGTGGGGAGTTCCCTGTGAAGAATTTCCTTTACAAATTCAGACTGACATTCTCCTGGGAATGTATAGCCTCAGAGGGTTGCTTGGGAGTGCTGAAGGTAGGTGACTTGCCCAGGAACACACAGTCAGTATGAATAAGAGGTACTCCTGGAGTTCTTCCTCACTATGAAAACAGCTTTCTACCTACTATATGTCATACTGCCTCTAGGGAGGATGCAGACCAGGTTTAAAGAACTCACAGCAAAACGACCAAACACACACGTGAGGATGATATGGGATCTTTTCTGGGCACATTTTGAAATGTACACCAGGAAATCTTGTGTCTGCTGAGCTTTGACTGTGACCTACCTGTAGATAGAGAGGCCTAATCTAGGCTAGCCTAATAAAGTCCCTTCTAAATCTACAATTATGAGCAATCACGTATCGTGACAGAAACAGTACCTGATCGTGGCTAAGATCCTAGTTTTTAACACCCATTAGCCTAACTGCACATAAATTAAGTTTTAGAAACATAGTTTAATACACAATTAACTGTGATATCTTGATTCATGATATTGCTGCAAAATCCCATCTAATCCTGTATGCATTCGTGCCCTTAAAAGATATAACGCTGAATTAATTAGAGAATTCCAGGCTGAGCGGACAATCGGAAGAGAAAGGAAAAAGAAAGGAAAAAAGAAAGTCTTGAGAAGGAAGTCTCCAGTCTTTGACTCCAAACTGCTTATGCTTTGCATTTACTCATTTGTGTATATGTTCTCCCTATCAGAATGTACATTCTTTATAGGCAAAGACTGTTTTGATTTTGTCTTTGTATGCACAGTGCCTGACACAGAGTAGGAACTTAATAAATTATTGAATCAATGAATGAATGAATGAACCATGTTTCCAGTGTTTCGGTTGCCAACTCAGGTCAATATTTAATAATCAAAAATGGTCAAAGATTATGAACAGGCAGTTTTCAGATGAAGAAATTAAAGCTATCCATAGTCATATGAAAAAATGTTCTAAATTACTACTGATTAGAGAAATGAAAATTAAAACAACTTTGAGGTACCACCTCACACCTATCAGACTGGCTAACATGACAGAAAAGGAAAATGATAAATGTTGGAGAAGATGTGGGAAAATTGGAATACTAACGCATTGTTGGTGGAGTTGTGAACGGATCCAACCATTCTGGAAAACAACTTGGAATTATGCCCAAAGAGCTATAAAATTGTGCATACCCTTTGATCCACCAATACCACTACTAGGTCTGTATTCCAAAGAGACCATAAAAAATGGAAAGGACCCACATGTACAAAAACATTTATAGCAGCTCTTTTTTTGTGGTGGCAAAGAATTAGAAATTGTGGGGATGCACATCAATTGGGGAATGGCTAAACAAGTTGTGGTATATGAATGTAATTGAATGCTACTGTTCTATAAGAAACGATGAGCAGGCAGATTTTCAGAAAAACCTGGAAAAACTTACATGAACTGATGCTGAGTGAAGTGAGCAGAACAAGGAGAATAATGTACACTGTAACAGCAACATTGTGTAAAGATCAACTATGATGGACTTAGCTCTTCTCAGTGACACAAAAATCCAAGACAATTCCAAAAGACTCGTGATGGAAAATTCTATCCACATCCAGAGAAAGAACTATGGAGTCTGAATGTAGATCAAAGCATCTTTGTTTTTTGTTTTTTCTTTTTCGTGGTTTTTCCCTTTTGTTCTGATTCTTCTTTCACAACATGACTAATGTGGAAATATGTTTAACATGATTATACATGTATAGTCTATATCAGATTGCTTGCTGTCTTGGGGAGGGGAGAGGGAAAGGAGAGGGGAGAAAAGTCTGGAACTCAAAATCTTCCAAAAATGAATGTAGAAAACTAGTTTTACATGTAATTGGAAAAAATAAAATACTATCAAGTACAAATAGTTAACAATCAGTAAGTAAGCAGTGAGGATACAAAGGGACTCAAAGGAAGGGTTTACAATCTAATGGGGAGACAACAAGCAAACACACACACAGACACAGGCACAGGCACAGACACACACACACACACACACACACACACACACACACACACCCACACCCACCAAGTTCTATGCAGGATAAATGGGAAATAATCACCAGAGGAAAGGTACTAGAATTTAAAAGGATTGGGAAAGGCTTCCTGTAGAAGGTGGGATTTTAGTTGAGACTTGAAGAAAGCCAGGAGGTGGTGAGAAAAGTACTGACAGAACTCTGATGGATGACCAGGAGAGTAACTCCTCAAATGGGAAGGCATACACCATCTTCCCCTTAGGGACAGACACAGAAAAACATTGTCCATGGGTGCCTATTTCTTCAAATTTCTAATTAGATTATTCATGAAGAATGGTGCATTTTTCAAAACAAGAGCAGTTTGCAAAAGTTCTTCTGCACTGGCAGTGAACTCTGGGGAACAAATTGCCAGAAGCTAAAAACCTTACGTATGAAAAGACTCTGTGTTACTTTGCCCATCAACCCTAAGAGCAAGCTGTTAGTTGGTCAAAGGCCACCAAAGGAGTTGTCTGAGAAATCTGAAGCTTGGTAGACATGCCTGGGCCAGCGTGCTGATTTTACTGTAGGACATAATAAAATATAAAGCCAGATTTCACTCTGAGGCAAAAGACTTTCTACATACAAAGAAAGGAAATCCAGAATAACAAGGCCAAGGCTGCCTTCTGAAGGTAGTAGAACATTTTTAATTATCAATAACTATTCTTTGCCATTATAAGCACAGAGGGGAGCAACTACGTTCTTTTGTTTTGTTTTTTGGTGAGGCAACTGGGGTCAAGTGACTTGCCCAGGGTCACATAGCTAGTGTCAAGTGTTTGAGGCCGGATTTGAACTCTGGTCCTCCTGACTACAAGGCCATAGCTCTATCCACTCCACCACCTAGCTGCCCCAACTATGTTCTTAAGAAACACACCTACCTACCACAAATCTGCCCCTAGAAAGCGGCAAATGTTAGAAGGCTATAGTTAAATGGCCAAAATGATTCTGGGAATGTGAATACAAGATTTTTTAAAAAAATCTTTTCATTTGTTATTATAAAGAAGTCTAAGAAGCAACCTGAACCATCCTCATCTAATTTTTTTGATCTTTTAATATGCCAAATAGCAGATTACTCATTAATAGAACTTTCCCTATTTCATGAAAAACATATATGCCATTAATTACTATCAATTCTTTTCCATGGCACAATTCTATACCCTTATGCGATGATCCCCAGTGCCAACAATGCAGTGATTCAAACTCTTAGCCAAGTTCTAAAAAGTTACAGCAAATCAGGCAGATAAAGGGTGTTGTTTGGTTGGACGTGATGTTGTCAATAATTCCCTTAAACCAATAAGCCACCCATCTCTGATACTTGGAATCACTGCTGCTGGCTTAGGAAACAACTACATTTGGCTTGGGCTCCTAGAAGCAAACAACTATTTATTTAAGCCAGGCAGATCATTCCTCGGTTTGTCCTCCTGACAAATACAACTTCTCCCCTAGAACTCCCTTCCCTCATGAATGCTGTGGGGAAATTTGGCATGAAGAACATTCTCACCTTTCCAACAAATGAATCCCAGAAGTATATTCTTATAGGCAAAACTCTAATTCTGGAGAGCTGAATTTGGCTCCCTTGAGGGAGCAGAAAGAGGGCTGGATTTGGAGACAAAGACCCTGGATTCCTATCCCGGCTTTCTGCTGTTACTTGTGGGGCTCTTTTCTCTTTAGGATTCAGGTTCCTCATCCTAAAGTGTAGGATAATCCCTTCCAGCTCTAAATAAATCAACAAGTGATTATTAAATGCCAACTGAATATCTGCCAGTCACTTTACCAAACCACGGTGACACAAAGCCAGGTTTACATTCTATTACATTCTAAATACAACTTGTACACATAGTTTCTTTTACATCTCCAGTCCCCAGAATACTGCCTGCCACATAGTAGGCATTTAAGAAATACACGCTGAATGAGGGATAGAAGAGAATGCAAAATGTATACAAAGTAAATACAAGGTAATTTGGGGGAGGGGGAGTGGCAGCAGCACCTGAGAGAATTACAAAGTTTTGAGTATTGAGGGAGGACAGAGACTCTAAGTCTGAGGGGTAAAGGTGAGGAAGGTCTGAATTCTAGGAGCAGGGGCGGGGGAGTTGTGAGGTGGTGGAGGGGAGGACGGGGGGGGGGGGGGGGGGGGGGGAAGAGAAGAACAAAGGGCCAGGAGGAGGGGAACATTTAAGCAGCCCTGTCTGGCTGGACCAGAGATTAGGTTCAGGAGAATAAAGCCTGGAAGGGTTGGCTGGAGCCAGATTTGTGTCTCTAACTCCGTATGTCTAAAACAGAACTCATTATCTTGCCCCACAAATCCACCCCTCTATCAAATGTCACTATTTCTGGCAAAGGCACCACCACCCTTCCAGTCTCTCTGGTTCACCGTTCTCAAATCCTCACTCTCTCTCTTCCCAGCCAAGCAATCAGTCTCTGCTCACATAGCCACCACTTTATTTCAGGCTATCATTACTACTTCTACCTAGATTATCTCAGCAGCCTCCCAATTGGGTCTTCCTGCCTCAAGCCTCTGCACTCTCCATCCATCCTCTGCATAGCTGCCAAAGAGATTCCCCCTTAAGCTTGGGTCTGACCACATCATTCCTCTATGAAAACAAACTCCAATGTCTCCCTATTGTCTCTATGATAAGATACAAATTCCTGTTTAGCCTTTAAAACTTTTCACAAACTGGCTTCAATCTATTATGCACCCTTATTACACAGTAATCAGTCCCCTGCTTCTAGGACTCTATGGTCCAGACAAATGAGCTTCTCTTTTCCTCACACATGGCACTCTATCACCCATTTTTATGCCTTTGCACTGACCATCCATCCCCTTTACCTGGAATAATCCCCATCCTTACCTCTATCTGGTATAGCCCTTTACTTCTTTCAAGAGGCAGCTCTTTCTGATTTCAGCCCCTCCACCCTACCCACCTGCCAGCATAACCCCCTCTAACTACAATGGATTAAATAATACTGCTCCTTTCCCTAAATTCTATTCCTACCACAGAATTAGGGTGTTTAAATTCCTTTTATTATAATGGATGTCTTAATGTGTTAATATTTTAAGTAGCCTTATGTTAAAAAAAATGAATTCTGGAAAACATTTTAAAAAACCTTTTGAAATTCTGAAGTTAAGAATGAGGATGACAGATTTTTGCATGTTAGTAACCGACCCTGGGTACCCAGCCTGGGGGACTGGACAACCAGGAGGAGCCCACAGAGAGGAGCACACCAGGATCAGCCCCAAGAGGTACAGCCCAGTGAAGACTTACCCACAGTTTCAGCTGGCAGGAAGGGACACACGATGAGAAAGTTCAGGATACACAATTGATACAAAAAGGAAAATAAAAAAGTCAAACTGGTATTCCAGCATTATTCCTACCTTTCTTGTGTTAATAACTCAGGGAATGGCATTTCTGTTGACATGACACAGGGACTTAACTACCCAAGGAGGCAAGGTGATTTAAGGTTCAATTTCTTGCTGGTGATTCATATTTTTAAGTCAACTTTTTTTTTTGGTCCTTTTCATAAAGTGACAACTTACTCTTCATGTGTATAATATTTTTCTACCTCTGAACAAAATAAGTCTTTTTAAGAAGAGACAAAGGCTCCAAGATAAGAGGTCGCACTGGATGCTTTTTTAGGTCCAGCACAGAATAACTAGATGACTTAGATGACCAAAGTCCTTCCTGTCTCTAATATTTTATAATTCACTACAATATATAAACAGAAATGTTAGATAATGCCCCAATACAATGTCAAACTTGGAGGTAGGGTAGTAAACTGAGGAATGAAAGAAAAGAATAGACAGGAAGGGTCAAAATGGAAGCAAAGGCTTAATTACCCTGTTTGGTTTTAGTATGGATTTCGGAGAATCACTACTTCCTTCCTTCAACTCAGCTGAAGGACCATCTTCTACAAGAAGCCTTTTTCCCTAATCCCCCTGAATGCTAGTGACTTTCCTCCCAAACTACTTTGTTTTTTCCTACCTCATATGTATTTATTTATTTTTATCCATACATATACAGGATAGTCCCAAAGTCTCACTGCAATTAGAAGCTATTAAAATAGCTTAAAATGTATGAAGACTCTGGGGACATATATATGTATGTACAGAGTCATGCGGTCTCCTCAATACAACACTGACTAAAAGCAGGGATTGTTTCATTTACCTAGCCCAATGTCTTAGTAAAGGCTTACTGACTGAGACAGTACTGTATAGTAACTTCAGTAATAGGATGCAAGGGTATTCATTCCTTCATTAAGTTCATAGCATTCCCTTTATTTCCACCGGTGAAAAATTATTTGAATGATTCCTCTGGTTCCTGTGGTTCTAATTAAAATGGTTCCATTTTCTGCCTTAAAAAGTTTCTAAACAAACAAACAAACAAACAAACAGTTTCTCTGCTAGGTTTCTAGAAGCTTATTCTTGAAACAGGTTTCATTATAACTAATCTTAAAATGAAAACTGTGGCCAAGAGAGGGGTCAAGTGAAATAAACAAATATACTGCTGGCCTCCTCAGTTGAGAGACAAGGAGGTGTGAAGCAAATGGGCTAACTGCTTCTTACTCTCCCACTTCTCTAGTTAGAAGGTGACAGTTAACTTCAGGATTCAAAAGGACAGCTAGCCAGACTAGTATACCTTTTTCTGGAGGAAATGTGGCATGGTGGCTAGCATGCTGGACCTGCAGCTGGGGAAAACTGGGTTCAATTCCCACTTGAGACACTGGCTCTGTGACACTGACGTTCTCTGAGCCTCAGTTGCCTCATTTGTAAAATAGGGATAATAACCTTCACAGGGTTGCTGTGAGAAGCAAATGAGGTAATATAAAGTTTCCAAATCTTAACAAGCATTATATAAATGTGAAATATAATTAATACTACTTATCTCCTAAGGTTGTTCTGTGGATAAAATGAGATAATTTTTGTTAAGTGCTTGGCAAACCTTAAAGTGCTTTATAAATGCTAGGTGCTATCCTCATTATTATTAATAACTAATTATTGACTAATAAATATTAAACAATTGACAATGTTATCAATAACTAACACTGATGTAAACAATGAAGATAACAGTAATAACCTCTAAGTTTCCTTTTGCTACTCTGCAGTTTGTTTTTGAGTTGTTTCAGTTGTTTCCAACTCTCTGTGACCCCATGTGGAGTTTTCTTGGCAAATTTGAGTATATTATGAAACCCAACTACAGGATGAAGAAGAGATGCTATTCAAAGCCATTCTATGCTGTCAATATATTATACGAGTCTCTTAAGGCACATATGATTATTTCTGGAGAGCAGGTGTATTAAGGATAGTCACTATTTTCTCATCACTAACTCTCTATGAAACATTGTTGGCCACAAAGGCAGATGGCGACCTGTCATCCTCTAGGTCCCAGGAGCACTCTTAAGACAACAATATATCACAGAAAAGCCAGACAATACTGAAGGGAAAACTACAGGTATGAGAATGTTTGCATGCTTTCATAGAACTGTGTGATCTGGCAGGCAGACCTGAGGGCTGCTCTTGGCTTTATGTTAAAATCAGTGGTTATTTCTATATTGTGATAGATCGATAAAGTCTCACCAATGGGAGTACTCCCTCTAACGGAATAATCCGAACCCTCATAATCATCTCATTGTGTGCCATGCTCATTCATCTATGTCTTTCTGCCAATCCTTCATTCTCCTCCCAGCTCTTCTTCTGACTTTCGCTGCACCTCACGTTCATGACCCCTGTACTACTGGCTCATCACCCCTTCAGTGCCTGGGGTCTCTGCCCTCGAACAGCCTATCATTCCCTTTCCTCCCCCAAACCCCCATAGAATATCTTTCCATAAGCCCTGCCCCCTCTTCTCCCAGTAGGAAGTACTTCCTGGAGCCTCTGTTTTGCAGAAAGGCCTAGGCTGGCCTGCCTTCATTTCACTCCCTGCTGTAGTCCTGATTTTCTTCAGATTTCACAACTGTGTCCCTGACTTAGGTACCTTCAGCCCTCCCTCCTCCCCTTTTTAATTCCCTTTTGTATGGTGTCTTCTCCCACTGAAATGTAAGCTCCTTGAGGACAGGAGCTGTCTTTCTTTTTTCTTTTTTTTGCTTGTATTTGAATTTTCTAGCACTTATCACAGTGGCTGGCACAGAGTTAATATTTCTTTCCTCTCTCCCTCACTCCCTTCCCACCCTCCCTCTCTTCTTTCCTTCCTTCCTCCCTCCTCTCTTTCTTTCCCTCCTTCCCCTACCTAACACACTGAAGACCCCCATTAGTTCTTTTTACTATCTTATGGGTATGTTACCTACCCCTCACTCTGCCTAGATGACCAACCCACCTCTCCTTTTCTGATTACCCAAGACTTCTCAAAGGGATATTTTATGTCCCTTTTCATACGTGGTTCATTGCTGATAGTGACCTGTAGTCTGCCCCTCCCCTTTCCCTGACCAGGCATTTTTGCATTGTCCTCTGAGCCAACTGGAATTTTGAATCTTCTGTCCTTTCACAGCAGGAGGATATTTAACCGTGAGTACAACTAAATCAGGTTTTTATTTTTCAAAAGGCCTGAAAGAACTACCCTTAATGAGACTTCTACGCTAAGTTACAGAGAGGGCTATGATACGAGTCAACAGCATTTAGTAAGTGATCACTGTGTTCCAAACCCTGTGCTAAGCACCTGGGACACCCAGATAGGTAAAAGTCAACACTGAAGACACTGAAGGGCAACATGATACCACTGTAGGTAGAAAAATGGTGGATTTATAGTCAGAGGGCCTGAACTTGAAATCCAGCTCTGCCATGTACTACTGAGCTGACCATCACTTACTTCACTGGGTCTCAATTTCCTCATCTGTGAAATCAGAGTTGGGATAGATGACCTCTATCTAAGGTTTCTCCTAGAAACCTAGAGCTATGATCCTATATCATGGATTCTTGAAGTATGCAATATGAAAGACTCTACTGTTAAACAGTAAATACTTAAGAAATGCTTTATCAATTTCTCATCTAAATAAAATGAATATTGCATGAACAATACTAAAGGGGTGCTGGAATGTATAGTAAAAGCCCAATTAACTGGAACCTACATGATCAGGCATTTAAATGAATTGAAACTTTCTATCTGCATTCATTTTTAAAAGAAATAGGCAAACACCCATGAAAAATCACTAATATCAAGGACTTGTTTTAACCCACTTCTAGTATATGATCTGGAGTTGGTTTAGCCCAATTTCCTACATTCCATTTATACTACTACTACTACTACTACTACTACCACCACCACCACTACCACCACCACCACCACCACTACCACCACTACCACCACCAGCCAACAGCTAACATTTATATAGCATTTACAATGTGCCAGGCACCTTGCTAAGTGCTTTACAATTATTATCTCATTTGATCCTCACAACAACCTTGGGAGGTAGATGCTATTATTTTCTCCATTTTATAGATGAGGAAACCAGAGCACAGAGAGGTTAAGGGACTTGCCCAGGACCACACAGCTAGTAAGTATCTAAGGCTGGATTTAAACTCAGGTCTTCTTTACTACTACTATTACCACCATCATCACTATATTACTACTACTACTGCTAGCACCATCATCACTACATTATTACTACTACTACTACTACTAGCACCATCACTACTACCACCCCTATTGCAACTACTACCAACATCATCACTACATTACTACTACTACCATTATTACTACCTACTACTACTACTAGAACCATCACCACTATTACTTCTACTACCACCACCACCACTCTTATTTTTACTACCACTACCACCACCACTACTACTACCACCATGACCATGACCACGACCACAACCACTAATAATAACAACAGCCGAACATTTATATATAGCCTACTATAGGCCAGGTGCTATGCTAAGAGCTTTACAAATATTATCTCATTTTATCCTCACAACCACCTTGGGAGGTAGATGCTATTATTATCTCCATTTTACAGATGAGGAAACTGAGGCAAAATCAGGTTGAGTGACTTTTCCAAGGTCACACACAGCTAGGAATAGCGTGAGGATGGATTTGAACTCAGGTCTTCCTAACTTCAGGCCCAGTATGCTATCCTGCCACTTACCTGCCCCGTTTATGTGCTTTTACATATAAACAAAATCACAAAGAAACTCAGAAACTTTTACAAAAAGAATTCATGTTCAGAATGATGATCCTAAGGCATTCAAAGAGATTCTAAATCAAAGGAATATTCAATTATGCTTCCCCTACTGCACAAAATCAGGCAAAAGAAAATATATTTTATAAACATTTTTAACCAAGGCTGACCTGTTGTTTTCTACATCATCCTTACTACATCTAAAAATCGAGCTAATCAAGACACTCATTCTCTTCCCCAGAGCTGACTGATCTTCTTCCTGTCGTAAGACAATCACTGCAGCTCTCCACCCATTCTATGTGAAGATGGCCTAGTAATCTGGGCAAGCTGTTACACAGAAGTCCACCTCCAAGCGAGGAGTTTCTCGTCTTGAAAAAGGGACACTGAGGCTAGAAGACCCTAACATGAAAATAAGGAAAAGAAATTCTCCAGAATGGATGCAGAATTCAGATGCAAGGATGAATTAACATCAGGGTCTGAGCTGGAACTGGGGTTCTTGCCTCATCTCTGCCAAATTCCCAAAGCTTTCTTAATGCTAAGAATTGTCAAACCAATCAGTGAATAAACATTCATTAAGCACATACTATGTGTATCTGGCACTATGCTAAATACTGGAGATACAAAGAAAAGCAAAAGACAGTCTCTGCTCTTCAAGACATCACTGTCAAGTGGGGGAGATGACATGAAAGCAACAGTGTAAAAACAAGACAAATATAGGATAAATTGGAGGTAATCAACAGAGGGAAGGAGTTGGCACTAAGGGCCATCACAAAAGACTTCTCACAGAAGTGGGGGATTTAGCTGAGACCTGAAGGAAGTGAAGAGGTGGAGATGAGGAGACAGAATATTTCATAGCCTTAGCATAACCCTCTTAGCTCAAAACCTACAAGCTCTTACAATTACCCTGGTAGACATATTTCACTTAGAGTGGCCTCCCTTTCCACTAAGGTTTCATATTTTCAGGGCAGGAATGTAGGGATGGTCCTCAACTCTTTACACAGAAATTCCATTCGTCAATGCCAATCAACAAACCATCCATACCTACTCTTATGGAGTAGCCTGGGGACAATTTAAGGTTAAGTGACTTGCCCAGGATCACACAGCTAGTATATATCTGAGGTCCAGCCTGAACCTAAGTATTCCTGATTCCAGGGCTAATCTTCATGCTGTCTGCTTTGCCACACGGCCTTGCTTTCACTACCTTAAAGTGCTAATATTACACATAATGGCATTTAAATATTTTTTCAGCAGTCAATATTATTGACCTTTGACCTCCTATAAAGTATTACTAATATTACCAGTAGACATGGGTGTCAACCTCTAGTTCCCAGTATCCCTGTTAAAACACACTGATTCAGCAAACACTTATAAGTAGCCCAGGCTGTGCAAGGAACTGTCCTAGGTGCTGAGTATAAAGAAAACAAAAAGATGGTCCCCCAGTTTCGATGGGATGGGCTTCCATTCTTTTGTGTAGATCTATTTAAAAAGAGCCAGTTAATCAATGGTCAGGAGAAACTGGAGGTATTTGAATATCTGAAAATCTATAGGAAATATGAATGGGTGGAACTCAGGCCATTTTTTACTTTAAAAACAAATTACATTTTTAAACATAGGTTAAATAACTTCACAAATTTTAGACACACAAAATCATAAAAACCTTCTTAAAACCTATCATAGTTTATTATTTCACATCATACCTAACATTTTAATTTAAATTAAATTAAATTTAATTCCTTTTAATTTCTTAATAAGGGACTTTTTTGGTAAGAAAGCAGCAGTGAGGAGAAGAGAATAGTCATCTGTTTGTCAGTTATTTTCCCTTGCAATGTTGTTGTTTTTTCCTAGAAAAAGACAAGGGATGTTTCTTACACTTTTCTTCTAAACTTAAAAGCATCCAGCACATCTGGGCACGAAGTACCTTCTCAATGAATACTTGGGGAATGATTTAAATGTTCCATTAAGTATAAATCTGTGATTTCCAAATCAGTGTCAAATGGGAGAATCTGGTCAGTTTCCTCCATGGATTAAGGACCTTCTGACACTTTTAAGAATCTCTGAAAAGTGGATTCAGACAGATTTGTTTTCATACCCATTTCCTCTAGCTCTCAGTTCCTAAAGCACTAGATGAGTTCAGAGTGGGGGATTAGGAGATGGAGGGATATGCAGTGAATTGAGGCAGACACATTAACAAATGCCTGTTACTTGTGAGTTGTAGGGGAAAAATTATTACGTCCTACTTGGAACAATCTTCAAAAATAGGAAAGGAAAAATTTCCAAATCAAAACAAATAGATTGGGAGCACTCTATCTCTAGAAGGTAATTAATATTAAAGTAGGGACGAAGACAGGTTGGAGGATAACGCTTCAATAAACATTGCATCTCAAAAGAATCTCCTTTTGTCTCCGACTTCCTTTCAAGACTTGGCTCAAATTCCACTTTATGCAAGAGGCCTTTCCTGAGTCTTTCTACTGCTAGCTAGTGCCTCTCCAGTGAGATTATTTTCCATTTACACTGGATGTACCTAGTAGGTACATGCTTATTTGCATGTCATCTCCCCCATTAGAATGTAAGCTCCTTGAAGGCAGGCATCATGTTTTTGCTTTTCTTTGTATCGTCAGGACTTAGCACAGTGCCTGACACATAGTAGGCACTTGATAGATGCTTACTATGTTGAAAAGTGTCTGACTGGACAAGTACCTGGGATTTTGTTTTTCTTCCTATTCTCATTCCATAAAGATCCTAGAATGACTTAAATTGTAGAAAGTTTAACTAGTCTATCAGTCAACTAGCATTTATCAAATGCCTACTACGTACTAGGCACTGTGCTAAACACTGGGGATACCAAGAAAAGCAAAAAAACAATGAAGTGCCCACTCTCAATTAATGGAGGAGACAATGGGCAAACAACTAGGTATAAACAAGATATATACAGGATAAATTATGGGTAATCTCAGAGGAAAGGCACTGAGATTAAGGTGACCAATGTCCAAGTGACCTTGGGAAAATCACTTTTATTCTCTGGGCTTCAGTTTCTTTATCTGGAAATTTAGGAGGTAAGATTAGATGACCCCTAAGATCTCTTCTACATTTAAATCTATTATTTTAAGTGAGGAGCTATGTACCTATTACCTGAAGGACCAGACTTTGTGATTTAAAAACATCAAAAGTAATTGAAGGTGGAAAGAGAGTTAGATTTGGAGCCTGAAGTCCTGGGTTTGAACTCCAGCACTTTTACTTATTGCCTGTGTGACCTTGAAAAAGGCTCGGAGTGGCAGAGGAGTATACTGGATCTGGAAGGAGAGAATCTGAGTGCCAACTTTTGTTCTCTCACTTACCTGTGTGACCTTAATGATTTCACCTCTTTGGAGTTTGGTTTCCCCATCTATATAATGGGGAGGGGAGCTGGCCCCTGATTTCCCTTCCAGTTCTCGATCTAATGATCCTATAACTTAAGCTTCAGTTCTTGACCTAGAAAATGAGGGGTTTGGACTAGATGACCCCTGGAATTCCTTCCAATTCTAAATCCATATGTTTGCTCTCTCCCAAGCAAGAACACTGAAGGTTCCAATTAGTGTCTCAACTGCACATTCTCTTGTTTTTTGGTGGTTTGGATTTATATTACTTTCTTTCCTATTCGTAGATCTAGTTGAAAAGAAAATATTAATGATCTTTAGAAAGGTTCACCTCAGAAGTCTCAGTCTAATCATGAGTAAGAAATAAGTGGTATGAGGATAATGTAAAGAAACCAATCCTCATAAGCCACATATTTTTTTAAAAGTCTCATTAATTTAAAGTCACTCTGCATAAAGTACTAACAAATATCTCAAGAATTTACCCACAGGGCAGCTTCAAGGATAATTCTACCACAAGTTCCTGAAGGTCCTTTTCTCCAGTAAAGAGGAGAAAGAACACAGGGCTCAAACTAAGTCTGCCAAGTAATGGCTGTGTGACCTTGGATAAGTCACTCACCTCTCTACATTTCAGCTCCTCCTTCATAGGAAGAGCCTATGCCTCTTCCATAAAACGAGATCAGACTAATATAGGGCTTCTTAGCTTTGTTTGTGGCATGGACCCCTTTAGCAATCTGGTGAAGTTTATAGACCAGATCCATTCTTAGAATGTTTTAAAATATGTTCAATAAAATACATGGGATTACAAAAGGAGTCAATTATATTGAAATACAGTTACTGAAATATAAAAAAAAACAACCCAACTTCATAGACTCTACATTAAGAACACTTGGACTAGATGATTTCTATGGTTCTTTTCCAACTCTAATATGATGGGATTCTATGGATCATGAAAACTTCTCTGAATTACTGAAACATTTTAAGTCTTTTTCCCTGCTCACCCCAAGGTCCTATTCTCAGTGACGCCTTTTCAAAGGAGACTCCTTCTTGTTAGCTGGTTCAGTATCTTATACAAAACAGACTAGGGACAAATGAAGCTTTGATACATGATACACAGAGCCAATCATCTGTCATGGACCTGGATGTGGAATGGATGCAGAACAATGCTTGGAAAGTGATCGGAAAGTAAGGTAAGCCCTTGCTGAGGCTGTTTTGTAATGTGCCTTCATATTACCAAGTGCTATGTGTATAATTGCAAGCCATCCCAGAAACAACATCCGGCTTCCATTGCAGTCATTTTATGAATCTTACAAGATTTAATAGAGGGTTAGGAGATTATAGGCTGTGAAAGATGGAGGAGAAAATAGGATGATTTCTGCTATAATTACTACTGAACATTTGCATAAAGGCTTTTATGCATTATCCCAAGGCTTCTAGGAAATTTATAGGTTTCATTACCCTGCACAATAGGCAGAGATATTGTCAGCTTTTGAAGACAAAAAGAAGAAAAATCATACATCGTTTTAATCACGCCTTACATTAATATAAATTCTGTACCTAGAGGTCCAAATTCTGTTTAACCACATGTGGACATGTAGGAAGTGGGACATTATACAGAACATATCCCAGAAAATTAAATATTTTTCACATTTCAGATAGAAAATTGCCATCATTTTCTTCATGTGAAAATATCAGTGATGGAATTGTAAGGATTACCTTTTTTGGCCTTCTTCTGAAGTTTCAGTGTATCTGATGACTTCTTTTTTATCTCTTGGCGAGCTTTCTTGTACTCTTAAAAAAATAGAGAGGGTTTTTAGTATACTTCAACTTGAAAAATGTCAATAGGGAACAAATATTTACTTTGTGGTGAAAAGTTCAATAATACAACATAACCGATTAACAATTTTATGCATAGATTACTGTAAAAAAAATACCTTAGGTTAACATTTTGAAACAGAGGAGTTATTAAATCCAAGACAGAGTAAGCTGGAGATAATCAACAGAAGGAAGACACTGGAAGTAAGAGGGATGAGGAAGGCCTTTTGCAGAAGATGGAATTTGAACCAAGTCTTAAAGGAGGTCATGGAAGCCAGGAAGCAGAGGTAAGGAGGGCAGGTATATTCTAGGCATACAGGTACAGCCAGTGAAAAGTCCTTGAGTTGGGAAATGGAAGGTCACATGTGAAGAAAAGTAAGCAGGTCCGAGGAGCTAGACTGTACAGTTCATGAAGGACAAAAAAGGTAAATTGAGTCAGATTATAAAAGGCTTTAAAAGTAAAACAGTGGATTTCAAATATGATCCCAGAGGTAAAAAGAATCCACTGGTATTTGTTGACTTTGAGAGGGGATTGAGATAAAAAAGTGACAAGGTCAAATTTACTTTGGCAGTTAAGTGGAGGATGGCCTAGAATGGGGAAAAGACCTAAGGCAGGGAGGCCAATTAGAAGGCTACTGAAATAGTCCAGGCAACAGGTGATGAGGGCCTATACTAGGGTTATGACTGTGTGAGTGGAGAAGACTAGTTGTGAAGTTAGAAATGATAAAAACTGACAACAGATCAGATATGGGGGGTGAGTAAGATCGAGCAGTTGAGGACAGCACCAAGGTTGAATCTTAGGTAACTCAGAAGTTTGGCTTCTGAGTTAAGTTACCCTTAATAGTAACAGAAAAGTTGAGAAAAGGAAACGATTTGGGAGAAAAGATAAAGATTTCTGTTTTGGACATGTTGAGTTTGAGTTGCCTATGGGGCATCTACCTTGAGATGGCCAAAAGAGACAGTTGGTCATAAGGGACTTTCGTTGCTGTTCAGTTGTGTCTGACCCTTTGTGACCCCATTTTTTTCTTGACACTGGAATGGTTTGCCATTTCCTTCTCCAGCTCATTTTACAGATGAGAAAACTAGGGCGAACAGGGTTAAATGACTTGCCCAGGGTCACATAGCTAGTAAGTGTCTGAGGTTACATTTGAACTCATGAAGATAATTCTTCCTGCCTCCAAGCCCAGAACTCTATCCACAGCACCACTTAGCTGCTCCAACAAGGGGCTGGAGTTCAGGAAAGAGACTAGGGCTAGATGTCTAGATTTGGGAAGCATCTGCATAAAGATAATCATTGAATCCATGGAAGCTCATGAGATCACCAAGAGAAGGAGTACAGGGTTAGAAGAGGGTCAAGGACAGAGACTTAGGGAATACCTGCACTTAATGGAAACTAAGAAGAAGCAAAATGGATCAGCAGGAGGAGAACCAGAAGAGAGTAGTATCACAAAAACCTAGGGAGGACAGACTATACCAGAAGAGAAGGTACTCAAAAGGATAAGAGACTGGGGAGAGGTCAAGATGGAAGAGGACTAAGAAACAGTCACCGAGAGTGACTGGTCTCTTTAGACAGGGAAGTTAGTAGTTGGATGATAAAATCAGAAGTTACACTGCTGAGGGTCTAGAAGTGAGTGAGCAAAAAGATAGAAGGCACCTTGTGTGATAGGACAGTAGCCAGCAGAGATGGTAGGATCCAGTGAGGGTTTTTTTAAGGATAAAGTAGACATGAGCAATTTGGGAAAAGCCAGAAAGGAAGTTTCTCAAGAGTAGGCGATGTTTTGTTCTCTCTACTGCTATCCCTAGTGCCTAGCAAAGTGTCTGACATATAGTAGGAGCTTAACAAATACTTGATTCAAAGGTGTAATCAGCTAATGGGGAAGAAGTCCAAGGAATAAACTGTATGATCCTTGGTAAGTCACGTAATTTCTCTGGGATTCGATTTTCCTTATATGTAAAACAAGAAAGTTGGACTTGATGGTCATCTAGGACTAAGTCATATAAAACTATAATTTGGTCATTGGAGATTAGCTTTACCAAATAGAGACAATGGTAAATGAGGAAGAGAATTCCAAGATGAAGAGTGGTTTACACCACAGTACTTTAATGATTTATGATCTTATCAGTATGGGTACTCCCCTTCCATCAAGACTTAACTAAATCCCTTCACGCCTTAATACAGATGATATTCTGAGAGTTGCCATGCCTGAACAATTAATCACTTGTGTCCAATCTGCTGAAGAACTTGGAATTTGGCAAGGTTCATCCTTCACAGATAATGTAGTTCACTTCACCCATTTCTTCTACCTTGGTAGGGCCTGATAAAGCTTGGGCTTTCCTGGTGAAACCAAGGATTAATCCAAGCTCATTAAATTAATCTACATAAAAATCCTCCTTAAAGTCTTCCTCCAATGCCTCATGGTGGTATGCTAGTAACTCTGGGTTCTCAAAAGGCTATGCCAAAAGCGAACAAGATCTCCAGTTCCTATTGATATATAATCTTGGAACAGTGGATACAGGGTTGGGCTAGGAGTCAGGGAGATATAAGCTCAAATTCTCTCTCTGACATTATCTGGTTGATTCTGAGCAAATAATTAAACCTGCCTCAGCCTTAGCTTCCTCTTCTATAAATGGAAGTGCCTTTTCTGTATTTTATTGATGTTAGCAATTAGAAATATAAATTTTCCCCTAAGGATCACTTTGGCTGCATCCATAAATTCTGGTATGTTGTCTCACTGTTGTCATTTTCTTTAATGAAATTATCTATTATTTCTATGATTTGCTCTTTGACTCACTTGTTTTCTAGGATTAGATTATTTAATTTCCAATTAATTTTTAATCTCCCTTTCCACTGACCATTATTGAATGTAATTTTTATTGCATTATGATCTGAACAGGATGTATTTAATATTTCTGCTTTTCTGCATTTGGTTGTGAGGTTTTTGTGTCCTAATACATAGTCAATTTTTGTGTAGGTGTCATGTACTACTAAGAAAAAGGTATATTCCTTTCTATTCCCATTCAATTTTCTCCAGAGAGCTATCATATCTAACTTTTCCAGAATTTTATTCATCTCCTTAACTTCTTTCTTGTTTATTTTTTGGTTAGATTTATCTAGTTCTGCGAGGGTAAAGCTGAGGTCCGCCACTAGTATAGCTTTATCTATTTCTTCTTGTAACTCATTCAACTTCTTCAACAATTTAGGAGCTACACCATTGGGTGCATATATATTTAGTAATGATGACTTCATTGTCTACAGTACCTTTCAGCAAGATACAGTTTCCTTCTTTATTTCCTTTAATTAGATTTATTTTTGTTTCTGCTTTGTCTGAGATTATGACTGCTACTCCTGCTTTCTCTGCTTCAGCAGCAGCACAATAAATTACACTCCAGCCCCTTATCTTTACCCTGTGTGTGTCTCTCTGCTTCAAATGTGCTTCTTGTAAATGACATAATGTAGGATTCTGGTTTTTAATCCATTCTGCTATCTGCTTTGGTTTTAGGGGTGAGTTCATCCCATTCACAAGGTTATGTGAATTATAGTTATGATAATTAACTGTGTATTTCCCTCCATGCTATTTTTCTATTGTTGTATTCCCCTTTCTCTTACTCCCATCTTTTCCCTCCTCACAAGTGTTTTACTTCTGATCACTGCCTTCTCAATATGACCTCTCTTTTATCAGTCCTCCCTCCCTCTTCTATTATCCCCATCCTCTTTTACTTTCTTAAAGGTAAGACAGATTTCTATATCCAACTGTGTATGTTATTCCCTCTTTGAGCCAATTTTGATGACAGTAAGGTTTAAGCTTTGCCTGCCGCGCCCACCCCCCCAGCTTCTCCTCCATTATAATAGCTCTTTCATGCCTGTTTTATGTAGGATAATTTACCTCTTGCAATCTCTCCCTTTCCTTCCAGTGCAACTTTCTTTCTCACCTCTTCATTTTTTTAGGGTATCATCCCATCAAAGTCACCTTATATCCATACCCTCTGTCTACATATATTCCTTCTAATTTCTCTTACAGTAATAAAGTTATTAAGAGTTACAAATATTATCTTGCCATATAGAAATATAAACAGTTTTAACCTTACTGAATTTCTTATGTTTTCTCTTTCTTGTTTCTATTTTACCTTTTTATGTTTCCCTTGAGTCATGTATTTGGAGGTCAAATTTTTTATTCAGCTCTGGTCTTTTAATTAAAAATGCTTGAAAGTCATCTATTTCGTTAAATATTCACTTTTCCCCAGAAACATTACACTCAATTTTGCTGTGTAGGTGATTCTTGGTTGTAATCCTAACTTCTTTGCCTTCTAGTATATCATATTCCAAACCCTCTGGTTCTTTAATATGGAAGCTGCTAAATCTTAGGTAATCCTGACTATAGCTCCACAACATTTGAATTATTTCTTTTTGGATGCTTGCAATATTTTCTCCTTGTTCTATGAGCTCTAGAATTTGGCTACGATGTTCCTAGGAGTTTTCAGTTTGGGATCTCTTTCAGGTAGCAATCGGTGTATTCTTTCAACTTTTATTTTGTCTTCTGGTTCTAATATATCAGGGCAGTTTTCTTTGATAATTTCTTGAAAGATGTTGTCCAGGCTTTTTTTTTTGTCACGGCTTTCATGTAGTCCAATAATTCTTATATTATCTCTCCTGAATCTATTTTCTAGGTCAGTTGTTTTTCCAATGAGAAATTTCACATTTTCTTTTTTTTTTTTTTTACTTTTTTGATTTTGTTTTGTCTTATCTTGATGTGTCATAGTTATTAGTTTCCACTTGTTCAATTCTAATTTTTAAGGAATTATTCTCTTTAGTTAACTTTTGTATTTCCTTTTCCATTTAGCCAATTCTATTTTTAGGGAGTTATTCTTCTGGATAGAGTTTTGTGTATCTTTTCTCACACTATTGACTTTTTTCATGATTCTCTTACATTACTCTCATTTCTTTTCCCAATTTTTCTTGTGCTTGTAATTTGCTTTTTAAAATCCTTTTTAAGCTCTTCCAAGAATTCCTTTTGGGCCTGACATGAAATTACATTTTTCTTTGAGACTTCACAAGCAGCCAAAGATTATGCCTTGATCCTCCCTATCACCATAGTAACTTTCTATAGTCAAGCTCTTTTTTTGGTGTTGGTTTTTTTTTGCTCATTTTTTCTGCCTTTTTTTGTGACTTGGTGTTTTTATGTGAAAGTTAGGCTCTGGTCCTGCACTGTCCCAAGCTTTTTGTGCTAGGACTCTGGGGTCTTACTTGATGGCTTTCACTGGGCTTCAGGGCTTAGCTGCTTGCCTTCTCTGGAGGGTAGGCTTCCTTTCTGGCTTGTACTCAGTGGTGAGACCTCCCTGTTGGCCTCTCCTGGGTGCGGGGTTTAGCTGCTGGCCTGTTCCAGTGATGGGGCCTTGCTGCTGGGTTGACAACACTAACAGAGTCCTTCTGGTGGCTGGCCCTAGGGGAGGGAATCTTGCTGATGGTCTGTCCCAGGGGTCGGAGCCTTGGTGCTAGGTTGCTATGGAAACAGGTGCTCTCTGCTAGCAGGCCCTAGAGAAATAATTTTGTTGCTGATCTATCTGAGGGGTAGGGCCCTACTGCTGGGTTGTTATAGAAACAGAGTCTCTCCGCTGGAAGGCTCCAGGGGCAGGGTGATACTGCCCAGCCCTGGGGTGGGGCTTCACTACTGGTCAACAATGGGGTCAAGGCCTCACTGGTGGCTTGTGCTGGGGATGGGCTTCCTGGAATGGGACCTTGCTGTACTGCACAGACTGCTCACTTGCCTAGGGGGCTGCTGGTCTGCAGGAGGGAGGGGCTTTGTGGATTGCCCCAGGCTTGGAGCCTTGCTGCAGGCCCCCTGTTGTAAGGCTGGCTGCTGCTCTTGACCCTCGCTACCCTCCCATCTCAGTGAGATAGACTTTTCCTGCCAGGCTCATAAGATGCCTCTGCTCCTAGATCAATTCTAAGGCAGTTTTCCAGTCATTTGGAAGGGAATTTGGGAGGTTCCCTCCTCACCCCACCATCTTGGCATTGGAAGTCACCTGAAATGTCTTACTGTAGTACTTCACCTGCTGTGATTTGAGTCTAATTGAGCCAATTTTCACCAAAGCTACTAGAGGATTAAGGTATTTGCTTTTTACCTTTTTTACCCCCTCTCCCAAGAAATACCACCTAGTTGGTTATTCTCAGACATTATTAGCTTGCTGCGGGATCAGTTCCTTGCCTCATTCTGCAGTCCCCAGCACAAGACCAGGCAACTGCTAGACTCCAGCAGATATTCTGATGAACAGAGAGGCACTGGATGCCACTCACCCAGACATATCCCAAACAACCACAGAACACACAAGAAATACCTTTTGCGTGGTCTTTATCCAGTTGGTTGGCCACTTTCTTCCATTCTTCCATCTGTTCTTGAAGTGGGTTTATCAGGCAATCAATTAAAGCACTTTTACCATAAAAAGATAAAAAAAATTTCATGTCGGAAAATGCCTCAAACTTCCCCTCACCTCAACAGCTTTTCAGATTTGCAGCTGCTATGAACATAGTGAGATCCCAACCTCCTTCAAGTTCTAGCTAAAAATTCCACCTTCCACAGGAAGCCTTTCCTGATCCCCTTTAATTCAATCAATCAATTGATCAAGAAACAGGTATTAAGCACCAACTATATATCAGGCACTCTGCTAAGCATTAGAGATACAAAAAGAGGCAAAAGACAGTCCCTGCCTTCAAGGAGCTCACAATCTAATTCTGGAAACTCCCCTCAGTTAACTATCTCCAATTTATCCTGTACATAGCTGTACAAAGTTGTTTGAATGTTATCTTCCCCATTAAAATGTAAACTCTTTGAATTCTGTATTCAAAAACAGAATTTTTGCCTTTCTTAGTATCCCCAGGGTTCAGCATAATGCCTGGCACACAGTAGGCGCTAAATAAATGTTTATTGACTGGCTACCTGTGGTAATGGATGTTGAATATGGAAAATAACTAACATTTATATAACACTTTAAGGGCTACAAAGTATTTTAAATTACTGATCCTCACAGCAACCCTGTGAGATAGGTACTATCATCATACCCACTTTACAGATGAGGAAACTTCGGCTAAAAGCAGTTGAACGATTTGTCCAAAAGTCCCAAAGACAGTAAATAGCTGAGGTTAGGATTCAATTCCCAGGTCTTCCTGACTCCAAATCCTGTACTCTATTCTCAGCTGCCTAACAAGATTCACTGAAAATCATGGAAAATAAAGTAGCCAGACTTCAAATCAGTGTTACTCACTGACTGATCTTATAGATGGCTAAGAAACTATTTAAGGAGTATGGTTTGAATTTCGGCTCCTTACTTTTTCTCTGCTCATCTTTTAGTGTTGGTTCCAATAAGCGCGGATGTGGGTAAAAGGATGGAAGTTTGAGAGAGGGAAAGAATTTAAGGACCTGGATTATCCACAAACCAGATAATCAATACCTGGATGACTTCGAGCTAAACAGCAGCGTTCTATTTTCTGTACAGTTTCTACCACACACAATCTTTCTCTAAAAACTCACGCCTCTTCCCAAATTTTCTATTTCTGCTGAATGAACCATCACCTACTCACCCAGATAGCTACATAACCTCGGTGTCATCAAACGTCCTCAACTCCTCCCTCCTTTCTCTTCCCCACCATCCAAACAGTTGCCAATTCCTGTCAGTTCTACCTCCAAAACTTCCTTTTCTCCACTCACATGGCGACCACCCTCCCGCAGCCCTCATCACCCCTTGTCTGGACTATTCTAGGAGACTGCTAATTGTTCTCTCTGCCTTAGGTGGCTCTCCTCTCCAATCCAATCCTCACACAGTGAACAGACTCATATTTTTTTCTTTCTTTTTTCTTTTTTTTTGGTGAGGCAATCAGGGTTAAGTGATTTACCAGGGTCACACAGCTAGTAAGTATCTGGTGTCTGAGACTGGATTTGAACTCAGGTCCTGCTGACTCCAAGGCCAGAGCTCTATCCACTGTGCCACCTAGCTGCCCGTAGACTCCTATTTCTAAAGTATACATTTGACTATGTTATGCCCACAGCTTAGCAAATAGTAGGTGCTTAATAAGTGTTTACTGACTGATTGCCCTTTCTCAAAAAGCTTCAGTGGCTCTCTATTGCCACCAGAATGAAACACAAACTGCCCTGTCTGGCATTTAGAGCCCTTCACAATGTGACTCTAAGTTATCTTTCTTTGCTGATTTCACCTTTATCCCCTCTCCTCCTATATATTCTCTGTTCTAGTTAAAGTGGCTCAATGCACAGAGGTACGCTGATAAATGTTTAATAACCAGTTTTCCAAAAGACACACTTTCAAGTTTAATCTACATCATTTTCCTAAGTCGTCAATCAAAAAAACAATAAATCAAGCCTTGCTCTGAAGTGTTTGCTATTTATGAAGTGTAAACCCTCACAATGAAAATTCTTCAGTGGCTTCTTGTGAGGTGTAACACAGTCCTGGCTGTATACAACATTCTGTCACCCATCTCTATACCGTTGTACAGGTATGAAATTCTCTTCCTTCCTCTCTTCTATTTCTTCTAATCTCCTCAAGCACCACCTCCTATAGGAAACTTTTTCTTATCCCCTACATTGATAGCGCACCTATAACCTCCTCACCCTCATAAACTGCCTTGTATTTATTTTGTTTATTTTTGTGTTGATTTATCTGTGTCCATGTTTCTTCATAAAAATACATACACCTATTTCCTCAAAGAAAATACAAATTCCTTGAGGGCAGGAGATGCTTTTCATTTTTGTCTTTATATGTCCCAATACTTAGCACATAAATGTTTGTTGAATGAAACTGATCACATTAACAGACTATGTCACCTATCAACTACGTTTTTAGAGCAGTCACTATCCACTGAACAAAAATTAAAACACTTGATTCTTTTCTCAGCACCACATACGACATCATGCAAGTCATATAATTCAAGTTTCTCCATCCTCCCAATAGAGGTCCTATTTAGTCCTTTCCTATCTTGTGGAAATTTAGAATGCATTACAAAGTACCCTCCTTAGATGGCTTCAACAAAGTTGGTAAGGCCAAAGTCCTAGAGCAAGTACTTTTCTTCGTCTCCTCTTTCTTCCAACTATCTTTGAGTCATCAATTTTTAAAAATTTTTTTTCATCAATTTTTTTTTTAGTAGCTTTCTTTAAGTTGTCATAAAATCTCCACAGGGAAATAAGAGATTGGTGAGGTTTCATGAGGCTCTTAAGTTAAATTTTTGCACTCTACTAAGTTAAATGGATCAAATTCTCATCCACAAATTTAAGGATCTTTTGTTTATTTTTTAAACTATTCATGCAGATGAATGTAAAAAAAAAAGAATCTTAAGAGTTGACGGGTACTTCAGAAACCATGTAAATCAGCCTCTACCTAAAAGGTGCATCTTATTTGACAATCCCCTTGATAAGGAGTCATTAACCCTTCTTTTGAGGACTGTGACTGAGCAACTCACAGCTCTTGGAAAATGTCCTCTGTATTCTTGTATACATTATAGATCTGGGTTACCAAACACAACCCAAATAATAAGACTTGAGATACGATAATTCCAAGAAAAATATTATTAATTAAGGGCAATGGAAGTTTTCTATGTAATGGCCCTAAATAAAGTCAGGGTCAGAGACTCAAGGGATCCAGAACTGGAAGGATCTTCAGAGGTCACCTGGTCCAGATCTCTCCTTTTAAGGATGAGAAAATAGAGTATACAGAGGATAAATAACTTGCCCAAGGTCACACAAGTGTGGAGTGGTAGAGCTATGGTTCAAACCTGAGTCCTCTGACTCCAAATCCAGGATTCTTTCCATTCTACTTTACTGAAGCTACAAAACTAGAAAGTTCTTATTTCTGGGGAAAAAATGATTGGCAACCAGATATTAATTTATCTGGCTATCCCAGGAGTAGTTAATGACAGGAGGAATTCCCAATGACAATAAAAGTTTGGAGGCCTTAAAGCCTAGTTCTCAGAGAGCAGGACTAAAGTTTAATTTTAGGGCACCCTAATTTTAAAAACGCAGTCTATTAAATACCTAATTAAGAGGTTACTTAGAAGTCAACGACCAAATTAGCTTACCTAAAGAGTTTTAAAGTCCTTATCCTCAACTCTCACCAGGTCATATACTCTCAGCAACAAGGTAAGGGGAGTTCAGTTGGAGTCCCTTTGGAATGACTGTGCTAGACCTAAGCATTCTTTCAGGGGGCAAATTGGGGAATCTGAGAGGCAGAACACCTCTTGGTACTTCCTTAAGTCTAGCTGGCACTGTCCCCTCCCTCCCCTCCATCGCAAAGCTGACCTTATTTTAGCTTCCAAATGAGCAGTATTATGTCAAGGACCCTTCGGTGGTATGGTGAAGCCTATATATCCCTTCTCAGAATAAGGTTTTTAAATACATAAAATAAAATACACAGGATTACAAAGGAAATCAACTACTTTGAAACAGTTATCGCAACATAGAGATTAAGCTTTGATAAACTATCAAACTGGTAAAAACATGATGTAAAGGTATATAAGACTTCAAAGCCCTGCCAATCAAACCTTCAATACTTGAAGGGTCTGTAATGGTTGACTCTACTGGTTTGGACCTTAAGCCTTCTGTAAGTTAGTCAGTGGTATTTAAGAGTTGATATGGCACCAGTAATCACTGCTGTTGGGGGCTAAGATTGGTCACTTGAGTTTAGAAGGTCTGAGCAGCAAAGGAATAAGCAGACAGAATGTTCAGACTAAGTCTGTCACCTTTCTGGTGAGCCCCAGAGAGCAGAAGGGGCCCAGACTGCCTAAACAGGGGCAAATTGGCCCAGGTCCATGGTGGAGCAGGTCAGTACTCCCATGCTTATTAGTAGTGGGATTGGGCCCATAAATCACCACTGAGCCCAATCTGGGCGAAACAGAAAGACCTAGTCTGAAAAAAGAGTTAATGTGACCCCTCAAAATTCATCATTTTATGGCCAAGATGGTGCTTAGCCTGTCCAAACTTAGGACAAACTTAGCTAGGCTAGTCCTTGGATGACCATCTCCTTTGTAAGTGTGCCATATCTTTCTCCCCAAACCCCACCCAAAGAGGAGACTATAACCTCTTAACCTTGCTATATCTCCCCCAGTGCCTAGTTCAGTGCTCTGCACAAACTAAAAGCTTAATAAATGTTTAGTAGCACTGAGGAATAGGGTGGGATCTGCCACTCCCACACCCTAAATCTGCCAACTCCCTGTTGTATACAAATTCTCCTTTATCAGCAGTTTGGTGGAGAATCAAGAATTGCTGGTTCAGTCAGTTTCAGGCTTTGCAAAGTGATCGAGGGTGAGGATGATTACCCAGGGTCACCAAGAGAATTCAAAAAGATCAGTGAAATGGCTTTTCACTTGGTCACTCTGTTTAATATGCCTGGGAGAAAATAGCAAAGACTCTTCAAGCAGGAGTGGTCAACAGAAAATATGTGCGTATGTGTGTGTGTGTGTATCTTCTCCATCTGGACATCAGTATTTTTAATCACTTTTTTCTTTGTAGAGGCAATGGGTGGTGCAGAGGAAAGAGTGTTGGACCTGGAGTTGGTAAGGCCCACTTTCAAATCTGGTCTCAGACATGTGAGAAATTTTACCTATGTCTGCCTTAGCATCCTCAACTATTAAGTACCTGGAACTTAGTAGGTACTTTAAAACCATTTACTGACTGATTGAGTAACTGCACCTACCTCCCAGGGTTGTTGTGAGAATACATGAGATAATATCCGTAAAATACTAAGCACAGTGCCTGGAACACAGGAGATATTTAATAAATGCCTGTTTCCTTCCTGTGTAGCTTAACTGTGTGCCTGGTACACAGAAAGTGCTTAATAAATGCTTATTGACTGAATAATTGGATGCAAAGTCTCCTTTGCTATTCTGAATAAACATGTTGTGACTTACCTAGAGAACTGTCTCAGCTTGGTCTCTATGCTTCTGTGTCTCATACACATCCTGGTCAGGGCAGATCCGATTTCTCTGGTACCACCTGAAAACAGAAAATAAACAAGGCTGAGACAAGACAGAGCAAGTATACCAAAAATGCACATCCTCCCATTTAACATCTCAGTTTTAATAAGAGAAAAAAGGAAAATATCAATGCCAATAGTTGAATAACTTGCATAACTTAGATCCTATATAATACTATGATTAATGCAATATCTGACACTTTATTTTTCATATCTGGCTCATGGGGAAAGAAAACCCACACTAAGATATTCAGGAGAGCAAATAATGTTTCTGAAGAAGTCCACGGTGTAATCATTAAAATCCAGTCCCTTGGCATAGAAACAGAATCAAGAGGACAATATCTTCAGCAACAAGGAAGGGGCAGGTTAATTTTGTCAAAAACATCTGGGGAGAAAAATGGATTTAGTTTAAAGTAATAGCTTGACCTGCGGCAGAGAGGTAGCACAGTAGATAAAGCACTGAACCAGAAAGAACTTCATGAGTTCAAAATCTGCTTCAAACACATACCAGCTGTGTGACCCTGGGCAAGTCACTTAACCCTGTTTGCTTCAGTTTCCTTATCTGTAAAAATGAGCTGGAGAAGGAAATGGCAAACCCTTCCAGTATCTCTGCCAAGAAAATCCCAAATGGTGGCACAGAGAGTCATGCACTGAAAAATGACTTAAAAAAAAATAGCTTGACCAGGGAGGGTTTCAGCCTGAAGAAGACACAGGAAAATGGGTCAGCAAGGCTATTTGGATTTGCCAAAAAACAAAAAAACAAAAAAAAACTTATCCCCCCACTCTCTTTTCTTAAATGATTTGTCACGTTCTCTTTCTCCTTCCCTTTCTCAAAAGCAAAGCTTGAATAAGCAACTCTGTGTTAGTTTGGGGTGGAGGAGTGTGGGGAGGAAACTGATTATAATCACAGATGGTAGCTCCACACTGAACATTTGAAGGCCAGGCAAAATTATAAATGTTATGGAAACACTGAAGCTTGTGGGTTCAGCACAAAAAAAAAGTGTCAAATAAGGCATTATTTTAATAGACCAAACAATTTAGGCCTGATTAGATACTAATATATTTCCAAAGCAAAACTCTATGAATTGAAGACAAAGTTAATTATCAGGCAAGAATTACCTCCTCCAGTGTTCTCTGTCCTGTGATCTACCTCCTTCCAGTCCTTATCTTTCTTGAGATCATTGTCATTTTAATTCTGCTTCCCTTCACTAAAGTACCACCCTTTCTCCTTGCCACCCTGTCCCATTCTTCATGGGAAACATAGAGGTGACCCTACGCTCTTGAACTTCATACCAGTAACATAAGCTCTGGCAAGTTTTATACTAGTCTGGAAAGGACCTGGTTCATATGTAAAGGGAGGAAATCAAGCCAGAAGGGGTAGAGGATGCTAAAGATCCAAAGTGGAAAAAAAAAATCCATTGAAGAAGAAGATTTGATTGAACAGGTGGGTGCACAAGGAATTCACTATAGCAACTTAGAGGGACCCTATTCTATACCAATTGTCTAAAGGCTAGTCTAGCTAAAAACTAATGGATCTTTCAGTCACTGAAACTCTCAAAGACCATCAATTATGCTGCAGAGAGATTACAATGTGGATTACGGAGAGGAATATACACACTAATAAAATCACAGGTCCTTAAAGTATTTAAGAAAAAATTCTTTCCCCTTTACCGTGAATACCTAACAGGCTTTCAGTACATACACAGAAAATATATGTATTACAAATATATGGGTGTGTGTGTGTGTGTGTGTGTGATATAATCTCCACTGAAAGCCACAATTAGCTGAGGCAGGTAAGAGAAGTTAAGGATAAATGAGAAAAAGCCACCCTACTCAATATTTATTATACTTTTGTTATTCTACTCCACAAGAATGACCTTTGCACTGAAAATCATAAAACAAAAATGACTAATAAGGACTTAATACCCAAGAAAACTAAGGGGGGAGAGAAGGAAGGAAGGAAGGAAGGAGGGAAGGAGGGAGGGAGGGAGGGAGGAAGGGGGAAAGGGAGAAGGGGGAAGAGAAAGGGAGAGAGAGGGGGGAAGAGAGGGAGAGGGGGGAAGGGGGGGGAGAGAGAGAGAATATTTATTTTGCTTGATTATATATATTTGTTACAAGGAATGTTTTTCTTTTTTCTCCAAATGAACTAGGATGGAAAGAAAACAGATTTCTGCTAATTAAAAAAAAATGAGGGGGTGGTAATGGTGCTGCTACAGATGTAGAGTGTTGCATGCACTTTCAGATGAGGTCATTGTATTAATTTTATTTATTGTTTTCCTTTTTAACAAGAGAGCTCTCATGAAGTAGAGGTGATCTGTAAATGTTTATAATGTAGAAATAAGACACATCAATAAAACTTTAAGAAACCTCTTGCATAATTACAAAAAACAATTTCACCATTAGCAAGATTGGGGAGGACAGCAGCTATTCTGAACAAGATCTGGGGGTTTTAGTTTATTGCAAGCTTCGTGAGTCAGCAACATGATATGGCAGCCAAAAAAAGCTAATGCAATCTTGGGCTACATGAACAAAGGCCCGGCTTCCAGGAATAGGGAAGTGATAGTCCCACTGTACTGGGCCTTTGTTAGGACACATCTGGAGTAACATACTCAGTTCTGGGTGCACTAGTTTAAGAACTATGATGAACTGGACAATGTCATTGGGAAGACAATCAGGATGGTGAATGGTCTTGGGTCCATGTCATGTGATGATCAATTGAAGACACTAAGTGTATTTCTCCTGGAGAAGAACAGATAAAGGGATATACACGGTAAGTGTCTTCAGAAGCTTGAAGGGCTACTCTGGCCCGAACCAAGAGTAATGGGTGGAAGCTTCACAATAGCTAATGTAGACCCAACAATGGGAAAACATTCCTCACGATTCATGCTGTTTGTGGTGGGGTCCCCTTCCTTGGAGATTTTCAAGCAAAAGCTAGATGACCACTTGTCCACTATATAACAGGGGAAATTCCATTCCTGTAGGGGTTAGATTAAATGGCAGCTGAAGTCCCTTCTCACTCTGAGATTCTGGGAATCTGTGATTCTGGGTTCGACTGCATTTCTAATTTTCCTCTCAAAGAACCCTAGACCCTTGTAAGCAAACAGGGTAAAACGACGCAAGGACCTAAGCAGTAACTCTACTTTGGATTCATGTCCATTCAGGGAATTTCATCCATTCAACAAGTGTTTATTGAGTGCAGAGTTGTGGAAAGGGTGCTGGCCTCTGTCCATTATCTCTAACTACAGTCAGGAAAAACTGGGTTCAAATCCCGTCTCTGGCACATGTTTGCTGTGTGACTCTGGGCAAACACCTCAAGGCTCAAAGCCCCAGGCAACTTTTGAAGGCTAAAAATTGTAAAATAAGTGCTGATTTGCCTTCATGAAGGGAGTCACCTCATGGGGGGGGTGTTCTATATCACTTATTACACTCTAAAGGTATACTCTTAAAGTACACTGCTAAGAAATGTGCAAAGCACTGGGCCAGATGCTAGGGATAAAAAGACCAAAAAAAAAAAAATCCCTGTCCATAAGGAGCTTACATACATTCTACTGGGAGGATGTACCAGATGAATCGAACAGTAAGACTATGGTCCAGGACCTTTGAGAGTGTCTTACACTTGGCTATCGGCATGCAGACCATCCAGAGGGGCAGAAGATGGAGCATCTATCCCCTGCTTTCAAATCACAGATGTTCATACAATTTTCACCAGCTTCACAGGGCAAAGCCAGCAGATGGCACTGTTTGCTTAAGTAGAGGTAACTTGCTATAAACAAGCATGAAGAATCTTCTTTCCCCATGGGAAACATTTTATTTTTATTTGGCTGTAGCCCCTCATTTGGCTAAAGGTCAGCTGATTTTCTGGTTAAAGGTCACAAGAGGCAGACTCACATGCTGGGAACTCTGACAGTTTTACTACCCTCACTAGAGAGAATCATTTACACATTAATGGTAAAATCCTGAATTATTTATACTAAGCATAGAATCCTGAAAACTTTCTCTCTTCTGTTACCTGGCCCAGTCTGTTCCTAGTCATAAGACTGTAGAATTTAGAGCTGAATGAAGCCCTATAGGATCGAGCCCTAGAAAGGTGAAAATGTCTTGCCTAAAGTCACATCTGTAGTTATCACATAAGCTATCACACTTGAACAGGAATCCCTTCTACCACGCCCCTAAAAAGTGGTTACCCCAGCTTTGCTCAGAGACCTTGAGTGAAAGAGAGCTCATTGCCTCCAAGTACAAGCCATGGGACAACTCTGATCAACAAGCACATTAACAACTTCAACAAGCAAGTTCTACTCACTGTAGAAATTTGCACCCAACCCCCTCAGACTTCAAATCCATTAATTTATTCAACAAAAAATGTATTGAGCACCTATTATGTGATTAATTTATTAATGTGATTAATTTATTAAAAATTACAGAGCGCCTACTATGTGATTAATTTATCCAAAAAATACAGAGCACCTACTACGTGATTAATTTATTCAACAAAGAAATTACTAAGCACCTGCCATGTGCTTAATAATGAAGGCAAAGTGTCTGGTTCTGAGAATACAAAGATACAAAGACAAGTCTTTCCCCTCTACAAACTTATGTTCCAATGGGGGGAAACAACGTATACATACAATATAAAATACATACACACTATATACAAAGTAATTTGGGGGAGCACTAACACACAAGGAGACCCTGAAAGATCTCCTGTAGGAGATAGAACTTGGGCTGAGGATTGAAGGGAATTGTTAGGGTTTCCAAGAGGGAAGGAGGACGAGGAAGAGCATTCCTGGGATGGGAAGGAGTCTATCATGATTTTAACTGCAGAGCATCTATTTTCATGCCTCAAGCTGGCCATCAAGGGTACCACACCAGTCTGATGTGAGACGCCAGAAAAGGTGGGTTTTCAAGGGTCTTGGGTCTTTTAGAAAATGGTTTCATTGCCAGCCTCCTCCAAAATCATAGAATCTCAGAACTTTTTATTCTATTCTACTCTATTGTACTTAATCATCCTGAGGCATTGAGGTGGTACCTCACTGGAGTCAGAAAGATCTGAGTTCCAATCAGGGACTCAGACACTTCTTTGCTGTGTGACCCTAGGTTAAGTTGCTTAACTCCTCTGTGCGTCAGCTTCAACATCTGTAAAATAGTTATTATAATAACACCTACCTCACAGAGTTGTTGAGAATCAAATGGGAGAACTTAGGGAAAACGCTTTGCAAACAGGAAAATTTTATGTTAGATACTATCACCCTCCTGCAGGCTCCATTCAAGCTATTTTAGGTAAACAGAAATGCAGATATTTACACTCTTACTTGTATTTTATATGACTCCCTTCTATAGAGGGGTTCAAAACCCTAAACAGAAACATTCTCACTCCCCTCAATCTAATGCAGAGTTACTAGGCTATTAATTTCTAGTCCAGTCAGAAGCAGAAAGGCAAGGTGCAGAAAGCACCATTCTTGAGGAGTCATGGGGGTCTGGAGTCTGGCCCTGGGTCTGCCACTAACTCAGGCGAGGGTGAGGCTGCAGGAGTCTCTTGACCTCTCTGAATCTCAGTTTTCTCATCTGAAAAATGCCTTGACTACAATGGTAAGTGGTGTACCTCTTCTGACAAAGCTCAAATTCTGCAGGTGTTTCTCTCACATACACAAGATACCCCAAGCTAAAAACTGCACTGAAACTTTTTATAAAGCCCATGTCCTTAAAAAAAAAAAAGGAATAATTATAGTAACAATTTTATATTAAAAAATTTATAGAATCTTGATTTATAGAATTCTAATTCTAGAATCTGGTTTAAATAACTGGGCAAAAGAATAAAGGGGGAATGGCACTAATCTCCAAAGGGTTAATTTATATTTTCCTGCCTTGTGTCACAATATAGCACTGTATTCACAATCTATGATCCACCAACTCACCTTTTTTTTCCTTCTATGTCCCAGTTCATGTGCTATCTCTTCCTTAATTAATCCTCTGAAAAAAGTAATCCCTCCTTCTTAGCTCTCTCTGGACGCGGACCTCTCCCATGCACTTAAACAAGTTCTGATTTATATTACAGCTATTTGTGTATGTGTTTTCTCCCGCTCCAGGACTGCAAGCTCCTGGATGACTCAGATAGTCATTTTTCATTGACTATTACTGGCTAGCATTAGACTAAAAGACTTACTTTAGGGGCAGCTAGGTGGTGCAGTGGATAGAGCACTGGTCCTGGAGTCAGGAAGATCTGAATTCAAAACTGGTCTCAGACTAGACAGATACTCACTAGCTCTGTGACCCTGGGCAAGTCACTTAACCCCAAATGCCTCAAAAAAAAAAAACTTTAACAAACATTTGTTAATGAATTAATTTGAGTTGATTACCCCATTCCCCAAGCCAAAAGTACAAATGTTCCACTTTTAACTCTTAACATGAGCATACATCAATCAAAGAAAATAAAGGTATATGTATTATTAACCTTGATATTAATTTCTCTAAAGGTTGGAGATTAAGGGGCAAACCAAGCAAGAAATGGACAGGGAAGAGACCCTCCCTGCTTAGCACAGTGGCCGGGACATAGTAGGTGCTTAACAAATGTTAGTTGATTGACAACTGCTTAGTCCTTATAGGCAAGTCATTTTTCTGAAACAGTTTAGAAATAGATTAGGATATGGATAAATAACCTCTCCCCACATTTCTTTCCAGCTTTATGTCTGGAACAGTATGCTCCCAGTAGGATTGCTACATAGATATTTACAGGACTAATCAATAAGAAAATGTCTTGACATCATCACTTTCTATACATGGTAAATGCAAGTCTCTTCTGCAACTCTTCGATTGGTCAACTGAAGGGTCTGACTTGTGTTGTGTCTTCACTAACCTACCTCATAGAGGGCACTGCAGAGTTTGCAACCAATGGTATACTCTGGCACCATCATTAGTAATGCCTGCTGTGTGCAGTGCTCTGTGTTTGGTACTGGGGAAGGAACAAAATGTAGGTAAGACACTTTCCTGTAAAGTTTGATATTTATTGATCCATAAGAAACCATCCAGTTGGGGAGGGAAGGCACAAATGCCTCCCCCTCCCCCATAAAGGACAACTAAACATATAGCAATGTAATAAATGGTATAGACCTAAGTTCTATAGGAATTTGTAAACACGATGGAGCATGTCAAAGCCATCTGGTCTAAGTATGGGAAATCATATGGACAGATTACATTGGGTTCTAAAGAAGCCTAACAAGGGGCAGCTAGATGGCACAGTGGATAGAGCACTAGCCCTGGATTCAGGAAGACCTGAGTTCAAATGCGACCTCAGACACTTGACACTCACTAGCTGGGTGACCCTGGGCAAGCCACTTAACCCCACTGCCTAGCCAAAAAAAAAAAAAAAAAAAGCCTAACAAATAGAAATGAGTGGGCTTCAGTTTCCTCATTTGTAAAATAAGGCTGTTGACCTAGACAGCCTCTAAAGTCCCTTCCAGCTGTAACTTTATGACCTGTGTGACATTCCTTTCCCCACTATTCCCCCCGCCAAACGATACAAAGATTTTTTTTTCTCTCACCCCAGCCCCACCTCTAAACTCCAATATAATTTCCGTGGAAACAACTGGGCCAGAAATCTAAGTACTACTGGCTGTCTGAAAATCAACCAGAAAAGCTTTCACAGCTTAAGCTATTTGCCAAACACCAGAATCAAGGCAGTTGTGATAGCTACAATTGGTGATGGCCTGAACAGCCTCCCCACCCTTGGGTTGGGCATGTGCTGATTATCATAGTCAACAGAATACCACACTCAGCACTCTATACCCTGTACCGTAAGTCTTCTGATCCCCAAGCTGGTAACCAGGAAACACATTCCTAGGTCATATGCTGGACTCGAATCCAGATTCTGCTTGTGACACTAACTGTGTGACTCTGGGCAAATCAATCAACAAACATTTGTTAAGTGCCTATTGTGTGTCAGGCACTGTGCTAAGGGTTGGGGATGCAAAAAGAGGCCAAAAAATAAAAACAACCCAAACCAAACCCAGTTTCTTTCCCTCAAGGAGTTTACATTTAATGGGGGAGACAACAAGCAAACCAATATACAGACTACATAAGACAAACAGAAAATAGTTAAAAGAGGGAAAGCACTGAATCTCTTCTATGTCTCAGTTTCAACATCTGCAAAATGGTTATAGTATTAATATCTACCTCATGGGCTTGTTATGAAGATCAAATGAGATAACATATATAAAATGCTTTGCAAACCTTAATGTGCTATATAAATGCTAGCTGTTACTATTAATAATAATTATTAAAGTAATAATCATCATTATTGTTGTTGTTAATATTTCATCCAGATGAGGGAGCCCCTGTTAAATATTATAGTTCTCTCCCTGGCCTAGATCTCCCACAAGGAGTCCGGAATTACTCAAAGTTGGAAGGGGAGTCTTGACAGCTGGATCTGGTAAAGATAATCATTGCTGACATTAATATAGTGCTTAAAAGTTTGTTATTGTTGTTGTTACTGTTGAGTTGTTTCAGTTGAGTCCAACTCTCTGTCACCCCATTTGGGGTGTTCTTGGCAAAGTTACTGGAGCAGCTTTGCCATTTTTTTCTCCAGCTCATTTTTACAGATGAGGAAACTGAGGCAATCAGGGTCAAGTGACTTGCCCAGAGTCACACAGCTAGTAAGTGTCTGAGGCCAGATATGAACTTGTGAAGGTTAGTCTTCCTGACTCCGGGACGAGCACTTTATCCACTGTACCTCCTAGTTGTTTTAAAGTTTACAGATCACTCTACAGCCACTGTTTCATTACAACCATTTACATAATGACCTGTGATGTAGATTCTACAGGTAGATAAGGAAACCGATGTATGAGAAAACCAGATAATGTCAACATCAATTGAGATACTATAATGTTTAATGAAAACAAATGAATGCGACGTACTAACTGAAGCTTGGCAAGGCCAGATGAAACTTACCTCATCGAGAAACACTCATGCGGCCACCTATTTGTTCCTTTCAATGTTGTACACCTAAGAGTCAACTCTCTCAGTACTCTTGGGGACTTCAGGACCAGAGAGAACAAAATTCTGTTTCTGATCTTAGATCAGCTCCCCCATAAACAAGACACTACGCACCAGGCACAAATTAAAATGATTAATGCTGATTGTGAATGGCAAGGGTACCATGGTGATGGGCACTCGAGAAACGTACTTTACATATTAATACACACAGAGGAAATAGCACATTAGAAGTTGGGGAGGGAATACAGAGTGGGTGTAAAACAAAAGCCTGGGGATGAGGGAGGGGGCACAATGGAGAAAGGAAGTGATGCCACGGCACCAATTATCCAGAGGAGAAGAAAAAGGCTTTGGGCAGACTGAATCTACCCAACTGCAACATGCCATAATGACTTTGTTATTGGATGTGGACAGTAGTAAGCCATCAAGTGGCATTGTTCTGTTATTCTAAACCTCCTCATTTGCAGGCAGCTCCCATCCCGCCCCACAGCAGGCAGCTAATGGGCATATACAGTCAGTTGGTCCATCTTGGGGGCAGGTGGCGAGTGTGAATAGAAAAGGCTGCACTGTCACAGAAGGAGGAGGGGTGAGAGGAAGCCAAAAGGGGAGGTGGGTGTGGGTGTGGGAGGGGAGCTTTATCCAGAGCATGCAGCTACAACAAAGTCACTGAGCACTCCAGCTTCCCATTTACAGACTAATGTTGTTGGAAGGCTAATTAAGAGTCAGACAGAACCACTGGACAGGAAAATGCATTTTGAAAATCTCAGCACGTGCCAGATCGGAAAGGTCAGGGCTATTCGCTTAGAGCAGCAACATGTGGCCATTCCTGTAAGGATGCTTCACTAAACTTATAACCGTGGAACCCTGGAAGTCAGACACAACCTTCACCAAAGCTTAGCCTCAATAGTGGCTTCTTCCAAGTTGCCGTTAAGTGGTTGTGACTATACCCCTGGCTTCCAAGCAAAGAGCTGGTAATAGCCACCTGGTTCTGTTCTAGAAACGAAGGAAATATTCTGTTTGCCATTAAAGGACAGTTAATTTAGAAACATAGACAAACTTTCCCCAAAAGCCAATACAGCCTAAGCCTTCTATCCCATCGAGATTCTTAATTTATATTAAAAATAAAAACACCTCGCTTCACAGTCCAAAATTCAGCCCAATTCAATTCAACAAGCATTTATTAAGCCCTTGCTAAGAAGCAGGCAGCTAAGTGGTTCAATGGATAGTGCTTGCCATGCAGTCAGGAGGTCCTGAATTCAAATACAGCTTCAGATATTTAGTAGCTGTGACCCTGGGCAAGTCACTTAACCTTTGCCTCAGTTCCTCATCTGTAAAATGAGCTGGGGAAGGAAATGGCAAGCTACTTCAGTATCTCTGCCAAGAAAACCCCAAATAGGGTCATGAAGAGTGGGACATGACTAAACAGATAAAAAGAAACAGTAGGAACCAGGCACTGTAGATACTACAACAAAAATGGAATAGTGCCTGCCCTCTATAAGTTTACATTCTACCCAGGGGGAAAATCTAAGAAGAGTCAGATAAAGTCTGAGGGAAAGGGGATGAGTCTACAAGTATGAGAATGCTCTAACAGCGATAGTAAATAAGACTATGGATGGACCAGAATCAGTTTTTATTTTGAAAACCAGCCAGACTTTTTACAAAAATATATAGAATTCTGTGGTAACTTAAAAAAAAATTACCACTAATTTCAGAAGCAAAAAAATTATTAAAAACAGGTCCTTGTCACACATTATACTCTACATATTTCCTTTAAATTTCTAAATTAGGGCCTATTTATGTAAGAAAGGGGTGGCAATGTCAGGGAATGAGAGGCATAAGCTATTGCACGCTACTAATGACTCAGATAACAAAACATCCCACTAAATCACAAAAGCTGAACAAACACTTGGGGTTTGAGGGCAGTTTTTAAGCAAAGGAAAAGGCCACCATATGTCTTGTAAGAATAGTTCCTCTCTCCCCAATACACACAGAAGACTATAGGCTCTGGGGAGGAGGGCCAAAAAGAGGCAGCCCCAAACCAGTCAACCCCTTTGTGATTTTCACTTGGGTACCAGCCAGGAACTGACAGAAGGTGGCTCTGTTTGAGGCTGTCAGTCATAATAATAGCCTCTCCCAAAGTTCTTCAACAGAGGCGTCTCCAACCCGACCTCAATGCTCAGAACGCTGGGCATCTTTAAACTCTTTATTCAGTCTCTGATCTCTTTACTGAAACTACACAAAGTAAAACAGTCCTGGAGCCACAGAGGATGAAACAAAGGCCAGAGGGTGAAATCAACTCAGCAAGGTGGAAAGGACATAATAACAATAACGATGATGATAGCTAACATGCATACTTTGAGTACTTTAGGGTTTCCACATAGGTTAACTCTTTGGATCCTCAAAAACACCCCGGTCAGATAGGGTCTAGTATTATGCCCATTTTACAGATAAGGAAAGCAGCTGAGAGTAGTTAAGTCACTTGTACAGGCTCACACAGCTAGTTGTGTCTGAGGCAAGATCTGAATTCAAGTCTTCCTAAATCCAAGTCCCACACTCTGCCCACTGTACCACTGAGCACATCCTGAGAAGCGGCCACATGGCCACTGCTTCAGAACACCTCTACTGACAAAGAAACTTCTACTTTGTGAGGCAGCTCCCTTTCAGGATGGCTAAGCAAGGACTTCCTTCTTCCTCTAACTCATAATACATAACTCCGTGAGGCCCTCCCAAATAAATTAGTTCAACTTTCTACTACTTGGAACTATGTGTTTCATTCACAAAACAATACTCTCCACCAATTGTAAACTGGTTTTCATTTAGGACACCCAATCAAATCATTTGGCTACCAACCTGAAACTTGGGCTATGTTGTCAGACAATGTCTTAACTACTCCTTAAGAAGATGGTGTACAATACTGGCAATTATCCTCAGAGCAGGCAGGAAACATCTTTCAAGCTTAGCCCACTCAAATGTAGATTTCTGCTTGTCAAATCTGAGTCACCACTTTTGTACGTTTGTCAAGAGTGACACAATCCACCCAAGATGTGCTCTCCATGATACAATCTTTCACTTTTCTCGGACTAATAATGTTTCTCCTGGATAAGCTGGTTAACAAATACTGAAATAATTACAACAAAAAGGAAACTGGTTTCCATTTCTCACTCCAGTTGATATTCACTGCCCCAAAGGAATACAGGCAAGAAATAAAGAGGCCTGCTAACTAGATGGGGTTATGACCATGTATCAATGACTACTGACTAAAACACGATGCACAAGCCAGGGCCCTCAGTAAACTCCAAACAGCCAACCATAACTAGCTAGCCTCTTCTCTATTCCTTTCTGCCCTCTATTGTCTGTCTGACAGGATACAAAAGCATGAGATTTCCCTTCAGGAAATCACTTTTAAAGACACCCTCCACCCCCCTGCCATGTTTCTCTCTACATTCATTTATTTTTATCTCTCAAAGCCAAAGGCCAACACATTCTTACCACCCCCTTCTGAAGCGACAAAGGACAACACCAGAAAGGCAGAGCAGCCCTTTACCGTTACGATTTTATGTCATGAAGCTGTCCAGGCAGGTCTTTCAAAGCCCTTCTCAGTATAAGGTCTATAAATGCAGAGAATAAAATATCTAGGATTACAACGGAAACCAATTATATTGAAATAAAGATGCAATTTTCCCCCCATTCAAGTTCAAGGACCACCTTAAGTCTATACACAGAACCAGGTGGTGGGGGTGGAGGGGATGAACTTTAGGTTAAAAACCCTTGAGTTAAAGGTTCAATAAATTGAAAAATGCTCAGGCACTTCATGATACACAAGTGGAACAGTTGACAAGCTCCATAAGGCCCAGAATCAGGTCTGACCTTGACTCTGGATTTCCCTTAGAAAGGACCATAGCTCCGTACACGCAGTAAGCACAAACATGGGACCAAGTGAATCTGTAGAACTCTCACTACCATGTTCAAGAACTATCAGGACCTCCTCTAGGATTGAGCATATAAATTCCTTTGGCATTTAAAACCCATCCCAATTTGGCACCAGCTAATGTTTTTAGGCTTACTGTACATAAATTGGCCTTTGCCCTTCCATATATACTCACACTTAGGGCTGTCCCCCATGCCTAAATATGAATTCCCTTTTCATTTCTACACTTCTGAATCCCTAATTTCCTTCCCTATAGTCCATTCCTAGTAGAATATAAACACTCCTTAACAACAGCCTAATAGTGCCTGGCATATAGTAGGTGTCCAATAAATGCTTGATGATACACTGACCCTTTTAAAATTCAGCTCAATTGACATCTCCTACAAGAGACCTTCCCTGATCCCCTCTCTCTGGGGTTAGTACTCTCCTACCTGAACTTTGTAAATATCTGTATCTATCAATATATATGTTATATCCCCTCAGCTGACTGTAAACTTCTTAAAACCAGGGGGAGGTAATTCCTTTTTTGTCTTTGCTAAGTACAGTAGGTGCTTAATGAATACTTCTTGAGTGAATGGCTCTATATCGGGAAATTTACTTTTTTAATTTATTTTTTGTAAATCCTAAAGTACTGTAAAATTGTGGGCATTTGTGAGCAAAATTTGTGACATTATTATTGTCACACTTATTTCTAGACCTTCAAACCCACAGTTCAAGGTACTGCTCTTAAAAATCCCTAAGCACCTGAAACCCAAGCACTCGTTTCACCTTGACAGCCTTGCTGGAGGACTGCCTACCTCAGCATTGCATCACAGAAGCTATCTCAGCATGCTTCAAGCTGCCATGTTGGTGAGACTGTACCAGGGAGTAAACTAGGGATGCCATCTGCTGCCGCACCAACGTGTGGAGGTCAGTCACCACAATTGGCACCATGTTCCCCATGTGCTTCCAGCCTTGGATTCAACCAAGAAGTCCAAGAATATGCCTCCTCCTCACCCCCCCCATCTGCCATGGCTACAAATTCTTTGGCTTCACACTTTTTTTGTAAGCCGTACTTTCCTAGGAATGATCATAAGTGTCTAAAGGTTCCTCGTAGCTACCTAAAGAGTCTAAAACAATTCCTCGTAGGCACCTGTGCAAGGAGCACTATTCTTACCATAGAAGGCAAAGAAGACCAAAGCTGTCCACACTAGAACATCAACGTTCACCCAAGAACACTCAACAATCTAGGTGGCACTTTGCCCAATATTTGGGGTTACATAGGCAACATGGCGCTTCACCTACCCCACCAGAGAGGCTTACAAAGAAGATTCAGTCCAGCCTTTGAAAAAAGACATAATCACAACTGATGATCCTCCATCTCTCCTCTTCCCTCCTAGCTTTGTAAAGCAATTCAAACATAAGTGGAAAGCTTAGCCTCTTCTATATTGTGCCTATGATTTTCCTATGACAGAGAAGTGGTGTCAAACTCAAATAGAAATGAGGTCATTAAACCATACATAAGAATCCACATATGAACTTTGAAAACTACATATTCACATGATCTATGTTCTACTGCAGGCAGCTAGGTGGCATAATGGATAGAGTGCCAGGCCTGGACTCAAGAAGACTCATCTTCATGAATTCAAGCCTGGCCTCAGACACTTATTGGCTATGTGGCCTTAGGCAAGTCATTTAACCCTGTTTGCCTCAGTTTCCTCATCTGTAAAAATGAGCTGGGGAAGGAGATGGCAAACTACTCCAGTATCTCTGCCAAGAAAACCCCAAACTTGAAGACCAAGAAGCAATTCTAATAACACCATGTTCTGTTGTATTTTTTGTTTATTTTGTTAAATATCTCCTAATTACATTTTAATCTAGTACATTCTCTGGAATGCTGCAAAGCATGCCTGACACCTCGGTGAGAAAGTATTCACTTCTCTTGCAAGAACAACCCCTTAGGCCACCAATGCTGTGTTTTCTCATTTTACTTTCTCCACTAGATGGAATTACTAATGGAAGTAGAAGCAACAGAGAAGTTGTTTGTGCTCCTAATGAGTATTTTATTTTTACTCTACCCAGGGGGGTTACGTATAATCAGTCTGAGTCCAGTTCCTAGTGAAATTTCTTTTTTTTCCTTCTTCAGGCTAATATGCTTTTCTTCTCAATTGGATAGGAATGCAATCAGTATGGCAGAGCATAAAGAAGGTTAGATCTGAAGTCAGAAGACCTGGGTTCAAAGTCAGTCCTGAGGAGCAGCTAGGTGGTGCAGTGGAGAGAGCACCGGCCCTGAAGTTAGGAGGACCTGAGTTCAAATCCAGCCTCAGACCAAACACTTGACACTTACTAGCTGTGTGACCCTGGGCAAGTCACTTAACCCCAATAGCCTAAAACTAAACAAAACAAAACAAAGTCAGTCTCTGAGGGGTTATATTACTGTTATATTACACTCCCTGTGTAACCACTTCATCTTGAGATTCCATTTCCTTCTCTATCAAATGAAGGTTTTGGCCTACAAGGTCACCAAAGTCCCTTCCCACTTCAGGTCTATAATCCTAAGTAAGCAAATGCTACATGTTTCTTCAGGGCAGCTATGTAGTGCAGTGGATAAAGTACCAGGCCTGGAGTCAGGAAGACTCATCTTTCTGCATTCAAATCCGGCCTTAGACACTTACTAGCTGTGTGACCCTGGGCAAGTCACTTTACCCTATTTGCCTCAGTTTCCTCATCTGTAAAAATGAGCTAGAGAAGGAAATGACAAACCACTCCAGTCATGATGCCAAGAAAATCCCACATGGGGTCATGGAGGGTCAGACACAATTGAAAAATGACTGAACAACAACATGTGATTCCTCATTACTTTTCATTAAAGAACAGTCGTCTCATTTGATATTTTTCACTGATGGCTGCATAACCACCACAATGACAATGATGACAACAACCTTACATTCACAGAGTCTGTCTTTATAATCTATAAAGCACTTTCCCATCTATTATTTCATCCTATCTCACAACGCTCTTGTGATCTAGATAGGGTAAAGAAGTATTATTCTTTTCTCATAATTCTCTCCTTTTGCAAACTCATCAGCTTCCAAGAGTTCAATTATCACCTTTATGTGAATGGTTCCCAAATCTATTTTTCAAGTCCATAACCTCTGTCCTATGCTCCAGTTCTCCATTAAAACCTGTACGCTGCCAGATGGGGTTAAAATTTAGAACTCAAAATCTTGTGGAAGTAAATGTTGAAAACTAAAAATAAAAAAAATTTTTTTTAAATTAAAAAAAAAAAAGAGCTGCATGCTGCATATCTCCTCCTGGATGTCCCATCAGCTTCTCAAACTTAAGATGTCTGAAACTGCACTATCATCTTGCCCACCAAGCCTGCCCTCCTTCTAGATACTCCTATTCCTATGCAAAGTGGCACCATCCTCCCAATCACCCAGATTTAAAACATCACGGTAATTTCTGATCATTCCTTTCCTTCCTTCCCCACCATCCAGTAAGACACCAGCCCTGCAGATTCTACATCCATATTAACCCTGCCTGCTCCTCTCCACACACACCTGTCACAACCACAGTTCAGTTCATCATCCCCTCTCACCTGGACTCGTAGAAAAGCCTCCTATAGCTAGTTTCCCTACCTTCGTCTCTCTCTTCCACAATCCACCTGCCTTTATTTTATCTTCCCTCCCCTAAAAGGACTTAGGGCAAGAGAGAGTCACACATGTGCTAAATCTTTGGAGACACAATTGACTCACATAAGAATCCTCAACTTTTCAGAGGAAAATTTCTCAATCTGCCCTGGTATTTTATCACAAGAGCAGGGAATTTCAAGCAGAAGACTGAGGACCATTTCTTGGTCTTTGAGGACCACTCTATGGTAGGTTACAATGGGGACAATAATAATTATAGTTAAGGGTTATAGTGGATTTTAAGGTTTGTGAAACACTTTACATACTATTTCACTTGATCTTTATAGCAACCTGTGAGATAGAGGCTATTATTATCCTCATTTTACAGATGAGGAAAATGAGGCTGAGAAAAGTTTTTAAGAGACTTGCCTAGAATTACAATTCTGAGGCAAGATTCTATCTCAGGCCTTCTTATCCAAAGTCCAGTGTTCTGTCCATTACACTGCCTATGGAGCTCCCTTGGCTAGCCACTAAAGTTCCTACCAACTATAAAATTCTGTGACCCCATTTTCCTGATGAGGAAACAGATTCAGAAGTTAAGTGACTTTTCCAAGGTTACATGGCTAATAAGAAGCCCTAGAATTTGAATTCCAGTCTTCTGATTTTATACCCAGTGTTCTTTCCACAACATGTTGTTTCCCTACTTTTTATTTAATTATCCTTTAAAAATTTTTAATATAAGCTCTGTAAACATAATAAGTAAGCTTGGCATGGTGGTACATGCCTGTAATCCTTGCTACCTGGGGAGCCCAGGTTGGTGGATTGCTTGAATTTGGGAGTTCTAAGCAACAGCAGGTCTAAAGCTAATCAGGTGTCTGCAGCAAATCTGGCACCACTACTCAGGACTGGAAAGCCACCAAGCCGCCCTAAGGAGGAAAAACTGGCCAGTGCAGGTCTGAAAAAACAAGCAGGATAAAGTCTCCATGGAGATTAGGACTGGAATCAGAGCTGTACTTCCAGCCTGGGTGAGACCAGGAGACATCAATGGAAAAGAAAGAAAAAAAGACAGAAAGACAGAGAGAGGGAGAGAGAGAGTAAGGAAGGGAAGAAGGGAGGGAGGGAGGAAAGGAGAAAGGAAAAGAGGGAAAAAGGGATGGAGGGATGGAGGAAGGGAGGAAAGCAGGAAGCAAGGAAAATAGATAGAAAAACAAATAAATGTAACGAGTAGAATTATAGTTTTAAAATTCTAGCTACCTTATTTGGAAATAATCCTTTGTAGAAAATGGGAGAAAAGCTCCACATATCTAATGTTTTCTTCTTTTCACACTTCTCAAGAAGGAAATATCTATCTACTGACACAGATAGAGAATGTGATAAAAGCTTCTGACCTAGCAGACTGAAGCCTGATGTTCCCCTCCTCACCTTTCTTTTCTCTTCAGGGATATCTTAAAACCTTAACTTTTTTTTTTAAAGGGGACCGTTGAGGAAACTCTGCCAACACCTCTTAAAATGTTCCGATATGGAAACAGGATTAAAAGCTCTTCCATAAATTAAAAAAAAAAGCCAAGGTCCCCAAGTGACCTTGAGTCTGACACAAGTAACAGAATTCAAATAAGCCAAATGCCAGTTATGATTAAAAAACATAGTTATTTCAAATCTGCGTTTGCATTCAGATATATGCTAATCTACTGAAGAAAGAAGAAACTGCCCAGAGTATGGACTCATCTCCCACTATCTCAAAATAATAATCATAAAAGTATATTAACTATCATCATCACCAAAGACATCCATATTGTTTTAAATACTTGATGTCAGTTGAGCTTTACAACAGCTACATGAGCCTTTAAGCACTACAGGTAGCTATTACTCCCATTTTTATAGATGAGAACACTGAGCATGAGAGAGTCACAGTGACATGCTCTAAGTCACACAACTAGTTTAGGAGACTAGATTGAAAACTACGTCATCGTGTTGCTAAGACTGGCGTTCTATCCACTATGCTCTAATGAGTCTACAAAAAGAAAAAAAATCAAAAATTCAACTCAACAATCATGAGGTGCTCACTGTACAAAGCACAGGGAGAATCAAAGTTTGGATGAGTTTCTATCCTTGATCTCATGAACTTATCCACAGGATAAGTCTCCACCAAGACCATGGAGAGAAGCCTGGCTAGAGAAAGCTGTGCTCAAACCTTCTTCAAAGTAGAATGCTACTTTGGAGTATCATCTGAAGCTGAAGGTGAAGTCATGGTCTAAAACTGGATTAAAACAGAGTAAGGCAAGGGGTTTACTTCAACAGGAGCAGAAATCTATGCTCTCACATGCCAAACAACTGCATCCTGTAAAAAGACCATCATCTGAGAATGTGGAAACATCAATTTGTGACTTATTTCTGCTCCTAGAAAACAATCAGCTAACAACCACAGGGACCGAATTTTTAAAAGTATACTCATCTATGTTAGGATTAGTGGCAGAAAAATCTGGGAAAATAGACAGAAAGCTGACAGGCCCAAGGACATACATCCTGGGCCATTTAAAAAGGGTTTAAAAAAAAAAAGACTTAGAATGGAGTCTGAAGGAAAGGATGTCACTGGAGAAACCTTGGTCCTTAGCACAGACAAGCAAAAAACTCCTATCTACAGCCCTAAATTAATCTTTTCTTGTTTATCTTCATCTCAAATGCAATGGGGAGGAAAATACTGGCTTCTAATCTAATTCTTGGTGATGTTCTCAAGATAAATTGAACTGAATTAAATACATGAGATAACATGAAATGCTCTGAATGGAGAGGCACAATAAATTCAAGGTAATAATTATAAAAGCTCTGAAGTCAGAAAGAAAAATAATGGACAGAATCAATTTTTTAAAAATCTCAACTGATGAATTTTCACCCTCTTTTAGCAACTCTTCCCTCCACCGTCCCTGTGGAAGTGAAAAGGAACAGTCAGTCAGTAGATAAACACTTATTAAGCATCTACCCGGCAGCACCATAGGACTGAGGTCCTGCATGCTAAGAATCACATAATTCTATAATAGTATATATAATAGTAATCTAACTGTTGGTAAGATCACAATCAACCAATTCACACCATCCCAGAGAAACTGAAAATATCCATAATGTTGACTTGCTCACTATAATTATAACCAGAAGGAAACCTTTCCAGAGATGGAAAGCATGATTCATCACAACTTTTCTGGGGTTGTGGTTCTTTGTTGCATGATTCAGAGTTCTTAAGGTTCACTCGGTTCTCTTTTACAATGTTGTATCAAATGTATAAATTCTTCTTCCGGCTCTGCTCATGTCACTGCATCGGTTCTTATAAGTCTTCCCAAGTTTCTCACCGTCGATCCCTTTGATTGCTTTCTGCAAGAGCTGAGTCAAACGGCTCCAGATATGGTAAACAGTGCACGACATCACTAAGAAAAATGAAGCTGACTGTATTTTAGACATCAGTTGGTTACCAATGTCGTAGGAACTTGAGAAGTGGCCTTCAGTGTCCCCACAGATCTTAAAGCAAATAACCAAAGGAAGCACCAACTTTAGAAGATAAAATAAAAAAAGAGGACACACAGCTCCAACTGTGCCTATTTAAAGAACCTGTTGACTCTGAAAAATGGGAAATGAAAAGTAAAGACTTCAATGGTTGCAAAATGGTCACCACCAAACACAAGTAAGACAGAGTTCCCAAAACTACCTCAGGCAACAAATAGTTAGGACAGACATTATGGCAAGGGCAACCCTAGTGTGGAATACAATTTCTTTTATAAAACATTAGGGGAGAAGGTATAGCTTCAAAAAACAGTGGGAAAACAATTAAAGGAAAAATATAAGCCTGTATTAAGATCTTCAGTGAAGTCAAGTCCTCCCAGGATTGTGCTATGATGAAATAGAACAAAGAGATGCAAAATTAAGCAGATCTGACAGAGGTTTTTTGTTTTTTTTTTTCTTTTCCTAAACGGTAATTTACTCACACTGATGGAGGTCATGGAACTACCACATTTAGACATTGCCATCTCAGTCCTCTATGTGATGATCAATCGATCTACTGATTGATTAATTAATCTATCTATCTCTATATATGTGTGTATGTATATTATATATATGTGGAAATAAGTGTGTGTGTGTGTGTATGTATATATATGTGTGTGTATATATATGTGTGTGTATATATATATATGTATATATAACAGGCCCTTAAATCAGGGCATGAAATTCCAGTGTCAGACAACTTGGAATATTCAGTCCAAGCAAAGCAAAAACAATGGGGTGATGTTGCAATGAAGAATGTTACCAATCAAGTGAATAAAAGAATCCTGAGCCACAAGTTGAGGAGTTTAAGCTGGAGAAAGTCACAGTTGTTAAAATTCCATGACTGTTAGTGAACTGACAGCATCTGTCAGGCATTTGTGACAATCAGTATGCCTTAACTTTCCTTGCAAATTAAGTTCGGCTTGGCTATGCCTGTATATATATATAGATAGATAGACAGATAGATATAGATAGATAGATAGATATATATATATGCATGTATTAGTGGAAATGTCATATAAGAAGATAAAGAACAGCTGAACCAGGCCAAAAGCATAGAGAGGAAATCTGTGATGAAGGTGACAAAGGCCTACAAGATCAATCCTTAAGATATTTCAAAGATATAGCTATAGCTGCTTCCTGACCTCTATAAAAACTATAAGAATAGCTGAAAGCATCCTCAGTGAAGAAATGAAAAGGGAATATCATATATAAGCTTTTATGAATGATTTTTTAAATAATAGATAAGATTTTTTAGATCACATGCCTGACTTAGAGTGGAGGACACAATATCTGTCTGTTGTCTATTAATTTTTTAAAGTCACTTAACTTAAGAAGTACATCCTTGAAAGCTCTCTTTAGACAAGATGTCTCCAAAGTATACATTAAAAAGATTCAAAACTGAGAGACGTGACTGTGGAGAGAATTTTATTTAATAATTCATTGATTATTACAATCCAATGAGGTACAAAACAAGTAACACTGTGAAAGATGTCTTGTACAAAAAATGAAATAAAATAAAATATAAAAGAATTCTCTACTGATGTGAAGTTTCTCCAAATGTTCCTATTCACAGAAGAGATGGTGATTGTTGGCTCCTCCAACTAGACTCCTCAGTGATTTAAATACATAGCAATTTGAAAAAAAAATTTGAAAAGTTGTTAATAGAGGGTAAAAATTCATCAGTAAGATTTCTTTAAAAATTCATTTTATCTGTTATTTTTCTTTCTGACTTCACAGCTGTTATAAATAGTACCTTGAATTTATTGTGTCTCCCTCAGAATAAATTCATCCTGGATGCAGTCAGGAGAGCAAGAGTCAGATCTTGGCTCTGCTGCTTACTACTTGGATGACTTCAAGCAAATTGTTACCCCTTATGGGCTTTGGTTTCCTCATCTGTAAAATGAGGAGACTGGATTAGCTCACCACGAAGGACCTCTGGATCACTAAATCCTATGATCTGAGCATTGGAAAAACAAAGTAAATGAAAAATACATATTGCTTAGACTATGACATGCAACTGTATGGGCAATCTTTCAAGTTAGTCAATAAATATGTTTATCTTGGATATATAATGGATTTATCTCAGAACTGGGTGCACAGGGGCAATGACAAAAAACACATTTGGGAAACTGCCTATTATTTTCAATGATCCCAAGCTGCTTGCTGTGACAAAAAAAAAAAAAGACTTTAACATCAGTAGCATTCCAGTGGTGTTCTGAGGCAATGAATCATGGAACCTCACTATAGCAAGCAGAATCAACACTAATAATAACCCAAAGTGCAATGGGAAGATGCATGATGGGCAAAACGCTATAGAGCACAGTATGTACCTAAGGTGACTTTCACGTAAGACACAGCTTTAAAAGACATTATTGATAACACATAAGACTAGAAAATGAGATGAGTCACCACATTCATTTGGGAGAGAAAGTGCTGTATGTAACTACTGTGTGCCCATTTTATCAATAATCCTCACTCTACTAGGTTTGTCTTGCTTTACGTCCTTCCACAACTATCACATGATACTAGCACCATCTGGCTGCTTAAAACCATCAAACACAGGATTTCAGTACCCACACACTAGCAGAAATGAAGACCAGTGCTCTTTGTTTGGGAGTATGTAAAGTTGATTACGTAGAAACACAGAAACAAAGATAACCATTCACGCTAAGAGGAAAACCTTACAAGCCACAAATGCATCTCCCTCCAGAGGTTTTCATATTTGGTAGATCACACTTACTCTTTTTCTTCCTTTAACAAAAAACAAAAACTTCCACCTAAATATTTCTTTTTAACAGCCATATTCAAACAAGGTTGTTACCACTTCTTACTCCACATACCATAATGTTAAGTACTGTGAGGGCCCCTAGGATGAAATTATGAAAGCGCCTAGAAATTTCTCCTCTACTCCCTCCTTCTTTCTCTCCCCCACCACATTGTTTCCCCTCTCTATCCACCTCTTCCTGCTCCTACTCTGAAAGAGACATCTAGTCATTCAGGGACCCCTTCTCTATTTGGTACAGCAGCTATCCCATCAGAAGAATGGTTCTTTAAATGTCCCTCGCATTCATTCAGAACCACAGAATCTCAGTTAGAGAAGGTCTTAGGTCATCTGGTCCAATTTGAATACATACCAGAGTGACATCTCTATATTGCTTTAGAAAAAAAAAAAAGCTGTCTTCAAACCTCAACATGAAAACCTCCAGAATTCAATAAATACTTATTCCAGCCCCACCCTGTGCCCAACATGGTGGCCTTCCCCTATCACTGGTTCTGCAAGACCAACTTTATAATACAGACTCATTCAAAAGAGACTGCCACAGTTTTGCTTTGAATTTCCAAAAGTACCTTCCTAGCATTCTCCACTAAAGTGTTCTTTCAATGCTTCATCAAGGCATGGATGTGGGGGCTCTGGGCCTCTCTAAGAATATATTGGGGTACAAGCTCTGGTTGGTCCTATAGCAAGCTGGGATGCTTCATGATGAACCAAGCAACAGATCATGTGTCTACTGTCAGAGGACTAGCCTGGCAAATTATGGGAACACTCATCACCAGAAAGCTGCTCTCTACCCCCTCCAATCTATGTATACACTGCCAAAGAGTGGGTCAGACCATTTCATCCTAGACTACCCAATTAACAACAACAATCATAATCATAAAAATAGCTAATTTTATGTAGCACTTACTAATATGCCAGGCACTGTGCTAAATGCTTTACAATAATTATCTCCTTTGACAACCCTGGAAGGGAAGTGCTATCTTACAGATGAGGAGATTGAGGCAAACAGAGGCTAAGTGACTTGCCCAGGGTCACACAGCCAGTAAGTGTCGGAAGTGGGCTTTGAACCCAGGACTTCCTGACTCCAAATGCTCTATTTACTTCATCACCTAGTTCAATTAAGTTCAATTAAATTCCCTAACACCTCCAGGATACACTGCAAAGTCCTTTATTGGGCATTTAAAGCTTTTCCTAAACTGGACCCTTTCTACCTTCTCAAATCTTCTGACACTTCACTCTCCTCCACATAATCTACATTCCAGTCATACTATCCTGCTTACTATTCTTCACACAAGATACTTCATCTTCCAACTCTGTATTTTTGCACTGGCTGCTCCCTACGCCAGCAATGTTTCTCCATCTTTACCTCTACCGCTTGGAATCCCATATAGTACAGCATAAAACACTATCAGTCTGATAGTCCTTTGAGGTTAAAATAAATTGGCTTATGCATAAGGCCGCTGAGACCTGTCTTTGCCTCAGGATACAATTTTTTTTTAAATTTTTAACACAAATTTTTTTTAAATACAGTAAGGACTAACAGCTATCCTTCCTCCTTTTCTTTCCCTCTCCCTCCTACCTTACCAGCCTAATTCTACTAATAGAACCCCTTCAATTTTTCCTGAAGAAAATAAGTTTAAACCCTACTGTTGCTCAAAACATCAATTAAATGCAACAGGACATACTGGAAGAGGAAGGGGGAAGAGCTGACTACAAGGTCATGTGTACAAGTTAGAAATCCCAAAAAAAATCTTGGTGCTGGAAGGGACCTTGGAGGTCATCCAGTTGAAGGCCCTCAACTGACACAGGAGAAAGAGGAGACCTGGGAAGGTGAAATATTTGCCCAAAGTTACAAATTTAAGTTAGGGGAAGAACTGGGATAAGTGCTCTTCCCTCTATATGATACTTACCCTATAAATTATCTCCATAAAGAAGATTCATCTACTTGACCAAGTTTATTAAGTAGTCCCCAGTGGCCCACTTTAATCTGATTTATAGACACAGTGCTGAATTCTGGTAATCCAACAAGAAGAAAAGTGTGGTATGCCAAACAGTCATTTCCGAAGAATCCAGATCAATTCCCTCTCTGCTTAACAGCGATGTTTTTAGACAAATGAAAATCTATATTTCCCACCTTGTGCAAGGTCAGCATTAGTTCAAAGAACCTCCACCTTACCTCCCATTTTACAGACAAGTACTCCGAGTCTTAGAGATGAAGGGACACAAGTGAGGAGGGCAACATTCAAACCCAGATCCTTTGACTCCAAATCTAGCATCTTGTCTCCTTTCCCCTACTATATACTACATCGAACACTGGTAATCATCATCGTCTAACAGTCAGATAAATGTTTTAAAGGTTTGCAAAGTGCTTTATATATGCTCATTCATTTGATCTACCTCTCTTTGAAAACAACATAGACCAACATAAACAAGACATGTGCCAGATGGGAAAGAAAAGGCAGAAATGGAGAGGGAAAGGGAAGAAAGGTCCTTATTCCAACTCAGCTCAGACTCAGCATAGATAGGAGTCGGGAAGGCCCGAGTTCAAATCTTGCCTCAAACACTAGTACTAAATGTTTGACCCCTTTCAGCCTCAGTTTTCTCATACGAAAAAAGAAGGAATTGGACTTCACGGTTTCTAGGGTCCTTTGTAGCTCTAAATTTATGATCCTATCATGATAGGAACATGGGGTATATAAAAGGCTTCCACGGTACCTCAATAAGAATGAGAATATATACTTTTTGCTTCTCTTCTTTTTCAGAAGGGTTGGAATGAAGTCAGAGGTCTAATGCATTTTGTAAATAATGAGGGATGAAAGGACAGAGGGGAAAGTAGAGAGAACACAGCTAATAAGAAAAAGGTCAAATGGGCAGAAACCCACTCTCTGTGGACTGTTTCTAATACTGAATTCAAGTTTCCACGAGATGTCCCTGATGAGTGGAAATTGGACTCATCCTCTGAATAAATCCGGCCTGAATTGCTGACATCATAACCAAAGGGGCAGACTCTCAAACTCAGCTGTCGAAATTAAGTATTTGGAGAGGTAGATAAAGAGCCATCTATACAGACAAATACCGAAGACTATCTCTTCTTGAGTGAATAAAGATTGATATGAGCAAGAGACTAGGGGATCAGATGAGCTGGATTCCCTTCTGGGCTCTGCCTTTCACTAGCTTTGTGACACAGGCCAGGGCAGTACCTTTAAAATGAGGGGGCTGAAGTGGAAGAACCGCTAGGGTCCATTCATTCTCACGCTAAAAGTCAAGGATTTGGGACTGAAACAGGCATCGAGACAAGGCCCTGTTTAAAGCTAAGTGGGACTCGCAAAAAAAAGGCTCACAGTATTCAGTATGTTTTGGCTTTCCCCTTTTTTTAAAAATTTCCAAAGATGACAACTGTGAAGGTACTACAAGGAAACCCAGGATTCTTACAGACTTTGCTAGAGTAGGCTGGTTGCCATGGTGACAGTCCCTGAGCCGAAGACAAAGAAGAGACCAAGGAACATCCCTCCTCCAAACGTGTTCTCTGGGTTACACGGTGAGATTTCTAACGGCTCAGTCTAAGCAACCTTCAGGATCAGCTGTCAGGGCTGGAGCCAGGGAGAGAATTTCTCAATGATGGGCAGAAGTTCTCTTCAGAGCCTTCCTTCTCCTGAAAGGGGGACCAAACACGATAAGCTTTTTCCTTTTTTAAATTATGGCTGATTATCATTCTTTGAACAGATCAGATCTAGAGCTAGACGAATCCAAAAGCTATCTAGAAGAGTCCAGAAAACTACCTAAAAAAGTCCAGAAGCTACCTAGAAGAGTCCAGAAGAGTCCAGAAGCTACCTAGAAGAGTCCAGAAGCTACCTAGAAGAGTCCAGAATCTGCCTGAAAGAGTCCAGAAGCTGCCTAGAGGGGTCCAGAAGAGTCCAGAGGCTAACTAGAAGGGTCCAGAGGCAGAGGCTGCCTAGAAGGGCCCAGAAGCTATCTAGAAGAGTCCAGAAACTACCTAGAAGGGTCCAGAAGCTATCTAATCCAGCTCCTGCATTTTACAGATACGGAAACTGAGGCCTAAGGAGGAAATTAAGTGACTGGCTCGAAGTCCCACTGGGAGTAATAAAGCATCAGGAGAAAGATTTAAACCCCAGGTCCTCTGACACCAGAGCCAGTTTTCCTTCCATTGCACAATACTGTCTCCTCTACTTAGCTTTATAAGCCAGGAGTAAAAAAAAATGCGTAAGTAAATGAAGACAGGCACAGAAAACTAATTCTATCCACAACAGGAGGTTCACCTTTAATACTATATGAAGGACACTCTCCAATAAGATGTAAGCTTAATCTTATCACAGCTACAACTCTGAATCCCATCCGGGGCCTTCATTCTCTTGCTATCTGGATGAGGCACAGGAACAGCATCTATTATATGCCAAGCACTGTGCTAAGTATTTTACAGATATTACCCCATTTGATACTTACAACCCTGGGAGGTAAGATGCATTGTTTCCCCCATTTTATAGGTGAGGAAACTGAGGCAGGTAGCAATTAAGTAACTTGCCCAGGATCACATAGCTATTAAGTATCTAAGGCTAGATTTGAACCATTTAGAATGTCACCTCCAGCAGAGGTACACTAAAGTTCCCATCATTCGCCCACATTCTGCTATATGTACGTGTTTATTCACATGAACACACAATGAGCCGCTGGACCCTAAATCTTAAAAGGTCATCTCCTTCCACCAATATATGGGGAAGGCTGATCTCCATCCACTGGGCAGCAAACACCTTCCAAGATAAATTTACAGCAATACTTGGTTGTTCAGGTATTTCACGGGAGAATGTTTTATATGCCGGCCAAGTCAGAAGAAAGATAATAAAGTATAGGCTTCTAGCTTTAAGCAGACATGTTTGAATCCTTTCCCACTGCCAGGAAGCAAAACTGAGTCATCAGGGTGGTAGCAAACTACTTTGAGGTGGTAATCACACATATTCACACACACAAACACACATACACACACACACCCCTCATTCATCCATTTGGTCTGATCTATGTCCCGCTACCAAAAAAGTCCAAAGAACATAGCCCGAGTGAAGGATTCAAACTTAACATTCTTGGGAATATTTTGTAACAGACATTCAAATACAGCATGAATGTCGTAGGGGATGGGGGTGGGGGTGGGGGAGATACAGACCCTGTCTGCCCATCCTGTGTCAGGTACTGATGCTAACTGTGCTTTGACACTAACTCTTCCTTTCATCTGTTGAAGCCCTAGTCCCAGTACCCCTACTCTCTTTCCCCACCTCTCCCTCACATCTCCTCAACACCATTTCCTCTTTTCAGAACCAGTAGTCATTTACATCATCCTTAATTCACTCAAGAGGGTGATATCAGCAGCTGTATCTCTGAATTCCATTATATATCTGGCAAGCTTAATGGCTGATGCTGTAAGAGAAAGCTATAAAAAATTTAAGCAGGGAAAAAAATCTTGATTCTTTTTTAAGACTCCAGATTACTTTCTTCCTTCCCTAAAAGGAAGATAGCAAACAGGAATGCTCCATGAAAGCCCTTTAGACTTAGTCTATGGTGTTTTATGAGATGTAAAGGGTACAAGGAGGCTACCTATCAAAAAAAACAAATCTTAACATTAAGGCTGCCCCATTGCTGATGGAGGGGGGAACTGCTACTCTTACCAGGAACCACTGCCTACGATTCCAGTTGTGATATTGGTTCACTCAAGACTGCATTGCAGCATGGGTGTTTCCTCACCAATTTCCCCCAAACAGGAATACTGTCACTCCTTCTGAAGGGAAGCCAGTAGAATGTCTTACTAGGCCCACCTGATCTGCCTAATTTTAGGCATGGCCCAGGCGAAAATGTTTGTCTGTAAGAATGTAGTCTGAATTTAGTAATGCCATGATCACAGAAGCTCAACTCCATTTGATAAATGTTTATTAAGCCCTTTATTAAGTGGCTGTGGCTATATGAGAGGAGAGCAGGCAAGGATGTACCAGTCAGCTCAAACTAATTCTTACATTTTCAGCGTGAACATTTATACCCCAGAAATTAGCAAAAGCTACAAATCAGAGCTAGACTTATGGTTTTGCTGACTATCTAGACTTAAGAAAGTGATGGGGAAAATGTTAATGACACAAATTAAACTTTAAAGAGAAGGGAGCCTATTTGAGACTTTGTGAAGCTAAACATGAAGAGCTATAGTAAAGCCTGGATGTGTAGGGTGAGAGAAGGGTGAGTGAGATAAGGAGGATGACACCCAGGTTTAGAGCCTGGGTGACTTGGTAAGATAGTTTTTTATTATTATTAATCAAAACAACGACAATAATGATGACGACAATGGTGCTTTAAGGTTTGCAACGCAAACTTGACATCTATCTCATTTGAGCCTCATGCTATAAGGTAGGTACCAAAGGTCTTATCATTCCCTTTTTACAGATGAAGAAACTTCACACAGGTAACAGATGTCAAGAGTAGAATGTGAACTCAGGTTTTTGGGAAACCAAAGTCAGCACTTGTATCCACAATAGCAAGCAGCAATAACAAAACCTTCCCCAAACTGCTTCAGGCTACAAAAACAGGAGACCAAAAAAAAAAAAAAAAAAAAAAAACAAACAAAAAATATCCCAAACAAACAAAACCCAAAACATACAAGACTGGCATAAACATGGGAAAGCCTTCTCATTAGAAGGAAAGGAATTCTAGCTGATCTGAAGATGCAGTATTATCAGCCTTCCATTTCCAAATGATATGTGATGTACAAAGGAGGCAGGCATGATGGTCAAAAGCGACAGCCACCACATGTGCGTGAGAGCTGAGGGTAGAGCTGGAGAGCCTCTGGCTTCTTCAGGGCACATCCTATTTCAGTGATTGCAAGAGAAATCTGGTAGAATGGCTATAAAACCCAGAAATCTGGCATCTTACAGACTCAAGGAGGAAAACAAAAATGGAGCCAAAATGTAAATGTTTCCAAGATTATTCATTTTTAAAAAAAAGGACAAAAACTGATAATCCAATGCAGATAATGGGTATACATGGAAAAGAGGTTTGTTTTGTTTTGTTTTTAATTTTGAATTTCCTGTAAACTAAAGAACTGCAGAATGGAACTAAGCCAGTGAAATAAATATGGGTCTATGACCAATCAACCACTCAGACTCCACACTAGGCAAGTCCTCAAATCTGGGAAAAGAAAGAAAGAAACATCCCTTTAGCAAGGGTTCTTAAATTAGGGTCCATAAAGGTGTGTGTGTGTTTCAGATTTAACATTTTGATAACGATTTCATTATCACTGGTTTCCTCTGTAACCCTGAATATTTTATATTATGCATTATTCTAAGGAGTCTATTCGCTTCCCCAGATGGCCAAAGGGGTTCATAACATCAAAAAAGTTAAAGGGATATAATTCTAGGATGATAGATACAGAGCTACATGGAACTTTACAAACCACCCACCTATGCCAGCTGGTCACCGAAACAAGGAGGAAACAGCTTCAGGAAAGAAGTCAGAGGTCTAAGATCACACAGGTAAGGAAATAGGTAGCTGGCCAGAATTCGAACCCACGTCCTTTGACTCCATATTCTATGCTTTCAGTACTTCATACTTCCCCATGAAATTCACGCAGAGAATAATTACAATAACAACAATAACTACAGCAGCTCATATTCATGACAATAGCAGACATTTATATAATGTTTTCAGGTTGGCAAAATGTTTTGTTTTTAATATATGTTATCTCATCTGACCTTTAGAACTTCTGTGAGGTGGATTTTAAAGTATTATTTGCACAGATGAGGAAACTGAGGTTCAGAGAGGCCTCTGGACCTAGAGCTACAATGAGTATCAGGGGTGGGGTTCTAACCCAGATTTCCTGTCTCCAAGCCTAATACTCTTCTTCCTATATATGTTGCAATGAGATGTCATTTTTCATTTTAAGGGTTCTTCATTTATCTAACCAATGCCCTGCATTCTAATTCATTTAATGCTAGTAGTTAATTATAATAATAGAGGGCGTCTATACAGCACTTTAAGATTTATGATACTGTCTCATTTGATCTTCACAACAACCCTGCAAGGTAAGATGCTATTAAGCAGCCCCATCATATAGATGAGGAAACTGAGGCAGGCAGAGTTCAAGTGACTTATCCAGGTTGACACACCTAGAAAGTGTCTGAAGCTGGATTTGAATTCAGGTCTTCCTAACTCTAGGTCCAGCACTCTATCCATTGCACCACCTGGCTGCCTGCCTGGGGGGTTCCATGCAAGAACAATCTCTCTATAGAGGATCTATGTTACCTGCTTACTACTCTCCTTTGTTTTAAGGACTGTATATTAAGTACTTCCCCATATGGACTGGTTTAACAGGGGCACTGCCACCAGAGACTCACACTGGGTAAACTACAAGGCCTTCTGGTCACTCTTAAAGCTGGGTCTAGATTCTACCGCAGCACAGTGAAGCCCCACAATCAGGTGTGAGCATGCTTTAATCACTGACCCAGCAGACTTTAAAATTGGCTAATTTGCTCACAGCAAAGGGACACCTCCTGCCCCAACACACCTGAAGTGTATACAGAATGGGGCCATAACCTGCTCCTGAAACCTTGTTACAACTGGGGCTAGGTGCCAAGGACAGTCATTTATTTTTAAAGTCTCAGAAAAATGTCTTGTTCAAAGCATCGACCACAATATTCCATGGCCCTCTGGCTACCTTTCAGGGGCTCCCACTGCCTACTGAACAAAGTCGGAAGTCCTTTGACTGGCATTTAAGGCACCATTGCCATCTGGCAAAACCCTACCTTTCCAGAGTTATATTACTCCCCTCCATGTACACTATGCTCCAGCCAAACTGGACTATTTCCTGTCTCTCCCACACTTCCCCATCCTTTGAGGCTTTGTTCACACTGTTCCCTACGACCTGGACTTCTGTCCTCCTTACTGTCTTCGCCTGCTGAAATTCTATTCCAGCTTTTAAATCCCTGGTCGAATGCCCACCTCCTCTGTGAAGTCTTTTTTGTCCTATCCCTCCAAGCCAGCAATGACCCCTTCACCTCACCTTCCACCTCTGACCTTGCATAACACTTGCTTTGTCTCTCCTCCCATGTACTCACCAGGAATTATTTTGTTGCACAGTTGTCTATTGGTATGTCTCGGCCCTTAACAGGCTTTCAAATTCCATAAGGACAAGAAGTATGTCTTACCTAAGTTTCATAGAGGAGATTCTCTAGTTTTTTACCACAATGCTTTCTACACCCAGTTAGGACTTTATAAATGTTTCACTGAACTGATTCCTCCTTACCTAGGGGGAATGTTTTCTTTTTCTTTATGAGGATTGGGGATGACCACTTACCACCAACATCCATAATGGGGGCACAGAATTTTCCCACTGGTGACACAGACAGACCTCAACCAATTCATGGGCTGCATTCCACAAATTCTTTGCTATAAATCATTTTGTTGTAAAAAAAAAAATTTTTTTTTTGGACTTGGAATTCATTTTCCTATAGAAGCAAAATTGTGACTGGGTTCCTAGGCCAGCACCAACATGCTGATAACAACATACCTAAACAATAACACTTAGCACATAGTGATTCTGTTCACAAAAGACACATCCTTAACAAATATATGTTAATAGCTGTGTGACCCTGGACAAGTCATTTTGTTTCTGCCTGCCTCAGTTTCTTCATCTCTAAAATGAGGTTTGTATTAGTACCTAACTCCCAGAACTGTTTTGATGACTACAATGTTTGTAAAGCAGTTTGCAAAACTGAAAGTCTACATAGATGGTAGATATTATGTCTAATCAACATTCAGAAACGGCTTCTATGGAAAAATGTTTTGAGGCAAAGAGCACATAGAACCACAGTGATCATCACTCTATATTCTATCCTATCAGAGCAAAGTCCCACAACTGCATCTGATAAGAAGAAACCAGCCTAGGGTACTGGGACTTTTCCAAGACCTAATGAAGTAGGCAGGTAAGCTTGATTGGATATAATTATACAAACGATTTGGTTGTGATGTGTCCTTAATAATACTAACAGTTAACATTTACAGTGTGATTTACAGTTTGCAAAACACCTCTACAAATATTACCTCATGTTGTGCTCACAACGATCCTGGAACATTGATGCTATTATTGTCCCCATTTTATAGATGAGGAAATTGAGGCAGGCAGAGATGAAGTGACTTGTCCAAGGGTTACACAGCTAAGAAGTGTCTGAGGCTGGATTTGAACTCAGGTCTTCCTGACTCCAGGACCACTGTGTGCCTGGTTTACCTAGCTGGCTTACCACAACTTTATAGGCTTATTTATATCAAACGGTTACAACAGTAAAACAGATTGCATATTTAGATGCTAGGACTATGACTTCTCCTTTCTGCCTCCCTATCCACCCCCCAACACACACACCCCCTTAATACAACCTCCTAATCAGGAACCATGACTTCCTGCCTGCCTGATTACCTGCTGACACTCACCTACCTCCAAGTCACTACTAGCAAGGCTGAGAGGACGTAGGGATGTGGAGGGAGAAGGGTCTTAACCAGGGGTCGGTGAACTTGGCATTGTTGTTGTTTTATCTGCATTGCAATAGAATCGGTTGCCTTTGTAATCCTATGCACCTTATTTAATGCACTTAAATACTCTTAAGAAGGGGATCGTAGGCTTCAACCAGACTGCCAAAGAGGTCCATGACCCAAAAAAAGGTTAAGATTCCTTGGTCTAGGGCTTCTAACTATGACAAAGGCTGAAAGCTGAGGTCCCCAAGTTCCTGCTTTACTGATAGGGAGATGGGGCTTAGGTTAGAATTTAGTATCAGTTCTGACTATAAGATGGAATTGCTGGGGGCGCGGATGTTAAGAAAGTAGAAGAGGGTAGGGAAGAGAAGTAAAGAGAGGTAGGAGGGCAATCAGAACTGGTCAGCTCCAACACCTGGGATTGGACCAAGGGCAGTTCAGGGGCAATCAGGACAGTTTTCAGTGGCCAACAGGAAAATGTTCTACGTAAGCAGGGAGAGAAAGGGAGTGCCCATAGCCCGGCCAGTCAGAGGCTCACCTGCACAGCTGGCATGGCTGTTTATCTGCCAGATACTTTCGAGCTGAGGGTGACTTTAACTGTTATATTATGTAAATACTCCAATCATCTCCTCCCTCAGTTTAATGTTCCTCTTTTCCTGCTTGTCTGAATTATACACATCAGTATATCTGTCTTAGAATATAGGCTCCTACTGGATAGGGCCCGAGGCCCAGGACCCATGTAATTCTCTTCATACGATGACTACCACCATGCCATATCTTACAAATAAATGCTTTCTAATAATGCTTCAACTAGATTGTAAACTCCATGAGGGCAGGGACCACGTCTTAATACAAATTGTGTGCCTCTCCCATAACTTAGCAGAGTACGTAACACCCATTAAGCCTTTAATAAATATCCGCTGAATGAACAAGGACAACATTACACAACCAATGTACAGGCTGTGTTGTATGATGATATTCACCCTGGAGTTGTGTAGCTTTTTGTGCAACCTTGGGTAAGTTACTTTCCCTCACACAGACCTCAGTGGTTTTCTTTGTTTGCAAAATGATGTTGTTGAACAATCATAATCATAAAATTTCATCTAATAGCTACCATGTATACATATAATGCTTTAAGGTTTAGAAAATACTAATTATCTCATTTTATCTTCCCAGTAACATAGGGAGGTAGGTGCTATATTACCCTATTTTACAGAAAAGGAAACTGAGGCAGAAGCCATGTCCAGCAATCTCTTTATTGTACCACCTAGCTGCCCCTAACTTGGAAAAGACCTCAGAAACTGTCTAATTCAAACCTTAAGAATAAGAAAAATCCCCTCTACAACACACAGGAAAAATAATGGTCTGGCATTTGCAAAAAGACTCCAAGAAGAGAAAGCCTGTGACTCTGCAAGGCCAATTCTACTTCTGAGTTCTCATTGCTAGTAAATTTTACCTGAAATCAAACTTAAGTTTGCTTTTTTTGCAACTTTTACCCCCGGCTCTTAGCGCTTCCCTCTGGGGCCAACCTGAGTGTGTTGAATACCTATTTCACAGGACAGTTCTTCAAACACATAAAGAAAGATATCAAAACCCTACTAAGTTTCCTCTTCTCCAGGGTAAACATTCCTAATTCCTTCAATGGATCCTTACTTGGCATGAACTGGAAACTCTTCCCCATCCAGGTTGCCCTCCTTGATACAAAGAAGTCAGGAGACATCTTAAATCCCACTTCTGACACCTACTATATGTGGGACCTGAGACAAGGCACCTGACACCCATAAGCCTCAGTTTCTTTATCTGTCAAATGAGGGCATTGGACTGGGGTGCCTTCCAACTCTAGTATTATGACCTATGATCCTTTCCCCCAAAAAATGTAGCACCCAGAATTTAATACCATACCCTAGCAGTGGTCTAACCAGTAAAGAGAAGAGAGCAAGGGTCCTTCACATCTTTTTGTAACAGAATAATGTTGGCTGCCTACACTCATAACGGAAGGAAATGCTAAGTTTCCGTTAGAGGTGAATGCAAATAAAGGAATGATTAATTTCTTCACATCCAAGTCTGTAGACCCCAAGAAATCTCTCCATGGACCTCAGTTTAAGAAGCTTGGGCATAGAGGTATTATCACCCTGGAGCTATGGATGCCTCTCTACCGCAGCCTAGCACAGTCTCTAAGGTCCCTTGCAGATTAGATTCTGAACAGCAGTACACAACTGCAGAACAAAGCCAGGCGTTGCCAAGTCCTCTCTCCAAATAGAGGAAACTGTTGCTTCGTTCATATGAGTCATAACACTCACTGCAGGTGGAGGAAACCACCAATGAGGCATTTGGAAGAACAGAAGTTTGCGTTTGATGCGCATGTCCCATGGGGAACATAACCCATTTAGTTATCTGCAGGTTAGAAATATAAAAATCAAATGATCTGCACTGGAAATCATGTCCTCCTCAATCTCAGCCTTGGTCTTTACCCAGAGGGATAGACCCAGATAAGAAACCAGGACCACACGTGGCTGATGACAAGGATCCCTCACTATACCAGCCCAAGGGACAGGCAATTTTCCCCACCCAAGACCACCTCAGGTAGACTGAAGAAAAATAACAAAAGCCTGATTTCCTTGTTAATACCCTGCAATCCATTCCTCTGTTTCCTCTGTTTCCAAACCCTCTTCCTTTCCATCACAGGTAGCAGCAGCAGCAACTGAGCAGGTTTCCGCATCAATTGGCCCCATTTCCCAGGGGTCCTGACTGCACCCGAAGATCTGGGAATCTACATCAAGTATATCCATGTTTCACTTCCAATCTGAGCCAAACAGCATGGAGAACAGGCACAGAAAATAAACTATGCTAGATTCAATCAAGGCAAGTGTTCTGAATATGCAGCTACAATTCAACAAACCTTTATTGAGCACCTATGTGACCCTGTGCAAGTCACTTGACCCTGTTTGCCTCAGTTCCAGCTGAAGAAGAAAACTGCAAATCACTCCAGTGTCTCTGATGGGATAACCCCAGAAGGGTCACGCTGAGGTGGACAAAACTGAAAAAAGACTAATTATATACCAGAGGTATTCTAGGTATTGAGAAATACAAAAACAAATAATGGTCTCTGACCTGAAGAAGCTTACTTTCTACTTACTAGGGGACCATGTACAACATACATATACACACAGATAAGTAACTGAGGGAAGGTAAGGGAATAATATTTATATAGCACCTACTATGTGCTGGGCACTGTCCTAAATAGTTTTTACAAATATTATCTAATTTGATCCTCACAAGAACCTTCTGAGGCAGGTGCTATTATTATCATCCCCATTTTATAGCTTAGGAAACTGGAGAAAGAAGGAGAGAGAAATCCTTATTAAGGGCCTCAGGAAAAGCTTCAGGAAGAAGAAAGACTCTAAGAATTGAGGTTTTTAAAAAGGAGCATGATCTAAGAAAAGGGCACAGCCTATGCAAAGGCAAGAAGGCAGGAAATGTAGTTGTGATCTAGTCTCATCTTTTGTATACTAACCTTTGATGTACCGGGACACATTTCCAAAACACAATATTTTCTTCTTTGCTATCAAATATTATCTCCTTTAATTCTCATAACAACCCCAGAAGGTAGGTGCTATTATGATTCCCCATGAGGAAACTGAGGCAGGCAGAGGTTGAAATACGTTTCTAAAACACAATATTTTCTTCTTTGCTACCAAATATATCATTTAATTCTCACAACTACTCCAAAAGGTAGTACAATTATGACTCCCATTATTCAGATGAGGAAACTGAGGCAAACAGGGTTAAATGACTTGCCCACCGTCACAAAGGTAGTAGATGTCTGAGGCTGGATTTCATATCAGGCTTTCCTGACTCCAGGTCCAACACTCTATCCAATACGCTACTACCTGCCTCTACTATTCTGATTTTTACTAATCTAATAGTAAGCAAAAGCAACATTAAACCATGTTCTTAAACACAAGGCATGGTTACAACTTTGATGTCAACAAATCAGCTCTTCTGTGTGCTATCCTTTTTACTTAATCCATGGCAAACAAACAAATTTGTTGGCAGACGTCAGGTCACTATCTGGTCAGGTAGTTGGTAAAATTACACTTACATGTGACTATTAGGGTGAAGGACAGTAAGGAATAAGCAAAGATTGTCCCAAAGAATAAATGTGGTATGGTAGAATGATCAATGGACCACATATCATTCAACCTTGAGCTTAAGTACTGACTCTTATGTGGGTATGCTGGAATCAACTCTTGTCTGGGCAAAGTCAATTTTAAATCTTCAATGTGAGAATTTACACCGTGCAACCTGGCAAATGCTACAAATCAGGACTTCATTGATTGTTTTGTTAATTGTCTAGACCTAAGAAAGTGATGGGGAAAATGGTAATCTTACAGATTAGACTTAAAAGTGTGTCACACCCAGGAAAGCCAGTTGTTAAATATTTTTCAGGACACCCTTAGGTTATATTCTAGCCATAACTGATGCAGGCCAAGTTAAATGAGATAACGAAGGCAAGAATACCACATAAATATCAATTCAAGCTAGTCTTAATTTTCTAACTTCCCTATCCACTATTCATTCTCCTTCATGCATCCTACATTCCAATCAGCCTGTACCACCCTGTACTACTGTACATGTTCATTGAACATGCTCTGTGATTTCCCATCTCACTGCTTTTGCCCATGCTGTTTCCTCTACCTGAGATGCCCTTCCCACTCATTCTCTAGTTCCTACCCACTCTTAAGGACTCAGTTCAAACATCATCTCCATTAATCTTCTGCTTGCTTCCCCCAGCCAGCAGTAAACTCACCCTCTTTTAACCCAGTACTTTTAATATGTTCACGATCTATCTTCTTTGATAGCTATTGGGGCCCAAATCTTATATCCTTACTTCAAGCCCCATGATGGCAACTGAGAGCAAAAGCAAAATTCCCTAACAGCACCTACTTTGCTGCATCTGACTGGTGATCATGCTGCATTCAATTGAACACCAACTTGAATGAATTGGGAGAGTTCTGATGAGCAATGATTATCCAGGTTAAGGGTTCTCCCAATAGCCTCTCTGTCTCTATCCCAAGGGTAGAGCTAGGTGGCGCACTGGGCTTGGAATCAAGAAGACTTCTTCCTGAGTTCAAATCTGGCCTCAGACACTTACTAGCTGTGGGATCCTGGCCAAGTCACTCAATCCTGTTTGCCTCAGTTTCTCATCTGGTAAAATGAGCTGGAGAAGGAAATGGCAAACCACTCCAGTATCTTTGCCAAGAAAGCCTCAAAAAGGGGTCACAAAGAATCAGACATAACAGAAATGACTGAACAAAAACAAAAACAAAAAAACTCTCTATCCAATGCCTTCTGTAGAAGCAAAGCAAGGGAAGACTATAATAGATTCCTTAAATTACCTGGAATCTTTTCACCCAATAAAGCAAGTCCCAATAAAAGTATCTTCCTTCCTCCCTACAAAAATAAACTCCAAGGAAGGAAAACAATGACACCATTACAATTACCATGGCTATGACCTTTCAATGTTTAACTACGGATCTATTTTTTAAGGCCCAGATAAATAAAGCAGCAGGTGATTAGTTTTCAGGGTGAGTCACAAAGTCCCTGTAGTGCAATAATTCAATTAAATATTTAATGTCTCTCAGTGTGTATTTGAGACATGACCTGGCTATCTCTTTCCGGGATAAGGAGTAGTGGGATCAGCTGGTAGAATGTAGGAGATAAGACTACCACTAAAAACCCAGGAAGACTGAGTGAAATACTGATATTATTTGATAGAAAACTGAGATCTTGACCATTGAGCCACTGAAGATCTCCAAATTTTATCTTTTAAAAAAAAAGTTTTATTGATATCTTTTGTTTTTATGTTATCATTTGCTGAGACAGTCATCCTCCCCAACACCAAGCCTTCCTCTATGACAAGAGGCAGTTAGTATATGGCTTCCTTTTGTTGTCCTTTCAATTAAATTGGCATGTTGCCTTCCTGGGTCTGCTTATTTTACATGGTATCAATTCATGTGAGTCTCCCCACTTTCCTCAGAATTCCTCACATTCGTCATTTTTGCGAGCAGTTATGTTCTATTAATTCATTTACCACAAATTGTTCAGTCATTTCCTAAACAATGGGCACCAACTTTGTTTCCAGTTTGTTGTTACTACACAGCAGGGTTGATGTAAATATTTTGTTCCAGACACAGAGGTTCTTTCCCAAGAGGGTACCCAAGCAGTTGTCATGAGAAGATTTTTTTCCCATTCTGTCCCCCAACTTTTCATTGATTTTATTTTTGTAAATATAAAAAGCCTATTAAGTGTCCCCAAATCAAGCAAGAGTAAGACGAAGGAAGACCAGTAAAAGCCTAAGTTCAACTCCATACTACAGGATGAAAAGCAACCCTGAACGCTCTCCTGAAAAGAGCTTGGCAAGTCTCGCACTAGAGGTACTATACTTCAGTGGTCTTGACTCCGTCCTGCCACTGGACTCGAATGACCCTGGAAGAGAGAATAAGGTCAACAACTTCACGCAACTCTGCCTCATTTGAATCCAATTTATTCTTGATTCAAAAGATATCACCCACATCATTTTACAGTTTTACTATAGGGTAAGAATTAGTTCTATTAATCTCTTCAGATGATAAAATTAAAAGGGTTAGAAGAAATATTTAGATATTACCCAGGTATAGATTTGTAGTACTGAACAGGTGCCATAAAACAGATTCCCTATCCTCTCTGGTTTAAACTGTTCCAGGGATATGTTAGCCTATTAAAATAGTTAATTTTCTTGGTTACAATTTGAACTAGGCGCTAATGTGATCTTGAGAGCGCATTAAAGAGAGGCATGGTCTTGAGAACACCAGGGCAATGGTACTCTCCTTGTACTTACCCTGGCCAGATTCCAGGCATGACACTGGAAGGACACTGATAAGATAGAGGGTGAACAAAATGATGATAATAATAACAGCTAACATTTATATAGTGCCTGAAGTTTTGCAAAGTACCTTACAGAAATACAGTACATGGTAGGATGTAATGGAAACCAAGGACAGATTCAAACAAAATGCTTAGTTCCTTGATATCCAAGGACATCTGATGAGGGGAAAGTTCATTTTCAGCTGGAGGTGAGCGGAAGGAAGCTCGGAGAAACCAGGGAGGGCTTCACAGAGGAGGTGGAGGAATCTGAACTAAGCCTCAATTGGATAGGAATTCTGAAAGTCAGAGATGAGGAGTGAGTCCATTCTAAACATGGGAGAGACAGCTTGTGGGAATGCTCAGATGAAATACTTGTGAATTCCTAACAGATTTCACAATAAGATCCTTATAAATCTTCTTGCTAGGGGCCCCGATTTTACTGAAAATCACTGGTACACTCGGTTATTTATAATATCTATGACGTAAACTTTATACTTACCAAGCCTAATTCGATTAACATCCCCAAACATCTAATATCCCTAATTCCTCACCCAAACAGAGGATTCAACGGCTAAGACAGCAATATTGAAGAAAATCATTTAAAAGGACTGAATTTTTAAATTGGTAGATGTGGTTACCATCTCCCTAAAACAATGTGCCACTGCTTTTCTCTTGGAGGGTTGGAAATTAGGTTCATATTTTCTTCTCCTTATTAAGCAAAAACCATTACTGGGTATTTCTTAATAGAGGCTGTCAATGGCTCGGGAGGCAGTGAGATCCCCCTAACCACAGCAGAGGTTGGGAGACTGTTTGGTCATACCATAGAAGGTCAGCTATGGGTTAAACTGGATAACCATCCAAATCCTTTCCAATTCTGAGATTCCATGATAACTCTAGGTAATTTGGTAAGCAATCACCAGTTAATAGACTTTAAAGCATAATGGAGAAAGGACAGTGATATATCCATGTTTAAACATTCATTCAAGATTGCTTCATTAACAATTGAACAATTTAGTCATTCATTCCTTCAAAATCATTCAGTCATTTGTTGAGTGCCTACTATACGCCAAAGTTCTGTACTAGCTATCACAGGGGATAGACACCAACAAGTATAAGACACAGCCTGTCCCCACGGATTGAAGAGTTTATAAGGGATGCTCAGAAACACCTACACCACCAGGCACCAAAGGAGTTCTAAGGACAGGTCTCAGCTGAGCAAAGGAGGCATTCAAAGGAAAGAGATTCCCCCATGGGGAAAAGAGCAGGGATCATGTTAGAGAAGGCTTCATGGAGAAAGAAGGCATCTAAAGTAGGCAGAACTATCAAAAGACTAAAATAGGAGGGATGGGAAGTAGGATAGGATAGAAATTAGCATTAACAAAAGGTAAGTGCATCATGAGTCTGACGTATGGGAGTGGGAAGGTCCCATCTGGATGGAGAATTAGGTACCTGAAAGGGGAGATAAGTGATGGGAGATAAAGCTGGCAAGGCAGGTTAGGACTAGAACACAGAGAACTCTGAAGGTTAGCCTAGGGAGTCTGGACTTCTAGGAAATGTGAAGCCAGAGGGATGATGAGAAGTGTGCTTTTCAGAAGGTAATTCTGGCAGCAATGCACAGGATGAATGGAAGGGAAAAACAATTAGATGGGGCCACCAGTGAGAAAGCAAGCACAATGGCCCTGTTAAGAAATAATGACACCCTGAACCACAGGATGGTGTCTATGGAAATCGAAATGAGGATAAGGACACCAGGGGTATTTTGGAGATAGGATGGACAACGCCCATCTTGAAATGTGGAGGTCAAGGGAAAGGGAAGAGTCCAAGATGACTGTGATTTTAATGACTGGGTGAAAAAATAGAAAAGGGGGAAGTTAGGAGAAGGGGCTACTTTGGGAGCTAAGACAAGAAGTCCATCTACTAAGTATGAGATGTCAATAGATTAACTAATGATAAATTTCTGTGAGGCTGTTAGAAATGGGAAATCAGGGCTAAAGATTTAGATGTGGGAGAGATTGTGTGAGGGAGATGAAAGTCGAAGCAAGGTAAATGGGTTTGGGATGGCTAAATTCCAAAATAACTTCCTGCCTTCCATGAGTCAGATGAAAAATGACTTACACTTTTAACGCCATTTGTATTGGCCATCTGATAGCTAAATATTTCGATTGTATGCCTACATTTTCCAATCTACAGACTTCTTCAGCTGTACAGCCAACCAGCATACTCCCCACATGTGCTTTATGATATGTGGTTTTTCAATCAAAGGATAGATGCCCTCCAAAATGTTGATGAACCTTTATAATTCATTCAACAGAAACCTATCTGCTATTTATTTGCTTTAGTCATCTTCCTACAAGTCCACACATTGTTGAATCACAGATGGCTAGAGTTGGAAGAGGCTTTGGGAATCAACTCATCCAACTCTCTCATTTTACTGATGAAGAAACAGAGGGCCAGAGAGGCAACTGGGTCAAGGTCACAAAGCGGGGGAGTAACACAGAGCCAGGATTAGAAGGAAATTCTGATTGAATTCAATGCACTTTCTACCATCTCATGATTCATTCTGCTTCCTATAAATAAAATCTCATACAGAAGGCAACACTCCATAGGACAGAGAAACAACCATGTGCAGAATAAAAGGGACAAAGCCAAGCTAGCTTCTTAGACTTTACAAAGAATGCAAATATAAGAAGGCAGAGATTTTCACTCTTCTGCCTGAGGACCACTAGCCTTAGCCAGAGGCAGGCCATCCATCTGGCTGCCTTCTATTCTCCTCATCCCTTAGAACACTGCCCGCCCACCCCCATATTTGGTTCTAGGACAGATAATCCATTAAGGGCCATGCAAACCGAGAACTGCTGCTTTTAGACTCTTTCTGAAAGGGCTTTAATTCCACAGCTGCAAGTCTGGCTGCAGTGCCTTCATTAAGCACATCCACTTCCCTTTATTCCTTGATGAACATGCTCCCAGGCAGTGTCTCCACACAGGAAACCCACCCATACATTTTCATGAGCTAACCCTTCCACAGTGACTCCTGTCCAGGAATCTGAGCCTCAGGATGTTATCTCTGCAGGGGACTCAGCTGGGCTTGCTCCCCGGCTGTCCTTCCTTCTAGTATGCTTTGGGGCTTTGAGTCTCTGGAGTCCTCAGTCAGATTTTATCAATCCTTAAAAATATGAGAAAGAATACGGAATTTCATAGAATCACAAAATCCTAAGGCTGGAAGGGAAAACTTTGCATTCTAATCCTGTGTATGAATTCCCTTTATATCACTGACAAGGGATTATTCAGCCTCTCTCTGCTTGAACACCTCCCATGAACTGGAATTCCTGATACCAGTCCATTCCATTTTGGGACAGCATCTAAGTAGCTTGCTCCCAAGAAGCTTAAAAGTTTATTTTATCTTGCCTGCCTGTCTCCTTTATAAATTCTTCCTTCCTACACAGGTGATACTTTGGAAAATACTTGGAACTGGCTCCATTACTAACTCATGTGCATAAAGTGACTGACAGATCACCCAATCAACAAGCACTCATTAAATGTCCAGATATGTACCTTGGCCGCCCAATTCCACTCCTCACTCTCAGACTCCTCCACCTCCTTGCCAGTGACTTCTCTTCCATTCCCTCTCCTCCTTCCAACTCTTTTTTATGTGCTGTCTTTCCACTTTGGAATGTAAGCTCCCTGAGGACAGGGACTGTTTTCTGTTTTGTTTTGTTTCTTGGCTTGGATTTGTATGCCCAGAACCCTCCAATTGTGCCTGACACACAGTAAGGCCTCTCTATCTACTCTATGTACCTAAAATGACTTTCCCAGAGATACACATGAGTTAATAAGGAAGCCAGAGCTAAGGTTCTAAGTAGTTTCCAAATGAATACCCTTTGAAAGGCAGGATGTCCAGTGGAAAAACTAGTAGATCTGGTGGGAGCGAAGGACCTAAGTTGGAATCCTGATTATTACTTACTGTCAATGAGACCATAGGAAAATCATTTCACTTCCCCAGGGTTGAGCTCCCCCATCTATAAAATGAGGGGGCAAAAAGAGATGGCCCCTGAGGTGCCTTGCAACTCTAAATCTATGATCCCATGAATCCAGCTGATGCTATACATAGGAGATTTGGAGTACAAAGACCCAAGAAAGCTGCAGTCTTGAATACACTGTGATATTTCAGGGAACAAATCCAGAGGGAATAAAGCTCATGAGTTAATACAACCTCCCTTCTAGGACCTCACACAGTACTTATTTTGAATCTCTCAAATGCATTTATAATTTACTTTGGGGAGTTATCATATTGTATTGCTGTTGCTATTGTTTAGTCAATTAGTCGTGACCATCTTTTCGTGATCCCATTTGGGGCTTTCTTGGCAAGGATATAGGACCCCTCCTCTAGGGCTCAATTTCTTCATATATAAAATAAAGCAGACTAGAAGACCTGAAAATCTTTTCAAACGGAAAATTCTATTCTGTGATCTTGTGATTCTAACGTTGGATATTCTCATTACTTGCAGGGTTCCATCAATCAGTCAACAAATGTCCACTAAGCACCTACTGTGTGCCAAGCATCATGCTAAATCTTGGGATGCAAATACAAATGAAACAATGAGTTTATATGCTCTTGTCTAAACCCTTCTGCACCTCCCCCAGAATATAGGACAGTTCTCTGCAAATAGGGGTCTAGTAAATGTCTGTTGGATGAATTCCAAAGTTAGTATTAAACAAATTGATAAACTATACTACTTTCCTTTGTAACCACATAACCAAAAAAACAAACAAAAACAAACATCTCAAGACAGCTTCCTTTTCAAAGTGAATAGGAAAAAACAAAGACAAAATTGTGAAATCTGCCATCTTTCCTGCTCTCCACTTTCCTTGATTGAAAAAAAAAAAAACCCTGCCCTAATCCCCACCCCAGCTTTCAGAAATCATTCTGTTTTTCACGCCTAATAATGAGGGCATAATGGATAGAAAGCTGGCCTTGGAGCCAGGAAAGTTTGGGTTCAAAATCCTGTTCCTGAAATATTCTGACTTTGTGGCCCTGGGCAAGTCACTTAAATTCAGTTTTCAAGGCAACTCCCTAAGACTAGCTCTAAGTTGGTATATTTCTCCTGGCCAGACTCTCCTTAGTTTCCATCACAGTAAGGCACTGGTTGGAACTCCTCAGGCCAGCCAGCCAATCACCCCTGAGCATCTCAGCTGACTTAAGGCTCAGGTCTCTCTACAAAGAAGTTCCTCACTCCGGAGTCTGTGTACCAATGTGAACACGGGTCTAATCCCTAGCTCTGCTTCTCATGTGGTGCTACAAACTATACTGGACCTATAATAAGTGCTTAATAAAGGCTTGGTAATTTAGCTTAAAAAGTTGAAAAAGACTAAAACCTCCTTGAAAAATGAAGAAAACAGAAGGAAGACCAGAAAGAAGCACAGACAAACAGGACAGCTTTGAAAACTACTGGCTGAACTGCATATACTTAAATATTCTTATAAAATGTATTTATATATTTAAAAAGAAAAGCAAACTGGACATAATTGAGACCTGCATTTTCGTGTACAGTCCTCTTTTTCTGTTCTACCATGTATGTAAATAGCCATTTCATCTGGTGTTTAAGTTCAGACTAAAACACATTTTTTTTTAATCTCCTTGAGTTTTACCTCCTGAGAACTTACTCCCTCCTACCCTTTCTTTCAAGGCATCCCTAGTGGCATTTGCCCATAAGAGGTGCCCACTGGAGAAGCCTGCTGGGCCTGCCTACACCCAGTGCTGGGGAGAACACCAAGCACACTACTCCTCTTAATAAGTGCTATGAACACTAGCCCAGGGCTTTAGTAAACATCCTGCTGATGGCTGGTGTCTCTGGATTTAATATCCCCTGGTGGCGGTATAATTGAAATGGATAATTGATACTCTGTTCTAATCTATCTGTGGGAGACAGGAGGGAGGGAGATGTGGCATTGTACTGTGGAGCAGCAAACACAGACTCAAAGACTGTGCTTTCCTTCACAAAGAAAAATAAGCAGAACTGGGGGGGGGTCCAGGGATGGAGTGGGCAGTATGTTTATACACAATATTTGACCAAGGGAGAATCAGCAGCCTGCTGGAGGGCTGTGCCAATAGATATCCACCTCCTACCCCCCCAAAAAAGCCACAGAGCAAATGTCTGTACCTCCTCCCTACTCACTAAATAATTGTGTATTATAACTACCTATAAAACTCTACACTCCATTGGGGGGAGATGCCATGCCTTACCTAAATTTCCCAGGAATGATTTTAACAATGATGATGATAACAATAGCTACAACTATAGAGAGACCTTTAGGCCCTTAATAGGCGGCATCATCATCATCATCATCATCATCATCATCAAAAAATAACAATAGCTACATTTATATAGAGACCGTAAGCCTTTTTTTGTTGTTCAATCATTTCAGTCGTGTCTGACTCTTTGCAACCCCATTTGGAGTTTTCTTGGCAAAAAATACTAGAGTGGTCTACCATTTCCTTCTCCAGCTCCTTTTACAGATGAAGAAACTGAGTCAAACAGGGGGTTGTGACTTGCCCAGGGTCACACACCTAGTTAAGTATCTGAGGCTAGATTTGAACCCAGGGAGATTAGTCTTTCTGATTCCAGGCCCCGCACTCTAACCACTGGGCCACCTAGCTACCCATTGAGCCCTATACAAGCAAAATAACAACACCAACTACATTTATACATGGACCTCAAGCCCCTTGCAGACATTATCTCATTTGTTCTACACATAAGTGCTATGGAAATGAAAGCAGCAGAATGCAAGCAGCTTGAGGGCAAAAACTTTTTGTTTTTCCCTTTTGGCCCAGTGAGCAGTTGATAAACACTTGTTGAACTGACAAGGTAAGTTAGAATTACTCTGAAGAAGAGAGAATTGTTGAGATGAGGATTTCTTACGCTGTCCGCCTCAATTCTAGGGGAGAACTCAGAGTGTGTCTTAATTTAGAGGAAAGGTATAGAGGGCAGAGGGATGAGAAGGGAAGTGGGAGGGGTCGAGGACAAACTTCTCTCTCCCCATTCCCATCTTCCCCAAACCCCTCCCCACAAGCTGCCAGTCTCTGAAGCCGTCCCTTTGGCACAGGGACCAGAATGCTATGTTGATGATGCTTGACACAGGGGACATGCGGGATGCTGATGAGCCCTTTTGGGCTTTTTTTTAATAAGCAAATTTGCCAGCGATTGTGAAATGGGACTGATCCTTATGAGAGAGAGGCTTCACATGTGTGTGCACGTGGTAGGAGAAGGCCAAAAAGAGAGCTGCTGATTCATCAGTTGGCAGCAGGCGGATGCCAAGGGGTGACTAGCTCTTACCACAAAAGGTTCCAACACAAGAGATAATCACCATGGCAATGCTGCTTGTTACTTTTGTGAGGCTGTCTTTCCCACCTGTCTAGTGGAGAGGCACCAAAGGGACCCCAAGAGAAAAGGGTGCATCACATCAGTAGAGGGTCTTATAGTCAGTCAATAAACATTTATTAAGCACCTACTATGTGCCAGGCACTGGACTAAGCACTTTACAGGGTATAAATTACTTCTGCATCCATCACAGGGTCACGGATTTAGAACTGGAAGAAATCTCAGAGGTCACCTAGTCTTACTCCCTCATTTTATAGCTAGGAGGAAGGCTAAAGGAGCTTGGTGATTTTCCCCAAGTTACACAGGCTATAAATAAGGAGCAGATACGAAATCTGAATTCAAATCCTATTCCAAATCTGTCAATCTCTCCACTGTACCACACTCAGCCCATAAGTATTAGGGCTACTGTATCATCTCATTTAATGTAACCCAAAACCTCAGAGGCTTATCAATTCTTAGGCCGGGAACCACGAACTTGTTTGTAGATCAATAGATAGATAAAACTATTTCAATATAATTGCTTTCCTTTGTGATTCTATATATCTTATGTATTTAAAATGTTATTCTTACAAGGGGTCCATAGGCTTCACCACATTGCCTAAGGGGTCCATGACACAAAAAACCTTAAGAACCAGCTGTAATGCCAGAGTAGGCATTATTATCCCCATTTTACAGATGAAGTTCAAAATTTCAGAAATGCCAGAACTGGTAGCGAGCAGAGCTGAACTTTGAGCCCCAGACCTTCTTACAAGCCCAGTGCTCACAGCACAATATGTGACATTTCGGTGTAACACAAAGTCACATGGTTATTACATGTCTCAAAAAGTATAAGAGAAGAGACAAATACAGAATTTCACATATTTTAAGGAATCCTGTATACCATCCAGATGTTGTTGATCCTTCATTTTTGAAGAGGGCCAATGATATCACAGGGTGATATCTTAATTTGTGCATGAATTGGATCTCAGTGAGGCAGAGTTGCATAATGTCATCAGCCTCATACCAAGCCGAGTACCCCGAATATCCTGACTTGTTCCAAGGAATATCACTGCCTGACAAACAGGAAGTTAACATCTCTGTTCAGAAAGAAAATGCAAGATTCCTGGTGTAACCTGACTTCCCCTCGTGCTAATGCAATGCACATGTCCCTCTCCACCCTCCTCTGGTTAACACTGCCATATGCCTCTTTTCTAATGACTTCCCACGTTGATGGCAGTTTAGCAGGAATCATTTCTACCAAAGCCCATTTCCTGCAGCCCTGTGATACAACTGGCCCTGGAACTGGAGGCAGAAGACCAGGGTTCAACTCCTCTGAGTTTCAAATCCCACCCTTGTTACTTACTCTCTGTGACTTAGGGCAAATCATTTAAACTCTCTCAAGCCTCAGGTGAGGCTTCATCTCTACAGAGATGATGCATTCTACATGTGTCAAGATTCTTCCTCAAGCAAGCAAGCAATCAACCAGCATTGGTTAAAGACCATGTTATGGACCACATAATGGAAATACAAAGACAAAAATGAAATTGTGCCATGATTTCTCAAAGGCAATTGGTTAAGCCTTATAAAGCACTGTTAGTAACATTACGCTTCATCTATCCATCATTGCTGAAGAACGAGTTATTTCATACAAGTGAACCCCCTAAAATAGGAGGTCTTATTCTGGGTGCATGTACTTGCTGTTTAAAAGTATTCTGATAACTGTATTCCAGTGTAATAGGCTCCCTTTGTAATCTATGTATTTTATGTGTTAAAAGCCGTCACTCTGAGAAGGGGTCTGTAGAATTTACCAGACTACCGAAAGAGTTCCCAACACAAACTAGGTGAAGAAGTCCTGGCTGTAGATCATCCAAGCTCACCACATCAAAAGAGCCCACATTTTTATTTTTTACTCTCTCCGAAAGAAAAGTTTCTAAACTGTGTTGTATGCTTCTGTGAGCGCTAGAAGTGGAATAAATAGAACTTAACCTGTTCTTAATGGCTCAGGGCTACCATCACTTCAACCTATGATACCTTCTCCAGGGGCTGCCAAGGTGTGCATCAGGATTCTTTGTTCTCATCCGGGCTGCTCTGTATTTTGGGTTCTTCTGTCTCCTCTTTCACTGTCACAGGCTGTCAGACGTCACTTCTTGTTCCTGTCAGTGAGCCATCTCTGGCAGCCCCTCCCTTTCTAATTTGCTGCCTCTCATTTTTCCTGGAAAAATATATTGGGGGGGGGGGTGCAGGGAGGATATGATGGCTGTCTTCTAATAACTACAAGGCTGTTACAAAGCTAAGAGTTTAGACTATGTGGCCCCGAAGGGCAAAATGAGAACAGCTAGGTGGAAGAGCTAGGAAAGCATACGGCAAACTGATAAAAATGGAAGGACAACGATCAGTGTTACTCCAATACGAAATGGGTTACTTTATTAGGCAGTGAGTTCCTTAAAGTGTTCCAGTAAAGACCATATCAACTATCGTGGATATATCTTTGGTATAGTCTGATTTTTTTTTGAAAATTCAGCATTCCTATATGGATTAAAAGAGGAACCTAAATGAAGTTATGCTTGGGAAAGCCTGATTTGGAGTAGGGGGCAATAGTTGAAACCCTGGTTCTGCCACTTATAATTTGAGGGACCCTGAATAAGTCGCAAACTCTGGCCTCAAGTTCCTTACTCATTAACTGAGGGGATAGGTCTAGATCAGAGGTTATTAGCCTGAGGTCCACGAACCCCTTGGGATTCATGGAAAGGTTTCAGTGGTCTATGAACTTGGATGGGAAAAAATTGACATCTTTATTTTTATTAGCGTCTAACTGAAATTTACCATTTCCTTCAATAGTTTAAAAGCAATTTTCTGAGAAGTGGTCCCTAGGCTTCACCAGTGTCAAAGGGGTCTACAACACACAAAAAAGTTTAACAATCCTTTATCCAAGTGATCCCTCAAGTCCCTTCTGGGGTTAAATCTAGGATATTGTATATTGTTCAAGTTCCCTCCCAACTCAAAGGTTCTAAGATCTGCTGTGGATTTGGGAACTAGATAACCATGTTTCAGAGTAAAGAGGCCAGGAAGAAAGGCCTCATGAAGGTCTCTTCTGAATAAAGTGCCACCACCCAGAAGGATGAAGGAATAGAGGCTCTCCAGTCCCCAAAACCTATCTTAGATGTTACAATGACTTCTGTACACCCATCAGTCTGCTCTTCAACATTTTAAATTAAAGCCATCACTTACACCCAAAAAACCACAACAAAGTTCTGTCTCTCTCAGGGCAGGAGAACTGTTGTAGTTCAAAATTTACCTCCAACATCAAATTACGATCCTCATATACTCAAGGATATGGAAGGATATGGACTTCCCCTTTTGCAAACTGAGGGGATTAGAATAAAAACCTTCTATAAACACAACCAGCTCCAACATTTTATTAGGATTAGAGGAAACCAAAAGTAACACTGAATTCTGAACTACCCCCTTTCCTGAGATTCTATGGATTTAGCCATTCTTTGGCTCCAAGGCTTTATTCTGGAGCCATGAAATACTGACTACAAAGCATTAACCACAGAGAAAGTGGGCAAGGAAGACATTTCAAGAGCCAGGAACATAGCACGTTTGTTACTTTGGACTTGGGTACTAGCTAAGCTAGACACACACACACACACACACACACACACACACACACACACACACACACAGAATCATCCTGTTGCCACGCCTGAGGTCAGAAGTCATGACCCAAGACTCTCTCTACTCGCACTGAACATCCTTCAGCTCCCAGGACCCAAGCACTGCAAGCTCATTTCACAACTGAGGTGTATCCATGCAAAAGCTAACTCCAGCTCATGCAACCAGGTAGTGAAGTGGGAAAAGCCCTGGAGTCAAGAAGATCTGAGTTCAAATGTCATTTCTGTCGCCTATAAGTCATGGGACCACAGGCAGGCACTGCACCTCTCATCACATTGAACAGGAAGTCTACTAAACTGTCACCCCCTTTGTCCTTTTTACATATACTAATATCTAGCTCTCCTTTCTCCCTTCCTAGCTCTCCCAATAAGAACATTGGTGATTCCTTAGGACTTACTAGGGTAGGGAGAAGGGGGACAGGAGAATCAAGTGTGAGCACTGCTATGCCAAACCTTTCCTTTCTACCCTATATGCAAGTAAGGGAAAAGAAGAAAATTTTTATTTTAGTTAAAAATTTTTAATTTTTTAAATATTTGATAGTTTTATTTTAGTAATTTAATATCTACTAATTATTATTCAGTCATATCTGTATCTCTGAAAAAAACAAATTTATATATACATATGAGGTTTAACTCTAAAGTATTATGATGAATTTTTTTAAAATTTTAGATGTCTTAGAATCACAGAGGGGGCAGCTAGGTGGCGCAGTGGATAGAGCACCTGCCCTGAAGTCAGGAGGACCTGAGTTCAAATATGACCTCAGACACATAATACTCACTAGCTGTGTGACTCTAGGCAAGTCACTTAACCCCAATTGCCTTAAAAAAAAAAAAAAAAAAAGGAATCACAGATCTGATGACAAGCAAATCCTGTAGCTTTCCTTCATTAATTTCTTAACTGGCAGAAGCACACAGACACTCAAAAAACCCAGCTTATTCATTGGTCTCCTGATGCTTTTTCTCTCGTTCTTCCAACAGATCTTTCACATAACTATAAAAATAACCTTCTTAATACATGGGCTAGAGTAGTCCATTCCCCTGCTCAAAAACTCTCCACAGCTACTTGGAGTCAGGAAGACCTGAGTTCAAATCCAGCCTCCAACACTTTTTAGTTGTACGACCCTGGACAAATTACTTAACCTCTGCCTCCGTTTCCTCATCTGTAAAACGGGGATAATAATAGCACTTCCCTCCCAGAGCTGTGGTGTGGATCAAATGAAATATCTGCAAAGCTCTTAGCACAATGACTGGCACATAGTAAGTGTTACTCCCTCCTCACCCCCCACAATGCTTCTCTTCCTCTCAGTCTCAGGTTTAGGTGCTACGTCCTCCACAAACCTCTCTAATTTATCCTGTCTCTATTTTGTTTGTACGTTTGTTTTCACGTGGTCTCAACCATTAGACCCTGAGCTCTTTGGGAACAAGGACTGTCTTTTGCCTTTCTTTGTATCCTTACCTCTTGGCAGAGTGACTGGCACATACACTAGGTGCTTAATAGATGCTTGTAGACCAATTCCCTCAGCTGGAAGGAAGCTCTCTCCTCAAATTTTCCTATGATGCTTTTGACTGGATCTCTCCTGGGCCCTGATGACATTTCACTTTGTATCATACCTATTGGTGCAGATTGTCCCACCTAGTCAACTAAGTTCTTTGAGGGCTGGGATGCGGACATTTTCATCATTTTGTCCCCAAAGCACAGCACCATCCCTTGCCTGTAACAGGTAATTAAATGCTTTTTAAATTGAATTGAATTGAATTGGTGTTTAGCTCCTGTATCTGTAGCCATCACAAAAATAAAAGTTTGAAAGCAGTCTAAATGTAATAGATGCTCCTAGGCCACTGATCTTTCTTGACCTTCAGTACTATACCAATTGGTAATTAACAGACTCATCAGTTCAACAAAGCTGGCATCTCAACCCCAGTAAGTTGAACAAGTCCTGCAGGTTTCACTGAAATTTTGTCTGCAGCCCATAAGAAAGACAGCCTATTTTTACCAAATTAGGAGTTGTTTTCTCTAAGATAAAAGAAGCAGCTACAGTGAAACAACTGATTGACCGCTGGGCCTGGAGTCAGGAAGACCTGAGTTCAAATCTAACCTCAGCCACTTAACTAGCTGTGTGACCCTACACAAATCACTTAATCTCCTTCTGCCTCAGTTTCCTCATTTATAAAACAGGGAAGATAATAGTACCTACCTCCCAGGGTTATTGTGAGGATCAAATGGGGTAATATTTGCAAACACCTTCATAAAATTTACAGTGATACATAAATCTTACCTTCTCCTTCTCCTTCTTCATCATCATCATCATCATCATCATCATCATCATCATCATCATCATC
>NW_020954751.1:865287-896340 GCF_900497805.2 Vombatus ursinus
TCATCATCATCATCATCATCATCATCATCATCATCATCATCATCATCATCACCACCATCACCATCACCATCACCAGATGCAGAAATTCCTAATTCTTCACAGTGTTTCATACTCCCACACTTAACCCTGCCCTTTAAAACAAGGGTACCTAACCTGTTTCAGGTCATGGGCCTCTCTAGCAATCTGGTAAAGCCTAGGGACCCATTTTACAGATAGCGAGACTGAATTTAGAGGAACTAAGTGTCTAAGATTACATGGCTAGTTAATTGGCAGAAAACAGGGTTTGAACTCAGGTCTTCTCATTCCTAGTTCTTCCCACTATATCACATCTACAGTAGATCTTATAGTCTTTTTTTTTTTTGAGAGGGGGGTAAAATGTAAGTGATTTAACTATTAAGATACCTATTCAGATATTTATAGATATGCATTTACAAATGTTACATGTGTGTTACCAGTCCTAACGAAACTACTATATTTCTGTTTAACATATCTTGTGGTTCCCTGGGTCCCATTATCATTACATTCATAACCACCCCATGAGTCAGTTACTACAGATATTTTTTAGTCCCAATTTACAGATGAGATAACTGAGGTTCAGAGAAACTAAGTGGTTTGCCCAGTGTTACACAGTTAATGAGTGCACAAGATGGGATTTGAACTCAGGTCTTCTTGACTCCAGGCCCAGGACTCTATTTGATACATTTGAAAACTATTTCTCTAAAAAAACTGATAAAGTATTAACTTCTCAAAAGGCCGGGTTATGCCACCTAATAAGCACTTGGAGAAGCAGATGCAATCTTTTGCTTTAAAAGCACTCTTTTGTGCTATCCTTAGGGCCATCTGCAGCAACAGGGTAAAGTCCATAAAGGATGCTATTCAAGATCTAAAAAACACAGTTTCAGCACTTGACCCAGGCTTGCAGAACCTTTAACCCTGGCCCCTGGTAGGATCGATAAGAGTCTTTTACATGTTTTTCAAACTCGAAAACAAGGAGTCAGGAAAACGTGACAAAGCCAGGAAGCTGAGAGTGCTCACGGCCTAAAAGTTTTCTAAAGGGACGAACACATGACATGATCATTCTGACAGCTGTGACAAATTAAGCTTCGTCTGCCTGATGGCAATCCATGTTCACTTAACTACGATTACTGATGCATCACAACCCTCGCTCAGGAGAATGCGTCCCATCATCCATCCAGACAGTTAAATAAAGCTTCTTATACAGACTGAAAAGCCAAGATCATTCCTTTGCAACCACATGGTGACAACTGAAAGTGTATCAAAAAGTTCTATGCGTGAGTATTTTGAATATCATTGATTTAATTCTTAATAATTTTAACAAAATTAGCCTCTTAGCCTTGACTTCTGAGTCTTATTGAAACTTTGCATCTTCCCCAGAACACAGAGCTCTACCTAAATCAGGTACTTAATAAATGTTTGCTGAATTAATTATTATTCTATCTTTAGGATCTCTCTTATATGGACCCAAATGGGGCATTACAATGACGAAGGAAGGACCTCAAAGAAACTTGAACTTCATTTTTTTTTAAATGCCCAGTCCTTAACTAAAATGACTTTAAATTTCTAAGTTAAAATTTCTGACATGATGGAAGCAGCTAGCTGCCATTAGAGTCAAAAGGAGCATCTACACTTAAAGTGAAAACACCAAATCAATCAAAAGCATTTATTAATCACCTATCATGTGCTCAGCACTATGCTAAGTGCTAGGGATGCAAAGACAAAGGGCACAGAGATATTTCCTGTTTTCATCTAATTCTATATAATTCAGTTCAACAACCACTTACTAAAGTATAAGGAGAAAATGGGCTGCAGTGGGCCACAGTAGAATTGCCCATATTGATGAGACCTATCAAACATCAAGATATTATGGGAAAAATGATGGACTAGGTGCTAAGGATACAAAGATTTAGGATAAGAATGGTCCCTGCCCTCAAGGAGATTACAGCTTAGTAGGAGAGGTAAGATCTGTACCCAAATAAGTATAATGAAAGAGATAAAGATCTGAGGAAGGAGAAATCACCTTTAGTTAGGGACTAGGACAGAGGAAGACAGGCCAATCAGGAAAGGTAGATGACGCTGACAGTGTGATCTTGGGCAAGTCATCAAATTTTGTAGCTATCTAAGACTATGAAACTGCAAAATAGGTGCTTATCAGCATTGATAAAGGGAATATTCTCATCCAGAGTTTCCTATACCACAGATGTAATCCCCCTCAAAATTCCTCCTGAATTATTTTTGGCTCATCCGGATACTTAAAAAAAAATTCATCTTTTGGAGGTTCCATGTTTCCTCATCCCTGACAATGGCATTTTGAAGGCTAATGATTTTCCCACTGTTCTTGGCTGTTTTGACACAAAATGCACCAAGATAGTGCATTCAGTCCACTTTAAAGCAAGTGGTCATTTTTTTCAAAACATCGACATTCCTGATTCATTAGAAACATGCCAGTCAAAACAAAGATTCCCAAATGCTGTGTCACCAGCACTGGCAAGAATGTGGCCAGGGCACTGGGTGTCTCTCATTAACTGCTGCTCCCATACCAGCTGCTATTCTCTCTCCTAGGGCCTGCAGAAAACACGTGTCTCCAAGAATACTTCCTAAGGAGACATCTCAGGTAACTTCTTGACTGGCACTCAAGCAGCCTGTCAGCATTTGGTGCCTCCAATTCATGATGCCAAGCTACATTTTCTCTAGTCATCTGTAAATTTAAAGAGTTGTCAGTCTTTTTCCAAACCAGGCATTATTATCTTATGAATGGAAGGAAATCTGGTGGGAGGATGCATGCATTTCATGCATGAAAGCTACTCCAACCTCTTTCACATGCCATCTTTTACCAATAACCCCAGAATCATGGAACCTCAGAGACAGAAAAATGGCCCTGAGAAACTATCCCAGTCCAACCCCTATCTGAAAAAGCATCTCATCAATGACATTCATGACAAAAGCCATCCAGCCTTTATATGAAGGCCTCCAGGGAGGGGGAACCAGACAGTCCATTCCATCTCTGGTTAATTCTAACAATTAAGAAGGTTGAGCGGGTTTTTTCCCTTCATTCAAGTCAAAATTTGCTTCTGAACAATTGCTCAGAGAATCTGTCCCCTGGTGCCAATCAAAACAAGGCTACTCTATCTTCCATTTGATAGACTTTCGAACACTTGAAGACGGCTATCTAGCACACACTCCTTCTGACCCCCTGAACTCCACCCAAAAAGCCTTTTCTCCCCCTCCAGTCTTAACATGATCTTCAACTGATCCTTGTATAGAACAGTCTATTTCCCTCACCATCCCAGTTTTCCCTCTTCAAGACCTATTTCATTTTGTCACTGTCCTTCCTAGAACTGAAGACAATTCTCCAGATGTGTACTGACCAGGACAAAAAACAGAAGGACTGGATTAAATCGAGGCCAGCAAGGGTCCAGGATCTAGCAGATTAGTTGGTTCCAACAAGGAATCCTGGAGAACAAGTACACCTCAATTAATCTTTATGCTATAAAGCTAAAAATACTAATTAGCTACTCTCAAGGCAAAACAATTTTGAGTTAAACAAACTTTACATGTTTGAGTTGGAAGGTATTGAACTTTATCCTTAAAAGAGGGGTTTTTTTTGCTTTTTTTTTTACACAATCCTGTTGAGAAAGAAAAATGGGATCGAGAAATGATGCTTTTGACCTAGCCAACAGAGAATACATACATCTACAGTCTCTTAGAACCTGAGATATAGAGTGCCTGGATCTGCAATTTATTTCAATCCAGTCAACATTTATTAAGCACTGATTTTGAGCATTCTCAGGACTATAAATGCAACAAAGCTCAGATAACATAAACCCTCAAGGAGCTTACAATCTAGTATGTGGATACAATGTATCCACAAATACTGTAATACAATACATACAGTATTATGAAAAGGGGGAGAGGCAAGAGAAGGTTACTTATGGGCAAGGAAGGTAGAGGAAATCAGGGAAGACTTCTAAGAAGAAATAGCATTGGAGTTGGGATTTTAAAAGATGGGTAAGATTTAAACAGGAGGTGGGGAAGGACTTCAGTTATAACTAGTTTAAAACCTAGACATGAAAGAAGGAGCAAATACGCAGACATATAAGGACAAACATCTCTGTGTACGTACATGCATCCCCATGCTGTGCTTTTAAGTACAAGATCAGGCCTGCCAAAATGCAAGCCACCTTCTGATTGACTAATCACCAGACCACTAACAGTAACAAAACACAAACAACAGATTCATCATCTTTTCCCCAGAATGCTTCTCCTTCCCAACTTCCCTATTTCCATCAGACCCAGTCACCCAGGCCCAAAACTTTGGAATCACCTATGATTCATTTATTTCTCTTTTCAAAGTCTACACCCAGGCAGTAGTCAAAACCTAACCTTTTCTCAACCTGCCCAACTTCAAGCCCTTCTTCTCAATTTCCCCTGCCACCACACTAGCCCAGACCCTCATGCCTTGGTTATCACAGCAGCCTCTCAACTGACTTCTCTGATTCTAGTCTTTCCTCCTGCTAATCTAGCTTACATATGGCTACCAGTCAATAAATCCATTAACAAACATTTATTAAGCTCCCAGTTTGTGCCAAGAACATTCTGGGTGTGCTGCCTGGCAGAGACCATTACTTTGTCATCATATCCCAAACACAATACCTTATACATAGTAGAAGCTTGTTGGCTGAGTGATTAAAATAAAACTTAAAGAGGTTTAAAAAAAAAAACCATAAGCTTCAAATTGTACTACTACTAATAGCTAGCATTTATATAGTGCTTTAAAGTTTGCAAAGTTCTTAACACTTGATCCTCACACAACCCTGTGAGGTAGGTGCTATTATTATCCCCATTTTACAGACGAGGAAACTGATACACAGAGAGGTTAAGTAACCTCCCCAAGGCCATACAGCTACTGGGTCTGAGGCAGGATTCAAAGCTCAGGCTTTCCTGACTCTAAGCCCCGAGTTCTATCCATTGTGCCACCTAGCTACCCACTACTGCTACCAAAACAGGAAAAGGGACTCTCAGGCCTTAGAAGACACCATATGCAATAAGGAATCTGTACCACTGTGGTGTGCTGTTAAGAAGCCGCAGCATCTGTGATGGGAAATTCAGCCACCTGCTTTCTTTACATTTCTCAAATTTCTAGGGTCGCCAGAGCCCAGAGAGAATGTAAATGGATCACACGTCCAACTAGCACCATTCAAGGATAAAGCTGAAATCCCGCCAAAACGTAGAAGGTTCTATATCCTGGGTCTCATTAGAATACTCAGAATCAATGGCTTAATCAGGTGACAAAGGCTCAGAGCACCACGTGGTGGAGAAGGGCACTGCTTTACCTGACTCCTTCTAATTTGCTGTTGTAACTCGAAAAGCAAGTGACCGACTGGTACATGCTGCACTCTTACCCAAATAAGAGCCTTTGCAAGTCCCTCCTACCCCTTCATCCAGACTCCACTCCCACCCATGCAAACCCAAACATGTGCTCACCCAAGACCTGATAGAGAAGGAAAACACATTTATGAGCACAACTATATAAATAACAGCAAACTATAAAATTATAAAATCTGAAAATTAAAATACAGAGGGGGGGAAAAGAGTTCAGAAGAGGCCATGGGAATAAACAGGACGTCTCTGTGTTACAGTGTTATTCAAGTTAATATACATTTTAACAATGGAGCTCCCAATCTTGTTCACAATACACGATTCTGGCTTTGTTTGCGCATTTCAATGTTTGTCACTAGTTACTAAATATAGGATATGTTTTTAAAAGAAAGAAAGAAAAAGGAAACACATTGTACTTCACATTCCCAGAGAGGGAATGGGGAGAAGCTGAATGAACACTGGTCTGGATGGCAGAGATCTCAATCTGATCTGAGCCCCAGCTGTGTGATGCTTGGCAAGACGTTCAAGTACTCTGTGCCTCTTATCCCCTCACCTGTAAGATGGAATTCATTATAACTTGACTGCCTTACTGCAGAAGTTTTCAAACTTACTCGGCCTACTGCCCTTTTAAAAAAAATACTCAGGGCAGCTAGGTGGCGCAGCCAATAGAGCACCAACCCTGGAGTCAGGAGGACCTGAGTACTAATCCAGCCTTAGACACTTGACACTGACTAGCTGTGTGACCTTGGGCAAGTCACTTAACCCCACTGTGTACCAAAAAAAAAAAAAAAATACTCAGTACCCCCCTGGAAATCTACTTTCTTAAACCCTTTAGTGTTTTGTTTTTGTTTTTTTTTAAAGAATTTATGCCATTTGAAAAAATACCACACCCCACCTCCAAGCATTACAGCGCCCCCCAGGGGGTGGTATCACCCACTTTGGGAACCTATGGACCCTAAAGCATAGGATGGTTGTGATGAATGTGCTTTTTTAAACCCTAATTCACTACAGAAATGTGAGTTGCTTGCTCGCACTCACAAGGGAGAGAAAAAAAAAAGGCTTTTCTACTAAAGGTTTTTCCAAATGCAGAAAATTGACTCAAGCAGGGATATAATCTATCTTTAGCCTTTATTGTGTCATGGACCCATTTGGCACTCTGATAAAACCTATGGACCCCTTCTTAGGATAATGTTTTTAAATGTATAAAATGAAATTCATAGGATTACAAAAGAAACCAATTATATTAAAATGCAGCTCTGAAGACATTATTTTTAATTTTTTTAAAGTTCACGGACCCCAGAACAATTGATTTAAAGCTTCATGCAGAGTTTTATAAAAGAGTATCCTTCATCCTATAAAAGAGCACCATATTCAGAAATGGAGTCTCATAAATCCCACCTGTTCCTATCCCTTAGTTTCCTGGGGCCTCAACCACAGAGAGTCTACTTGGCAATGTTATACAAATGATGGCTCCCAGAATATACCATCAGTCAGAAGGGAGCTCTGAGATCTTCTCATCCAACCCCTTCCCCATACAGAGTATAGTGACCTGCTTGCCCAAGGTCACAAACAAGTTAATGGCATAGCTAAAAACTTAAACCTGGCTTTCCTACTCCCAAACCAGTGCTTTTCATCTAGGCAGCTTGGTGGTGCAGTGAATAAATAGGAGGCTGAACTTGAAGTCAAGAAGACCTAGGTTCAAAACCAACCTCAGACATTTCCTTGGTCTATGACTGCCAAACAAGTCAATTCTCCTTTCTGCCTCAGTTTCCCTATTGGTATGACAATGATAATAGCACCTCCATCACAGAGGAGTAATATATGCAAAGTACTTTGCAAATGTTAAAGGCTATATACCTGCCAGCCATTATTATTATTATTATTATTATTAATTATTCATTTTCCATGACATAATTTAATCTGTGTCTAATAACTTGAAATGCCGAAGTAGAAATGAGTCACTAGAAAAAATAAAGGTGGAAGTCAAAAATGAGGATGAATTCTTGGTGGGACCGAAAAGAACCATCACAAAAGAAATGTACATTGTAAGAAAATAATATTTTAACACTTGTTTGAAAGGGTGCTGATGAGATGAGTATCTCAAAAGTTCTCAAATGGAAACTATCAAGAACCTATATTTTGAAAAAATACTCTTATTAGAATGCTGTGGCAGATTTTTGTTTTGTCTTTCTAACCCAGCATCTAACAATGCCTTGCAACACAGTACGTGTTTAATAATAGTCAAATGAATTTAAAATTTAAACTTTGGATTTAATGGAAAAAAACTTTGTGCCAATTTGGAATAAAAAAGTATATATATATATATATATATATAAATAAAGATAAAGAGACATATATATTAGGATTAAACTTAAATTTAAACAAACTACATTTAAATTAGAACAAAGTTGACCAAATCAAAAAGAATTATTAGTAACAAATGACAAATTCTTTAGAAATGGTCTCCAAAGGCGAAAAGGAAAACTTTACTCAGAAGTAGGGCATTTATGACTTTGTGTGTGTGTGTGTGTGTGTGTGTGTGTGTGTGTGTGTGTGTTTGGAATTCTCCACCCCCCACCCCCTCAATGAAGCATATTAATGATGGATGTCTTTCCAACTAAAATCAAGGCATGTCAAAGGTATTAACTAAAAATGTAACCTTTTCTTCCCTCTGCGAAATGAAGCAGGTGCAGGGTACATGCTTTCAACAGGTGATGTGATGTGAATGGAAAGACGGCAGAAACCAAATACGATGACCTCAGCCCAGCTCGTGGTAGCATGCTTTTTAAAGTGAAGTAACCAACAGATAAAGCTTTCAATGTGCCCAAAGGTTGTTTCCCTGTTTTTAATTTAAAAATCCAAAGTCTATGGGCTAAGTAAAAGCAGAAAGATCCATTGGGTAACCTATTTTAAATTGGGAAGTGAAAGGGGAAGCCAGACAGTAAGAGAGGACATTTTCTTCTCTTTTCACCCATACTATTTCTATCTCCCCTCAAGAGCCACCACCATGGCAGCTAAACATAGGTTTCAGAAATCATTAGGCCCACAAAACCAGTGATCTAGCCCACAGTATCTGCCTTGTTGCAGACCACATCTGGAAATGCCCATGCCCTTAAGCAACCATCACCACTTGCCTTCTATACACACCATTATTCTATAAAATTCCAATCATCTGTTTATTGTGTACACACTCATGAATTTCCCCTACTGAGGATATCTAAAAAGTTCAAACATCTCATTTGGATTAAATAAATTTAAATCTGCACAAATATAAGCAATGTAAAGAAATGGCTATTGTTCAATCTTTTTCAGTCATGCCTGACTCTCTGTGACCCGATTTGGGGTTTTCTTGGCAAAGATACTGGGGTGGTTTGTCATTTCTTTCTCCAACTCATGTTACAGTTGAAGAAACTGAGGCAAACAGGGTTAAGTGACTTGCCTAGGTCACATAGCTAGGAAGTGTAGGAGGCCAGATTTGAACTCAGGAAGATGAGTCTTCTTGATTCCAAGCCCAACATTCTATCCACTGCACCACCTAGCTGCCCCCTAAAGAAATGGTATAGTGGAAAAAAAAATTTCATATAAAAAAACCATCCAAAATATTTAAGGAACTGACACAGAATACTGTGAACTCCCTAAATAGGTAAGAGGCCAAAGAATATAGAGTTTTCAAGTTGAGTCAAGAAGTATTTTTTAAGTACCTCTTACATGCCAGGCACTGTGCTCAACAAGGAGGATACAAGGAAAGGTAAAAACATGATCCCTGCCCACAAGGAGCTTACGGTCTAATGGGGGAAATGACATGCAAACAACTATATACAAACAAGATGTTTACAATACTTCTCTAAAGAAGAAATGCAGGGGCAGCTAGGTGGCGCAATGGATAGAGCTCTGGCCTTGGAATCAGGTGGATCTGAGTTTAAAATCAGCCTCAGACACTTGACACTTAGTAGCTGTGTGACCCTGGGCAAGTCACTTAATCCTGATTGCCTCACAAAAAAATGAAAGAAAGAAAGAAAAAAAGAAGAAATGTAAATTCAGTGATCTCATGAAGAAATGGTCTAAATTACCATGAGTAATTCAAATTAAAACAACTCTGAGGTTTCAGTCTCACAATGCCATGCAATTTGACACTAAGATGACAAAAAAAAAATACGAAGAATCCCCTTTGGAGAGATTTTCGGGGGAATGTTGGAAGGATCATGCTGCTAATAATGTTGACAGAACTGAGACATTTGTTGTATATCAACTTGAAATTACAAAAAGTGATGAATGAATGACTGAATAAAGCATTTAATAAAAATAACAATGATAATAACAGCTAGCACTTACATAACATCTCAAGATGTATGAAGTGTTTACAAACATTATCTCATTTGATCATGACAACCCTGGCAGGTAGGTGCTTTTACTTTCTCCATTTTTTAGATGAGGAAACTGAGGCAAATGATTTGCCCAGGGCCATACAGCTAGCATCTGAAGAAGGATTTGAACTTGGGTCTTCTTCACTGCAGGTCCAGCACTCTATCCACTTTACCACCTAGCTATTTCTAAGTAATTATTAAGCACTTATCATGTGCAAAGCACTATGCTAAGATCTGGGAATATAAGTGGAAAAACTGAAAGAGTCTCCAGGAGCTAATATCCTAATGGTGGAGACAACTCATATGGAAACTATTAGAGGCAAGTCAAATGGAAAGGTCTCGTGGTCCTTAGGGTACAATGGCAAAACAGATGGTAATGTCTCTCCTTGAACGTCATTTCCACTGGTGAAATCATATATCAATTTCTGATGATGAGCCAGGGGATACTGACAATAACATAGATAAACTACCCATACCCTTTACCAGCAATCCACTACTATATCCCCAAAAATCAAAGATAGAAACAAAGACCCAATAAATGTACCAAAACTTAAATTAAAAAAAGTTTTCCCCATCAGCACAGATGGCCCACAGAAGCCAAGAGCGTAAGTACTCAATAAATATTTGTTAAGGAAATGATCAGCAAGAAGGGAGAGGGAATAGTTCAAGGGGGCCTGTTGCATGACTTACATCAAAAGCCTGACCACTTTCATTTCAGCTGTGGGTACAAGGGCATTGTTCATTTCCTGCTTGTATTATCAGACTTACTGGACCAACTAGGAAAACCTCAAACCACATTTTAAATGCATGAGCAGTGCATGACTCTTCTCGACCATCAGGCTCTCATGGAAACCTTATCTCAGCTTCCCTCAGACTATGATAACAGAGTAAATAGTAGCAGGGGCCATTTGCTTGAATTTATTTAAACCAACTGCCATGTAGACAGCCTCTAACCAGACAAGTCCGAGGCCTGTCTACTTTCCTCATACATTAATAATTCCCATCAGCCCCCCTTGCCCCAGCTGGGTGGCCCCGAGAACTTCATCTTAAGCAGCTGTTACTGCCTGAGATCTTCATTTTCTCCCTTCCTCCTGCCCTTTCTATTCCTCTTGGACAGCTGCAATCTGGAGTCACACCCAACCTCCTCCAGCCCAGTACAAGATAAAAAGGAAAATGTGAATCCTCTCAACTCAAGATGAGTTTTCCAGATCCAGGACTGGTTTCAGGGACAGCACCCCCCAGACCCATTCTCATTTAGTCAATAAGCTTATATTTGCGTAAGCATTTACTAAGTGCCTACTAGGACAAAAATTAAGCAATTCCAGCCCTCGTTCCTTTGGGGAAGAAACGCCTTAATTTTTTTTCTTTGAGGGGAGAAAACATGTACATAAATATGTATATACAAATTAAAAATGGTCAATTTTCAAAGGGAAGGGGAAGATACTAATAGCATCCAAGGAGAGGGAGAGAAACAGGAAAGCTTTCACAAAGAAAGCGGCATGTGAACAGACTTTTAAAGGAAACAAGGGCTTTTATGAGACAGAGATGAAGTGGGAGTGCACCCCAGGAATGAGGAGACAGCCAGTACAAAGACATGGAGACAGGAAATGGGAGTCTTGGGTGTACCAAGCAGTGAGAAGGTCAATTTGCCTGGTTTGTAGAGAATAGGGAGAAGAGAAAGGGATATAGGAACAGAGAGGTAGGCTGGGACTAGATTATAAAGGGCTTTACAAATAAAACAGAGCGTATATTTATCCTAAAAGCAATAGGGAGCCACTGGAGTTGATGAATAGGGGAGTGACAAAGTCAGAAATGAACTCCAGAAGAGTCACTTTTGGAGCTGTTTGGAGAATGGACTGGAGACGGGAGACTTGAGGCAGGGAGACCCCAAATACAAGGCTATTGCGATATTCTGGGTGATGAAGGTCTGAACTAAGGTGATAATTATATAAACAAATAGGAGATCAATATGGGGGGGCGAGAGAGCTTCCCAAGCCAGAGGATTCCCAGTTATTATTAGTAATAGTGGTTCCCCTTATGTTTACAATTTCCAAATTCCAGTAAGTCACCAAAATGGTAGGAATGTTCCCTCCTTGCTTCAAATAGCATGGTGCTGTGGATCTGAGAACTCAGAATTCAAGTACACACACGTCTTAAGTTGCTTAAACAACTTTTCTCAAGAGTGGACCAGCATAAAATTTCTAATTGTAAATTCAAACTCCGGACTAAATTCTGCATCACGCATCCCAAATATACACACATAAACAATGACCATAAGTATCTTGTTAGCATTTTGAAGATGCTAAGCTTTCAATGAAAACAGCTGTGTTCCAAAAATAAAATAACTCCCTTCTTAAACAAACCCTAATAAATTGGGTTTAAGGGGCAAACAGCAATAACAAACTTACCAGTCCAAAAAAAAAAAAAAAAAAACCAAAAATTGGTTACTGGATTGACTGAGCTTTGTCAATTTTTGTACCATATGTATCTTGGGTGTCTGTTAATCAAGAGAAGATTAGTCTCTGATTAGAATGAGACTTCAGGTTCAAGTCCTTGTCCCAAAGCAGTATCATCAATCAACAAGCAGTTATTAAGTGTCTACTTTGAACCAGGCAATGTGCTAAGCACTACAGATACAAAGACATAAAAGAAAGTTAACAGACAACAATAACTTATCCAAGAAAACATTCATTATGACCAAGATGGATTTATACCTGGGATGTAAGAATGGGTCAACATTAGGAAAACAATCAATGCAACTATTTGCTAAAAACAAAAACATCCAAAACCACATTACTATTTCAATAGATGCAGAAAGTCTTTGACAAAGTACTATACTAGTTTATGCTAAAAATCCTACAAAGTTAGTCAGTCAGTTGATAAGTATTTAAGCACCTACAATGTGCTAGGTACTGCACTAAGTGCTGGAGACAACTGGTGGCATACTGGATAGGGTCCTGGGCCTAAAGTCAGGAAGACCCGAGTTCAAATTCAGCCTTGGACACTTACTGGCTATGTGACTCTAGGCAAGTCACCTGAACTCTGCCTACCTCAGTTTCTTTAATTGTAAAAATGGGAATAATAATAGTAGCACCTATCTCACATGGTTGTTATAAAGATCAAGTGAAATAATATTTGTAAAAAAGCACTGAATGGCCGTGCCCAGCACATAGTATATGCTACATAGATGCTTATTCCCTTATCCTCCCTTCCCTTCCCTTTCCTGGGGATACAAAGAAAGACATGAGAGTCCATGGAGCTCACAGTCTAATTGGGAGAAGGGAGGAAACAAGCAAACAACTATATACAAACAAGATATAGATACGACAAATTAGAGATAATCTATAAAGGGAAGGTACTAGCATTATGGGAGATTAGGAAAGGCTCCTGAAGAAGGTGGGATTTTATCTACAACTAATGGAAAGTCTCATACAAGAAACAGCAAAGGTGGTGAGTGTCACTGGATCTCACAGAGTGAAGGGGGGTGGTAAGTAAAGGTGGGAGGTAGGAAAAGGTCAGTTTAAGAAGGGCTCTGAAAACCAAACAGGATTTTATTTTTGTTTCTGGAGGTGATAGGGAGCCACCAGAATTACTGAATGGGGATGAGAGTGGAATGTATGATTAGACCTGAGCTTTAAGAAGATCAGATAGATAGATTTTGAAAGGGCCAACCTGCTAGTGCCACCCCCATCCAAGGAGTTCTCTACATCAATGAAGTGCCAGGTCCAGTCCCTAGTAAATGAAGAATCAAGTACCTATAGTCCTTCCTCTTCTTCATCTTAATATGAAGTTATACAAAGTTGGTTATTTGCCTTAGCTTTATAATTGTCATTGCTACTACCCAATCTTTGACCAAATACACGACTAACAAAATACAAGACAGAAAATCTGTATCAACAATGGCTGACATCTATTATTAGTTTCTAAGTCAAGGGTTCTTAACCTGGGGTCCATGAACTTGTTTTTAAATATTTTGATAACTGTATTTGAATGATATTGGCTTCCTTTGTAATCTTATGTATTTTCTTTTCACATTTAAAAACATGATTTTGTGAAGGGGTATGTCAGCCTCACTAGACTGTGAAAAGGGTCCATGATACAAAAAAGGTGAATATCTGTTCTAAATAGATGGAATCAATGATCAGATATCTCATGGGGATGTTATGCATTCCCAGAAACTCTGGTTTCTTTTTTCCAAATCACAAATAACTATAATTCTTTAGCTGTCTCTTTACTTTAACATACTTGTAATTTATTCAGTAAGGGTAACTCCCTCCACTGATGAATATCATGATCCTTCTTACTTTGTACAACAGTTCCTAGTGTCTTTCCATTAATCCTTCATAACAGATTTCATCCATGCAAGTATTCCAACCAACACGTGTGAGGAATTCCTCTGGGTTCTTTGAACATCTAGGAGTCCAAATATGTATCTCAGACATCTCTTCATCTAATTATCTATCATCCTCACTAGCCCAATTCTTTTTCCAGTCATGCATGTTCTCAATATCTGCTAAATCAACTCTCTCATGCAAACTGTTGATAACATGTTACATAATGTGGCCCCATGAATCTTTCCACTGCCCTCTGGGTTACTTATAACTTTTAATTTCCCTGATATTGTTGTACTCTTTGGTTTTCAGCCATATGGCATCTGGGGAATAAAGTGTTAAAGAAATGGGCTTTTACAGCATCAAATAATTTGGGATAATTAATAGCACTGTGCACATACTCAATTTTGGCCTAGGTCATAGTCCATCAGTTCTATTTGTACAATCTGTATATATATTCATAGGACTTTATAAGAATCATAGGACTTTATAGGCTGTCCCTTCAGTTTGCTCTCACAATGCTACTTGCATTCAGTAGGGGGCTTAAAAATATTTACTGAATTAAACCTCGGAGCCTGAGCAATGTGTGTTTTTTGGCTACATTCTCTTTCACTCGCGTGGCTTTGACTAAGGGAGCTTAATGGGTCCAATAAATATAATAATACAAAAGCACACATGAATAGGAGCATTTGGAGATTCCTGCGATCAGTAATTTTATTTTTTGTTTGGCCTTTGCACCATCCAAATTATTGCAAATTTCTTAGCAGAAAACATCCCCCTGTGTTAAATCTTGCTTGATTTTGATGCCCAGCAGGTCAATGACAAATGTTATCTCCACAGTCACACCTGTTTACAGTCTCACATAATTGTAATATAAATGTGAGGGACACCTTGTTTGAGGATGCTTTAAAGATGTATTTTATCCTGACGAGTGAAGTTTTGTTTTCTGGGCAGTTGTCGTTGGTGATGGTGGTTTGTTTTTGTTTTTAACAAGCAACAGCCACAGCTAAACAAGCAAGACATCTCCTCACCTCTATCCTCTCTTCTAACACAGTCACTGTTCTAACCAGCCGATGGTCTGACTGAGCAGAAAACATTTTGAAATGAATGCTCAGCCTGTAACCAGCTATGGCTCATCTTTGAATATAATCAATTTAAATTTTTACGGGTATTCTGTACATGCCACATACATTGCTTTCTAACATTCTTCTCTCAGTCTTCATGGTATACTAGTGTGAGATTTCTGAAAAGCTTACAAAGCCTTCGAGTCGCTTTCATTTCCTGAACCATATTTTCCAATGTCGTTTTTACTTGTGTTCCCCATGCTCACATTTGCAATGAAGCCACTGGGTACTGAGATGTTATATGATGACTGAGTGGAGCAGATCTTTTCCAGTTCTTCACAAAAACCTCCCCACTCCATCTTCTGCTATGGATGATGGCACATGGGCTTCCATTACCTACGCAATAGTCTTCTGTCTCACTCTCATTAGGATCACAGCAAGGCAAGATCACCACAGGTCCCACGAAATCATTTTTCTTACTGTCTGTGGGCCCCCCCACACAATGACCCCGGCTTCTTCTTTTGCTTCCCAGGGAGCTGCCCCGTCTTCTAGTCTGACATGCAGTAGAAAAGTCAGCATGGGCGTGGTCTACTTCCTCCAGGGGTGTGCCAACGTATGGTCCTTAGACAAAGAGCATATGTTCAGAGTAGGAGCTGTTAAATTAATGCTTGTAGACAGAGTCTGTGATACTTAACCATCTTCTTTATTCTTTTCCCCAAAAACTATTAGTGGTAGAAATAGCATCCACGCAAGCCTGAGGTCCATCTGGGAGTTCTGTCTATCTCCTGGGCTGCAGTGACCAAAACAATTCATTGTCTGGTAATGGACCTTTCCATATCTATTTGGCTGATCCTTGGATAGCAATCACAAGTCTGTCACCAGGCCCACACCTAAAGCTTTTCCAGCTAGGCAGAACCTGTCAAAGCTTGCCTTCTGTTGGCCTAGTCTTTGAGGATTCGTATCATGAAGAGGCGTCAGAGTGGGGCTTTGGTGAGAGAAGCCCAAGCTGAGTATTAAATTGTTCAAATATTACAACAGCAGCAGGTAACAATAAGAATGGAGCATTTTAAGGTTTTCAAAATGCTTTGCTTACATTCAGCTGAATTGAGAAGGCCAGGAACTGGGATAGGGTTTGGAAGTGTGGCTTCACTGCAGGTCTCTCTTACTCCAAGCCGAGCACTCTATCTGCTATGGCATATTGCCCCAGGGTTCACAAGAAGGTCAGAGACTACCATCAAACAATCTCAAGGGAAAATTTCAAGGCCTGGTTTAGCATATATGAGCTAAAATCAAGACAAATATACATATACACACGTAGATAAAAAGTAGTATGACACAGAAGACTGGCCTTAGAGTAAGGGGTTCAAATCCTGCTTCAGATACAGCTGCAAAGTCATGGGCAAGTCACTGAAACTTTTTGTGTACCCCAAACAACTCTCTAAGACTATAAATTACAAATGAATTGCAGATCTGACACGAGTAAATTTCCATACTCAAAGTTCCTTTCAGGGGATGACTCATCAATCTAGACCAAAATATCCCACCATATATGTGGGTGCATATATATATATACATTTGTGTATAGGTGTGTCAATATGTCACGGACCTGTAATCTGTCAGTGTGGGAATTCCCCCCACCAACAAAAATCACCATCTATTGACAACTAATTATCTTTCATACCTGCCAGGAGTTTAGAGAGCTTTCTCATGGTCACATCCCTAGTGGCAAAGTAAAGACTTGAACCCAGGCCTTCCTGATTCCAAATCTATCAGCACTGTCTCCATAATGCCTACTCACACACATAAATAGACAGAATACTATCTTTCTTTTATTGTTATCAAGAATAAGATGAAAGAACAAGGCACCATGAATTAAAACCCAACATCTTTCCCTCTCTTTGAAATCAAGAGTGCAAATAAGAGTTTCTGGCATACACCTGTGACCTCTATTGTAATGGAAACCATCCCCAGTGATAGCTCTCATTCACAGATAAACTAATTTAACAGTGAGTGGGGAAGTCCAAACAGACACATCATCACCAGGTCTAAACTCTTGCCTAAAGCTCTGCTTTGCAATGAAAAAGCAAGAAAAGGAATTAGGGCTACAGTAGCTAAGTCTGAGGCTTTTAAAGTAACCTAACTACAGGGGTGAAGAATACTCATTCTCTCCCAAGGACTTCATCTTATTTATTCAACTGACCCCATTAATCTGAAGGTTCCTAGTGACTCTCACCTCATCCTCTCCAAGTGTTTTATGGAAATATTAGACGAAGCCAAGAAGCGCTCAGGCCAGGCTGACTCGTGAGCACTGCAGGACAGTGACACTGACCGCCACCAGCCATAGAGGGGCTGTTTGGAGATTAATGATTAATGTTACTAATGCAGCACTAGCCCTGAAGATGAAAGGGATTTTACAAGAGTTTTATTTCATCAGCTCCCAACAACCTGCTCTTCAGGTTTATTTGGCTGCAGTTTTCTCCTGTTAGGAGACGTTCAAGAGAAGCCTGAAGTAAGTACTTGCCTAAAAAAAAAAAAAAAAACCACCTCACTTCTAGTGAGCTAAGCCTTAAATCAACAAGTGAGGAGTTTCTCACAGGAAGCCTGACCTGGCTTTTCCTCCCCACAAAGCCTGGCTGACTGCTGCCTGCCAGAAGTGGTTCCCGGTACAAACAAACAAAAGATCAACCTTTCTCAGCTCCCCAATCCATGACCAAACCAGCTTCTGGAGGTGGGAACCACATCTCCCCGGGACATGTTACAGGAGCAGCTTGGCTACCACCATTAGGAACAAGCTTCTGCTTGTAACCCAGTTTGGGGTATGTTCATGGGAAACTTCCCTGGGAGCCTGGTGGGAATGAGCTCCCTGCCACTGCTGAGGTGAGGAGGTCACTGCACACCAACAGCCTGATCTCCTCCCCCCAATCCAGAATGAGGTTAAAGGAAGCCAAAGGCAACCCTCCCAACTTCCTCTATACACACTTCTCCTACAAAGAGCACCCAGCATTGATCCCCATGAAAAACAGAGGAAGGGGCTTAAGCAAAGTAGAGAGAGGACTTGTGATCTTGTACAGGACCTCACACCCAGGCAAGGAAACTCCTTCAGCATCCTCTATGAAACTTGGAGTCTTAGAGAATTATCTAGATTCTAGAGCACCGAAAAAAAATCAAGGGATCTGCCCAGGGTCAAAGAGCCCAGGGTCAGACTTGAGTCTTTCTGGCTTCAAAGCCTACTCTATCCATTCCACCAAGGTAAGCGGCAAAAACTCATGTTTCAATTACAGTAGCATGGCTAGAACACAACCCATGATAAAGTCTAACATACTCAGTAACCCACGCTGGTTTTGGCTCCATGAGATTCCAGGCCTAAGAGCTAGGCGCACTAAAAAGAATGTTCTGATACGCAATCAGAGAAGAGGGGATGGAATCTGCTACTTCTGAGGCAATCCCTGAATTCAATTCACTCCAGCTCACTCCATTCAGTAAGTATTTTAAGCATTGTGCAAATGTCAGGGACATAAAGACAGAAGTAGAAAAATATCCTGCCCTCAGGGAGTTTACACTTTTGATCAGGAAGCAGAGGGCCTGAGTTCAAGTTCTGCCTCTCCACTTCACATAAATCTCTCTGAGCCTCTTCCTCCTCATCTGTGACATCAGGGCCACAGGACTAGTCGAGCAAGTGTGTCATAGACCACTTTGTCCACTTTGAAGTCTAAGAACTCCTCAAAATAATGTTTTAAAATGCATAAAATACATAGGATTAAAAAGGAAGCCAATCCTATTAAAACACAGCCATCAAAATATTTACTTAAAAAAAAAAAAAAAAACCAAGTTGACAGACTCTAGATTAAGAACCCATGGATGAGACGACCTTTAATGCCCCTTCCAGTCCTACATCTATGATTTGAAGAAGGTTATGAACTAATACAGTTTCATAGGGCCACCGCATTCATCTATTTTTAAAAGCACTTTATGACAGACAAATTGTGTTTAAATTTTCATTGAAAAAAGAGTAATCAGCCTGTATGGCGCTTATAGCCTATTTACCACTCTTCCAAATAAAATCTATTCCCCACCCCCTCCCATGCCCTGAAAAAAATTTGTGGTAGTGGAACAATTCTAAACAGATCAGTTTGCCTACCTAGGCCTCAGTAAAGTTAGGCTATGGGACCTAATTCTCTCTAAGGTCCCCTCAAGCTCTAAATCGCGTGACTCTTACGAACCCATATCTAAACACAATCATAGTGCTTACTTCTCCCAGAGCAATAGAGGCTTTAAACATGAACCTCTGTGACAATCACCCTCAAGGCACTAAGGTATCTACTTGCCACAGTCTACAAAGAATCAGACTTAAAACACTAACTAAAAAAGATAAAACTCTTTCATCTCTGTCCTCATTTATATGAGTCACAAAAGGCTGAATGGGATAAGAAAACAGTCAGGGTTCTGTGCTTGGGAAAATTATTCTCCACTATTTGGGGATGTCTAAAGTCGTTAAAAATCAAATCTTACGATACTGTAACCAGGACGTGGAAGAGATCTATAGCTTAATTCCCATTTGAGACTCCTCCCTCCACTGTTCCATGTTTCATTTTTTAACTAATCACCACTATATGAACACAGCATTTCAAAACCAGGCTGGGCAGTCAGGACCTTAAAGATAATCTGGTTCAAAGGCAGGGATGGGATTCTTAACTTTATCAGGGTCACACATTCCTTTGATAGTCTGGTAAAACCTGTGGATTTCTCAAAATAATGTTTTAAAATGCATAAAATAAGATACATAGGATTGTAAAAGAAATTAAATGAAATTCAGTGATTAAAATATTTTTGAAACAAATGCAGAGACCCCAAGTTAAGAACTCATGTTCTAAGAATCTATGAAAAGACAATAAATGTTGCCTAATATTGATAAAGTATTTTATCTATAGTGTGCAACCTGCAAAACCAGTCAGAATACAGATGAAGGTGTTTCCTGAGCCAATCACAATTAGGTGGGTGCTTTATGGACCTAGATCAAAACTGTAATATCCTCTACTCTTGCAAGAAATGGCAGTCAAATAATGGAAGATGTTATTAAACCCAGAGGCTCCACAAGAGTCAGTTACAACAAAATAAGAAGTCCCTACAAACGGTAATAGAAGTAGCTAGGCAGCTCAATGGATAGAATCCTGGACTTAGAGTGAGGAAGACCTGAATTAGAATCCAGTCTCAAATACTTACCAGCTGTGTGACTCTAGGCAAGTCACTTAACCCATGTCTGCCTCAGTTTCCTCATCTGTAAAGTGGGATTACAATAACAACTACATCTCAAGGTTGTTGTGAGGATCAAATGAGATAATGTTTGTAAAGCACTCTGCAAAAACTTATAGGGCTGTAGCACTGCTATTATTATTATTATTATGGTTGTTATTATTATTAGTTTGACAAAATATGATTATAGATTTTCAAGGTGGAAGGGACCTTAAAGATCATTTATGTCAGAGTTTTTAATCTGGAGTCTATAAAATTTTTTATTTTATAACTTTTTTCAGTATAATTGATTTCCTCTGTCATCCTATGCATTTTATTCTATGCATTTAAAAACATTACTCTTAGAAGGGATGAATAAACTGATTCTTCTGACTGTTAAATGGGGTCCATAACACAAAAAGGTGAAGAACCCTTGATCTCGTCTAACCACGTCACCCCATTTTACAGATGAAAAAAAACTATGTCTCATAGAGGCAAGATAATATGCCTAGGCAATTATAACATAAGTAATAGAACTTGGCAGAGTTAACTCATAACATATCACTCAATCCTGTTGGTATATCAAAGCAATACATCCTAGGTTACGAGAGCTAGTGTGCACAAACTTTCATAGAAAGAACACTACCTCATATTCTGCTGTCTCGAATTTACAAAGCTCAAGTTTATCCAAGAGCCATTTTTACAGAGAAAAGAGATAGCTGAGACATCTGGTTTCATAAGCTTAATGTAAGACATGTATGTAGAACTGGCTATCACCCACATAGCAGTGACGCTAAGGAACTGTGTAGCATGCATGAGTCACTGGATCAACAGATATTTCATATCAACCATCTACCATATGCAAGGTGATGTCATGCATGGATCAGACTCATGATCACTCAACAAAAAAAAAACCCACCATGAATTTTATTCTCATGGTCCAGGTTTTAGCAAAATGGTCAATTCCATTTCAAACCCAGATGACACAAATGCTTCACTACTGAGTGATAAAATAATCTGTCCTACAGATATGAAAACCTAAACTATAAATATTCCTCAGGCAGATGTAACATTGTACAGAGGGTTAAGTGCTAGACTGAGGATCAGAAACTGGTTTTGAAGCCTGTCTCAAACACTTTCCAGTTTAACAGCCTCAGTTTCCCTATCTGTAAAATGGGGATAATAACATCACCTACTTCCCAGATTGTTGGAAGGATCAAATGAGATAATATTTATAAAATGCTAAATGAATGCCAGCTATTATTATCATTATCATCATCTAATATCCCACAATTCAACTACTAGCCCTAGTCAATTTATTCAACAAATATCTGACTGCCTAATAACAATAAATTCACACACAATACTTCAAGACTTACAAAAAGTTTTCCCCTCAATAACTCCATGATGGAGTAGTTGTTGTTGTTCAGTCATTTTCAGTCTTCAGAAGAGTCTATACTGACTCTTCATGACCCCATTTTGGGGTTTTCTTGCCAAGGATATGGCAGTAGTTTGCCATTTGCTTCTCCAGCTCATTTTACAGATGAGTAAACTAAGGCAAACAAGGTTAAGTGACTTGCCTGGGGTCATACAGCTATTAAGTATCTGAGGTCAGATTTGAACTCCAGAAGAGGAGTAATTTACTTTACAGAAACTCTTATAGGCAATACATTAATAAACAAATAAGATTTATTTATAATAAGTAAAGGATTTATTTGACTCCTGGCACATAGTAGGTACTTAGAAAAGTTTACTGACTGACTGAAAACTTAAGTTTATCTGCATTTAAACAATGTGCTTAAAGTTCTATATATTTAGTAGGTTAAACATGACCCCAACAATCTTACTCATGTTGTGTAGCCTGGGGCAGCTAGGTGGCACACTGGATAGAGAACTGGGCCCGGAATCAAGAAGACTCATCTTCACAAGTTCAAATCTGGTCTTAGACACTTACTCCGTGTGACCCTAGACAAGTCACTTTACCATGTTTGCCTCCGTTTCTTCATCCATAAAATGAGCTAGAGAAGGAAATGGCAAACCACTCTAGTATCTTTACCAAGATCCCAAATGGGATCATGGAAAGTCAGATATTACTAAAATGACTGAACAACAACAACAACAAATCTACAGTACCTGTCCTGTGATCAAGAATTATCACAGATTCTGGATCAGTGTAGTCCAAATTAATACAGCTTGATAAATTCTGCAAGGGATTCCCCAAAGTGAAAGTTTAAGTACTAGCTTCTCAAGTATTTTTTGTTTGTTGTTGTTTTTTTGAAGACAGTTATTCAATAGATTCTCATTAGAGACTAGGCATCGTGTTTGATAGGTTCCATGGAGGATGCAAAAGTATGGTCCCTGAACTAAAGACACTTATAAACTAGCAGGGAGATGAACCACGTTCACATATAGTGAACAAAAGGGGGTATGATGAGTGAACCATAAGAAACGGGATGGAAACATGCTATGAGAGGTCACGGTAATTCCATTCAACAAATATCTCCTTAATGAGCACAGCAACATACAGAGGAAAGAGCCCTGGACTTAAGAGTCGAAGAATAGTCTCGGATTTGAGAGAGACCTCAAAAGCCATCCTGTCAAATCCACACTTGTACAAAAATCCCTCAACAACATACCCAAAAAGTTTGCTTAAAACTGCCAGTGACGGGAAATCCAATGAGGGAACCCACCAGGCTTCATTCCACTTTAGAACAGTTCTAAAGTTCTTTCTTAAATCAAGTTTAAAATTTGCCTTCTTGCATGCTCCACTCATAGCTCCCATTTCGGGCCTCTGGTGCCACATGGAATAAGACTAATCCCATTTGTGCATGTCAGACCTTCCTGTTCCCTTCTTAAGTCCTTTCCCCACTCCCTGCCCCCCAGGTCAAGCATCCCTAGCTCAGTTCCTTCAACCAGTCCTTATATGGAATAAACACAACACCCTTCACCCTTCTGGTTGCCCATCTCTGGATGCTCTCCAGAATATCACTGTCTTTCCTAAAATGTGGCCCTCAGAAACAAACATGATATTCCAGATGTGGTCTGACCAGGGCATGATAAAGCAGCAGTCCTGAACATGAAGGCACCCTCAATGCAGTCTAAATTCTCACTGGCTTTCTTGACTGCCACAAATTATGAGCAAAAGGCTCAGCCCATCCTTTCCCTGACTCCCCCTCCACCCCCAAAATAGATAGGCTTATCCTCCACACAACTTATATTAGGTAAAAATTATCCCCAGACTCACAATGACATACAACATAAACACAAATGAGTTATGTTCCACCCAATATGATTACATTGAGTGAGGGTTAGAGCTCACAGACTCAACTAGAAATATCATTCAAAAACTGTGCAGACATTAATTTGCAAATGTGAAAATTTTTCAAGCATAAGAAAATAAATCAAAATTATCAGAATGTTTATTTGAAAACTAGGGTATTATAAAGCATAAACATTAAGGAAATTCATATGGCATTATGTGTGGCACCAGGCAATAGTTGCCCTAACAACAACAAAAAAGAGGTTGAGTGATTTGCCCAAGGTCACAGAGCTAGTAAACATGTGACAATGGATTTGAACTCGGGTCTTCCTGAATCCAAGTCCAGCACTCACTGTTCCGCCCAGCTGCCTTCACAAGGGAGAATTTGAAGAGAGTGGTGAGCAAAGTCACTCTAGGATCATTCCCCTTTAACAAAAGCAGCCAAATGTCTGTAGTGCCCACCCGGAGGGTCTGTCCAGCCTTGCTCTGGCACATGGACCAGAGCCACTGCCCCATCTACAGCAGATTGTGTGCTTGGTCATCACACAGTTTTAAAAAGACAGATTTAAGTTAAATATCAATGCTACCACAAAAGTAAGAGAGACAAATAAGCTCGCTCACAGGAGGGCCTTGGAGGGGAGACCTGTCCAGCTGGGTCTTGCAGCAGTGTGTGGGCTTCACCAAGGGCAGGGAGCCTGGCATTCAACCCCAGCACTCCCCTCTCCTCTTTCCCAAAGAACAGCCATCAAATACGTTTTGCATGATTTCACATATATGATTGTTATCACATTGCTGGCCTTCTTGGGAGGATGAGGGAGAGAATTTAGGACTTAATTTTGTAAAAAATGTTAAAAATAAGTAATAAATATATTTGGGGGGAAGGACCAAAGAATAACCATCTCAGCAGCTGAGCTCAGCAGCTGCTCCATCAGCTGCTTTACAAAAGGCATGACAGAGGAAAAAAATGGTCTTAAGCACTTAAAAGTGGCCTTTTAAAATTCATTCAAAGGGTCTGAACAAAGTGCAAAAAAGGGGGAGGGGGCCAGTCGTTTGCCCTGATAAGGAAAACAAGAGGAAAAAAATAGGAAAAGACATGGCGAAGCTCACACACCTACACAGCACTTTTTAAGGGTTAAAATAAGCCTCCAAGGTGGCAGTCAAGTATCATTGTCCCCATTTTACATAAGAGTAAACTGAGGCTCAGAGAAATTAAGGATCTTGCTCACATCTACACTGCTCATGGTCTCTCACTGCCTAAGCTAAGATTTGAACCCACATCTCCTAACTCTGAGTCCTACAAAACACAGCCCCTAGAATAAGTAGGACTTCCAAGTACCTAAAATTCTCCTGAAAGGAACAGTAGCAGCATGGTAGAAGAAAAGGGGAACCCAAACCCACCCACCCTATCATTGGGTCTGGAAGAAAGGAACTATGAAACAGTATGGCCTGAGGAGGCAATTTTTTTCCAGTCTTCTCAAAACACGTGTCCTCCATGGCACAGTCAGCTGGACAAGAGGAAATGAGTTAGATCATGAGTCAGCCCAATCGACAGATGGATCCTGGGGCAGAAACAGATGATTCTCTTCTTGCTCAAGCAGCAAGGACAGCCAGCCAAGACATAAAGATTCCTGTCACCCCTCAGACCCAATGTCCAACACTCCTGTTAGCGACCACCCCAGGACATGTGCTGTATACCTCCTTACATGCCAGCACAAGGACGGGGGCACATGGCTGCCCCCAGTGATCTCCTTCAGACTGCCTTCTCCCTGAAGCTGAAGGTCCCAGGGCCTCACTCTACCCCCAAAACCTCGGGAGCACCCCATGGTCTCACCAAAATGAGCACCGTGAGAATTCAAACCAGAACAAGGCTGATCCAAATCTCCCACAGGACCTTAAGTTGTTCTGCACAAAGTTCATCTGGCCAGTATCACCTGTGCTGAAATGGGTCCTTTTTGTCCTGTTTTGTCAAGTGAGATAACATATGTGAAGTGCTTAGCATAGTGCCTGACACATAGTAAGTGTTATATAAATGTCAGCTATTATAATTAATATTATTATTATCATTATCATTATTATTATTATTATTGCAGCTGCATTTCTGAAATACTTGTGAATAGAGTTCTGGACCTGGGTAGGAGTCAGGAAGGCCTTCTCTGAAGAACTTTGGAACTGATTATGTGACATGGGAGATGATGGCAAAGGACCACGTGCCTGCATCAAAGACAGCACAGCGCTCTATAAGCAAAGAAGAATTGCAGTAGCTCAAAAGAAACATGAGATGTGCAAATTTAGAGACATCTCTACTCTCAATGTTCACGTGGACTATTTGTGCCCAACCTGTGGTAGGGCCTTTCAAGCCCATGTTGGTCTGATCAGCTATAGTCTGGCACACTATACCTTGACTCCAACATAGTGATGAAATTTTGGTTCTCCTTGAGAATGAAGGACAACAAGCAACCACATATTTAAATCTGACCTCAGAGGCTCTACTAGCTGCTGTGGCCTGGGCAAGTCATTTCACCTTTGTCTGCCTCAGTTTCCTCAACTGTAAAATGAGGCTAATAATAGTCCCTACCTCTGTGCTTTGCAAACCTTAAAGCTCTATATAAAGTTAGCTATTTTTTAGCAAATAGTATTTTATTTTTTCAATTACATGTAAATATAGTTTCCAACTTCCATTTTTTTTTATAAGATTTTGAGTTCCAAATTTTTCTCCCTCCCTTCCATCCACCTTCCTGAACACTACAAGCTGGTATAGGCTATACATGTGTGACCATGTTAAACATATTTCCACGTTAGTCACATTGTGAAAGAAAAAAAAAACAGAAAAGGAAAAGCCATGAAAAATAAAAAACAACAAAAAAGAAGAAAACTGTTTGCTTCGATCTGCATTTAAACTCCATCAGTTCTTTCTCTGGATGTGGACAGCATTTTCCATCATGAGTCTTTTGGAATTATCTTGATCATTGTATTGCTGAGAAGAGCTGAGTCTATCAAAGTTGGTCATCACACAATGTTGCTGTTACTGTATACAGCGTTCTCCTGGTTCTGCTCACTTCACTCAGCATCAGTTCATGTAAGTCTTTCCAGGTTTTTTTTTCTGAAATCCTCCTAATGCTAACTATTATTATTACCATCAAACCTCAAAAGTCGAAAATATTTCCTGTACCATTACCAGTCACGATAATCTATAGACAATGCCTTTCCATGCACTGAAATGCAACTAAGACCTGAACAATCAGAAGAAAAAACTTTAATTCAAGTCAATTCAACATGCATTTATTAAGCGCCTGCCAATGGGCAACATGTTGGTGATATAAAGATAAAAATGAAACAGTGTCAACCCTCGAGGAGCTTAGAGGCTGAACTAGAAGTCACAGGTTTAAATCTCAGTTCAGCCACTCACAAACTACTGAGGGGTGGGGGGTGGGGGTGGGGTAAGTCATTTCCCTCTTTAGGTTTCAGCTTCCTCATGCCTAAAATGAAAAAGTTGAACTAAAATGATCTCCAAGGTCTCTTCCAACCCTTAAACCCACATTGAAAACAAGTAAAATGTAAAGGAAATATAAAATGATTTGAGAGAAAAGGCATGAACAATTAAGGGAAGTCAGGAAAGGAAGAGCTTCCTGTAGGAGGTGGTTCATGAGCTGGGTCTTGAAGGAAGCTTTGGCAGAGGTGAAGAAGTAGATTCCACGGATAAGAGACAACCTCCTTTCCCCCTCCCCTTCCCTACCCTGACTAAAATGGTCTTCTTTTTTCCCCAGACCATTCTGAGATGAAAACATTACCTGTGTGCCCTTTTAAGAACAGCTGTAGGACCCACAAAACCAGCCATAACCCCTTAACCTTGTACTGGTCACCTGTTAATAAATGCTTTCCCATCCATTACATCTGATTTCGTCTTCACATTTGGTAAGAGCTGGTATTATTATTGACCTCTTTTTACAGATGGGGCAACTGAGACTCTGGAGCACAGCCACCTGCCCAAAACACATGCCAGTAAGTGGCCACGCTTCGATGCATGCCCAGGTCGCCTGGCTCCAGGTCCAAGGTGTTTTTTCCTGTTGCTACACTGTGGTGCCTTCCAAGAATCAGTACCAGAGCGTAGGACATTAACTACAAATTCTACGAAAGATCACATCAATTTAGGAACTCAAATGCATTAAAGAGTGAAGACCCATTAAGCTTTCCCCACTGTTTCTTATTAATTTAAAGATGGGGATCTTAGGAGTGGTGCTTATTAAATGCTCTCTCTTTATGCTGTTCATATAACTGCCCATTCTATACGCTATGAGGAAGCTTCTCAACGGTGACCAATTTGCGGCCAGAGCCAGAAAAGCTGTTTAAATGTATATAATAAGACAATAAACAGCCATTACACACTTAATTCATTTTGGTCCTTTTAATAATGGATTTCTCCAAGTAGGAAAAACACTAGGAAAGAAACAATAAGATTTGATTTTACTTTGACTGCAAAAGGAACCAGTGTTAACAACCTGGGGCAGCTAGGTAGTGCCACAGTGCAGGCAAAAAGGCCTGGAGTCAAGAAGGCCCGAGTTCAAATTCAGACTCACTCAGTAGCTGTACGACCTTGGGCAAGTCACTTAACTTCTGTTTGCCTTAGTTTCCTCATCTGTAAATGGAGTAATAATAACACCTACCCCCCAGGGTTGTTGTGAGACCCAAATGAGATAATAATTGTAAAAGCACTTAGCACAACTCCTGGCACGTGGCAGGCTCCTTCCCAGCCACCTGGAACATTATCAGAATCGCAGAATCTCCATGTTGATTCCTCAGGAATCATCTAGTCCAAGCTACACTTGAACTGGAATCCCGTCAAAAGGGATGGTCATAAAAAAACCATCCTCTATTTGACCTCCAGGGATGGTAAACTCACTACTTCCCCAGGCCACACTGGGATGATGATAATGTTCAATGGTTTTTCAGTCATGTTCAACTCTTCATCATCCCATTTGGGTTTTCTTGGCAAAGATACTGGAATGTTTTGCCATTTCCTTCTCCAGGTCATTTTACAGATGAGGAAACTGGGGCAAACAAGGTTAAGTGACTTGCCCAGGGTCACACAGTTATTAACTGTCTGAGGCCAGATTTACACCGAGTCTTCCTGACTCCAGGCCCGGCATTCTGTCCACTGCATCGCCTACCTGCCCTCCAATTTTCAGGAAGTTTGTCTTTATAGCCAACCTAAATCCACCTCGAGAAGGTCGTTAATGTCTATGTATGGATACATCACTCACTCATTTTGAGAATCTGAGCACAGGGGAAGGTGTGAGATAAACCATCAAGGAACAGAAGCTGCAACTAAAGAAAGGGGTGAGTGCAAGCTAATATTTAGGAACAAGGACTGGACACTGATAAGTCACACTGATGGAGCTGACTTGGGGAGATAAGAAGTTCCCAAAAGGCGTTACCAAAGAAAACAGTCCAATAGCTATCTATTCCTCCAGTGTATGCGCTGACAACTGTGGTTTCCTGTTCATCCAGTCCATTGTACTATGTCACACTCTTCTTTAAAAGAAAAAATGATGTTGCATAATGAATTCTCAGTAACACTTCAGCACAAAATGAGGCAAAATACTGGGAATATCCTTTCAGCTATCACTAACTAGCTCACACCCTCTCTTATAAGAAGTTTGACCAATGGACTGATTAGAGGGAACTTGAACTTAGATGACCTAAAGATCCTGTTTAGCATGAAATATTTGTCCTGATGACCACCATCCCAACTGGCTGTACCTCGGCAACTGCTACACAATTCTCCTTTCTGTGGTTACTTAAAATACTACACACACATATTTCAGAACAGGACATTGAGGGGTGGGGAGAAATCTAAAGACAATCTTAACAAAATTCTACCCCGATTCCAACAAGGCCTTACAGAAGTGTAAGCATCACTACATATGGCAGATCAAAAGCATCCAAAGCCTCCCATAGCACAGTGGCTAGTGCTGAACTTGGAGGCAGGAGGACCCAGGCTCAAACTCTTCCTCTACTATTGTGTAACCATGGCATGAGTCTCAGTTTCCGCATCTGAAAATGGGGATAACAGGATCAAAGGACCACAGACAGACACTAAACACAGATCATAGAAAGAACACTAAAAGTATTTTGGAGAAGGGAATACCAAGGGGAAAAAAATCCTTACCAGCATTGAAACTCTGGGTTGAGAGTGATCTCAGAGACCATCTGTTATAATATCATCATTTTATAAATGAAGAAACTGAGATCTAGGGAGGTTAGGTGATAATACCTGTAGTAACTAGCTCAGAGGGTTACTGCAAAGACCAAATGAAATATCTCTAAAGTGCTTGCCAAACCTAAAGAGCTAAATAAATGCAATTTTATTAATTATATTCACATTACAACCAGGCCTTTTGAAGTGTAATTTTTAAAATAATACATCACTAAAAGACCTCATGATAAGACAGAGAGGATCATACTTTTCATTATAACCTACAAAGTCAGCCAAAATCTATAGCGTCACGTATTTTAAACTCATCAGATCATAGAGCATAGATTTAGAACTTGAAGTAACCTTAAGACCCATCAAATCCAACTACCTCAATTTTCAGATGAGGAAACTCAAGTTCACAAAAGTTGAAAGAATGGGCCATGGTGGTGGTAGTAGTAGTAGTAGTAACAGTAGTAGTAGCAGTAGCAGCAGCAGTAGTAGCAGTAGTACTAGTACTAGTAATAATAGCTAGCATCTAGTACAGAGTACTTTAAGGTTTATTAAGTACTTTAAAAATATTATCTCATTTGATACTCACAACTTGGGAGCTAGGTACTATTATTATTCCCATTTTACAGAAAAGGAAACTGAGGCAAGCAGAGTTTAAGTGACTTGCCTAGGACCATTTAGTGGACTACTAAGTATTGGAGGCAAGATTTAAACTTAAGCGTTCCACTGTATCCCCTAGATGCCTAATAAGCATCAGAAATGAGATTTGAACCCAGGACTTTCTAACTCCAAGTCCAGCAACCTATCCACTATGCCTTTCATGTAACTAAGAGATAACTGGATTTTGTGCTTATGTGCAGACGTACGGTCTAGGCTCAAGGGAACATTAGAACAAGCCAGGAAATTTAGCAGTCTCCCACACAATGGCAGACAGAGATTGCTAACCCACTCCCTTCCAAAAAAGGAAGCTTCACTATTGTAACTTTAACCCACGTTGATATTTGCCTCATATAAACTACCTCCCACTGTATACCAAAGAGAAGACTTAGATTTAGTTCTGGATTCAGTATAGTCACAATATTTCTACAGAGTCTGTTTCCAGTGTAGGTGAGATTTATGTTTTTAAATTCTCTCTGAACACTGAGGCAACTTGTATCTAGTGTGTGTGTGTGTGTGTGTGTGTGTGTGTGTGTGTGTGTGTGTGTGT
>NW_020954751.1:896350-1027207 GCF_900497805.2 Vombatus ursinus
TGTGTGTGTGTGTGTGTGTGTGTGTGTGTGTGTGTGTGTGTGTGTGTCTGTGTGTGTGTCTGTGTGTGTGTTTTGAGGGTTTGGGGGCTGGGGGGCAGGGAGAAGCTATTTTAATCCTCACACTGTTGCAGGGACTTCTACCTGTCCCAGACCTCCTGATTCCTTTTCTGGCCTCAATTTTCCCATCTATACAAAGGTGGTTGCTGTTGTTTGTCCTTTGTTTTTGAAGTTGACCATGACATCGGAAAGGTGATGCCATGACTTGTAAGTGAATGTTGGATAAGGTGATCCCTCAGATCCCCTCCAATTCAGCTGCATTTTTCCCCCATGCTCCCTTCCCCAAAATGATTTTAGTATTCAAGCAACATTTGTTCAAGAGTGGGGGAGGGGGCAACTCCCAACAGCTCAAGGCCTTTGCACAAGTGGCTCTCCATGTTTAGAATGCCCCACTTTCTCACCTGCTCCTTGCAGAAGGTCCACCTTCCTCCCAAGCACAGCTTCTTTACTAGGCCTTTCCTGATTACCAGTTATTAAGTATTCTTTCTTTCCTGAAATTACTCTGTAATTTCTACTACCCTGTAGCTACTTACTTGTTCACATACTGTATCCCCAAGTAGAACATAAGCTCTTGAAGGGCAGGAATTGATTTGTTTCTGTCTTTGTATCCCCAGAACCTACCACAGTTCCTGGCCCATAGTAAGCATTTTATAAATATTCAATTGAATTAAATTCTCTATATGTGACATGTCAATCAATAAGCATTTATTTATTAAGCACCTACTATGTGTGGGGCACTACATTAGGTTCTGGGGATACAAAGACAGAAACAAATCAGCCCCTGCCCTCAAAGACAGAAACAAATCAGCCCCTGCCCTCGAAGAGCTTACAGTCTATCTGAAGAAACAACACACACCTACATATGTAAATACCAATACAGATAAAATAAATCTGCAGTTTGGGGGAAGGGGGTGTCAGCAGAGAGGGTGTTCCTGATAGCTAAGAGGTTCAGGAGAGACCTCATACAGGATATAACACTCAAGCTGAGCTCTGGAGCAACCTAGGGATTCTAAGCAAGGGGCAGAGCTGAGAGAGTGAACGAAGCATGAAGAAAAAAAAGATAAGGATAATTGACACTTATGTAGCACTTTAAGATTTACAAGGTCAAAAGTTTTACTCAAAAGTTTTAGTGCAGATTTCAGCATTAAAGCTCAAATGATCTAACACAGCTTTAATAATTCAACTACTGAAATTTTAATAGCTTAAAGCCTGTACTTAGACTTTTGGGACATCCCACATTATCATATTTTATTTAAATCTCACACCCCTGTACGGTATTAATTTTTCACAGATGAGAAAACTGAGGCTGAGAAAAATTGTACAAAGGCACCAGCTTGTAAGCATCTGACCTGTACGCATGTGGTGCCAAGAGTGGGATAAATAAGAAGTGAGGCAACTAGTAGCTCACCTTTATATAAGGGTTGGGTAGTTAACAAAGTACTTCCCAGCTTGGGGAAGGGGTAGGAGTGAAGGGGAGGTTTCATCCTCCCCTTTGTGTGCTGGACCATGAAGCACGTGCAGGGCTTTAGCCTATTCCCCTAAGATTTTCAAGACTCGCCCCAAACTCCAAAGGCAGGAACGATGTCAACCCGTCATCCCCCCACACCGGGACCCACGACTTCAGCTGAGACTCTTCTTCATGCAAGTCAGACATCACCCCAACACACTCACAAACACACTCATATACCCAATTGACCAGCACAAGTGTTCTCCACTGAGTGTCAAGGAATGCTCTCAGCCATGAAAGCATTATCAATGTAGAGGGACAAGATATGCCATAGAAATGAAGAGGTAAAGAATAGCACAAATGGAATTCAGAAGACCACATTCTGACCCTTAAAAGAAGGCTACCACAAGGGTATGATAGCAAGAGCTGTTTGATTGGCTACAGAGCTTATCAAGCGAAGGAGAAATAACACTGGCCCTAGGGCTAGAGGCCTGGGTTCAAACCTCACTTATCATTCCCCTTCTCTGGGTCTCAGTTTTCTCATCTGTGTAAAATGCACTGATTTCTAATCTCCTTCTGTCAACTCTAAATCCTATGAGCCCTGAAACAGCATTTCATGTTCCTATTCTCTCATTCAGAGATCCCATTGGTAGCATATACTCTAACATAAAATAGAAATGTCTTTTCTAACCTATGATTTTTTTTCTAACATAAAAAAGAAAGGAAGGGCAGCTAGGTGGCACAGTGGATAGAGCACCGGCCCTTGATTCAGGAGGACCTGAGTTCAAATCCAGTGTCAGACACACTTACTAGCTATGTGACCCTGGGCAAGTCACTTAACCCCACTGCCTAGCCAAAAAAATAAATAAATAAATAAATAAAAAGAAAAATAACAAAACAAAAAAGAAAGAAGAAAGTAAAGAACTGGAAGCAAAGCAGATGCCCATTGATTTGGGAGTGGTTTAACAAATCAGGGTACATGAATGTAATGGAATATTTCTGTACCTTAACAAAAAACAAATATAAATACACTAAGGGACAGGAAAACTCCTATGACCTGATGCAAAGTTTAAAAAAAGAAAGCCAGAACCATGAAAAAAACATACACAATAACCACAACAATGCAAATGAAAAGAACCACCACAGAAATCAAAACAATGCTCTGTAATTATAATGAATTATGGCCTCAAATAAGAGAAAGGAGAATGCATCTCTCTGTCTTTGGCAAAGGGACTATGGGTAGCAAGCACAACATATACTGTTGGACATGGCTGATGTACTGACTGGTTTTGCTAAACGGTTTTTTTTTCCCTTTATTTTTCATCCTTTGAGGGGAGGCTCTCTGGGAAGGGGGAGAGAAGGAGTGACGTATTAAGAAATGATGGTGATATAAAAATGAAAGTTATCAATAATTTTTTTTTAATATCTGAATTACTTTGTATAATGACCACAAAGAACATGGGCCACTTTTCCTACTGCACTCTTCTTTCAGCTCCTATAAATAAACTGAAAGGGATGCACCACCTCATTTGCCAGGGTGCTCAGATAAAATAGCTGTGGGCCATTTCTGACCACTTGCCTGACTTCTTCTCCAGGAACTAAGGCAGGGCAGAACTGCGGCCAAATCCTTCTACCCAATGACTGGGGCCTTCCACAGACAAACAGCAACAGCTACCTCTGTCCACCCCCCATTCCACACTGTTATGCCAACAGCTGTGGTGCTGGTTTTTGGCACAGAAACTAGAAGGATAAATTTAGATTCCATTTTTAGGCTTACAAGGATTTCTCAGAAGAGAGAAGGCTTTCTGGACTCCGGCCTGAAATGAGCACTTGGGTGTTTATACATTCTATTACAAGTTTGCAGCTAGGCCACTCACTAACCTTGTTGACTGAGAAAGCCCAAAGCAGCAGAGACTAGTGAGAGTAAAAGGCAGAACAAGAATTTTTAGAGACCATTTAATCCAACCGTCAACACCGACGAAACAGAATCAGCCCAGAGAAGGGAACTGACTTAGACAAAGTCACCTAAGGTGTCCCTGGTTCAGAAAGGTTTCTATAATGAGGTCTCAAGCATGCAACGCCAAATGAAAAGCTGCCACATTTTTGCCTTAGAAAAAAGGGATACCTTAATTCTTTCACATTCCCCTACCCTTAGTGGAAAATATAGATCTATATCTCTGTAGAGATACGGTATAGATACCACCATCTCTACTATATGTGTGTGTATGTATATATGTAGGCATAGGTCTTTATTTCCATCCTGCTCATCAGGGAAAGGAGAATGTGTGGGTAGGTAGGTAAGAGAGACAGACAGACAGATAAAACAGTTGATATATAAATGTTTATATATAGAGAGACAGACATAAGTACGTGCAAGCATGTGTGTATAATACACACATTCCCCTTCCCCTGTTAAGCATGGTAGATATAGATTATGTACATGTGTGTGTATATAGCTAGATAGATGAATATGTACATATGGTATCTATGTGGTATATATACATCCATATCTACAGATGAATAGATAGATGTATAAATATGTGTATATATAGCATATATACATACATAGAATACATATATGTATACATCTCCCCCTCACACCCCCTCCACACACAAATACGCACACAATCTATCTTGCTTACCAAAGAAAAGGCAAAAAAAAATATATAGATATAGATATATGAATGCATGCACACACATACATATCTACATACACATATACATACTTACATACTTACACTTCCTCATCATAGGCAGGGGAGTGTGTTAGAGTTGGGGCTCATATTTACTGAGGTATGAGCACCAGAAGTTGTCCATCTGATGGCATGTTACAAATGCTACAAAACTGCACAATAAACATTTTTTTATCCATTTGGTTTTTCCTATGTGAATGGTTAGGCCAAATGCTTGTGGGTGGCTACTACAGTACTTCCATTGGGCTCTGAAATGTTTCAAGACTTGATACAACCAGTATAATGCCATGTAAAAATAGAAGCATTTGGAGGACCTCACTATCTATAAGGGATCCCTTAGCAAAATTTGGATTCTATGCCAAATAGCCTACACGACAGTGTCAAACACCTTTGTGCTCATCTCCCTGTTTGATGCCCCACCTGAGCGCTATAATCAGAGGGTCAAGCAAAGTTATCTTGGCCACTATGTCTTTTTAAAAAAATCAAATAATTTTAACGGGCAGATAGAAGACACTTTGTTGGTAGACAACTTCAAAGGCAGTTTCACTCTATTAAATCAAATGGTTCTTTTATAGTCCACAAACAAGCACAGTAGGATCTTGTATTATTTTTCAGGTAACTATGGGGCGGTAAAGATGCAGTCTTACTGTGGAACAGCAACTACCCAAATATGTCCAGTTAATAATGATGATGACGATGAAGACAGCAACTAGCATTTACATAATGATTTAAGATTTACAAAACATTTACAAATATTACCTCATTTGATCCTCACAACTCTGGGAGGTAGGTGCTGTCCTTATCCACATTTTACAGATGAGGAAAATGGGGCAGACAGAGATTAAGTGACTTGCCCTGGGTCACATAGCTATTAGGTGTCTGAAGCAGCACTGGAAGGTCCCTTCAAACCTATAGTTCTAGTTTTTCCCTTTCAAGACTCCCTTGAGTTTTGAGTCATTCAAACTTGGTATCACCTGAATAAAAAGGTTTGGGACAGTTGGAGGAGGGGGACCTTGTGCACAGCGGATTGCCTATTTCAACCACCCCGAGGAAAGCTCTCAACGTGAGGTGGTAATTACACATTTACTCACTCTGACTCACACACTCCAATCTGCCCATTCCCCCATATTTTTCACTGACTGTCCTCTGTGGCTGAAATGCCTCACCTGTGCCTCCTGGCTTCTTTCAAGTGTTGGTTCCAATCCCTCCTTCTGCAGGACACTTTTCCTGGTTCCCCTCCCTCCCCCAGCCACCCCCATCCCACTTGAGTTACCTTCCTTCTACTCAATATGTATCTTATCTTGTTATATACAGAGTTTGGGCTGCTAGGTGGCGCAGTGGATAGAGTGCTGAGCCTGGAATCAGGTCTTCCTAAGTTCAAATCTGGACTCAGACACTCACTTAGCTATGTGACTCTGAGCAAGTCACTTAACTGTGTTTGCCTCAGTTTCTTCAACCGTAACATGAGCTAGAGAAGAAAATGAGAAACCACTGCAGTGTCTTTGCCAAGAAAACCTCAAATGGGGTCAGAGTCAGACATGACTGAAAAACAACTGAACAACAAATGTACACTGTCGTTTGCATATACCCCCATTAAACTGTGTTATCATAAGGACAAAAAAGGTTTCCAACCCTAATTAAATTTACCTTTGTTACTGGCTTGGCTCATCTTTCGGTACAGAATATCTTTTAGATAAACACCTCACTACTGAAAGCAGAACAGCTACTTTTTTCCAAAGTGACTTCCTCCGGGGTCTCTAATTTTGTAGTGCCCAAACATCGCAATTTGACCCTAACCATTGTTATGTGTATGTTTTTAAAATGCCTAACCACTCATCGTGAATGTGTAAATCAGAGAGTTTAGGGCCACAACAAAATTAGAGACCAGAGTTTAAAACTGAGCTATTTACTTTGTTCCCTAGTTTTTTGGAATTTTTTTGTTTTTTAAAGATTGGGTCTCTTAATCCCACCCTGGCGAGAAGTGCAGAGGTTATGCATGGAACAGTTTCCACTACTTACAGATCCTCTGACCTGACCTGTTTCTAACAGAGGCCACCTTGCCCTCCTCAGGCAAATTGACGGCCTTCATTGCAGAAGTCTCAGCACATGGATACTGAACTTAACATGGGCATAAAACCTGCATAATCTAATGCAGCTCAGAACTCCCGAGCTCAAGAGATACACCTTCTTGGCACCTGCTATTACAGGTATTACCACCTCACCCAATCCCCTTGTTTTTAAAAATGATGTTACTATCATATTTTATGGAACTTTTAGAAGGATGGAGAAACCCTATATTCAGCAATGAAACCATCAGTAACGATGATTCTTCTCTGAGACGAAATAAGGACTAGATCGAATGTCCAGAGACCTGTATCACAGTCGTAAAAAGGAACAGCCAGCCTTAGGCAAACCACTTCACACCATTCAGGCCTTAATTTGCTCATCTGAAAACAGGGAGATTGAACAACAAACACCAAATTCTCTTCCCACACTAATGATTCTCTGTATGTAAAAGGCAGCTTGGCTTACTTATCCTAAAAACTAAGCCTACAGCTCTTCATTATAGACTTCCCTCCCCAGTGTTGTCCTACCACTTCAATGCTGTATTCTTGCTAAATTAATTTTTCTTTCTTTGTCCTCTTCAGGTATTGCTGGTTGGACAACACCATTCCCTGTTTATTCTGAATGCATGGATTTCAATTCATGAAAATCCATTTACATAACCCAGGTAAATTCAAAATAAAGGTATAGAGTACAGCTAAGGTTGTAAAGCTGGTTCTTGTTAAGAATCTATGGTTTGCAAATTCCCACTAGAAAAATTACAGAGTTTAATGGAAATTAATTTTAATTTAATCACATATGAATAAAATACTTTTCTCCTGTATTTGAGATTCCCTCTAAAAAGAACTTTCCCTATATAGAGAACACCATGCTAACATGACATTATTTTGCATATAATAACAGAATACTTATCAGATGATGTGAGTCTTCTCGAGTGAAGGGGATAAAAAAAATGTAACTTTGTTTTGAAGTTATCTTGCACTAAATTGAAACCTGAAAACGGAAGTAGGCTTCTTCAAACAGCTGTCCATCTAATCAGCCAGATATGTGTAAAATTCATTAACTCGTTAATTCATAAATCATGATAATTCCCAGAGGGTAAGCTGAAGTTTATATCTGCTTAGCAGATGCTTTTACCCAAAGAAAGTACAAATTAATGGGATATCAAGATTTTTCAACATGAGGGGCCCACCTCATTTTAAAGTCCCACAGATATCTCCTACATTATTTCCAATTTTACTTAAATGGCCATGGGATAATTTAATTTTGACAGTCTCATGCAAAGCTTTCTCCAAAGTCCTTTGCTCCTTCCATTACTTTTTTTATGATGTGTTTCATGAGGTATTACTGCTCATCATCTTTCACTAGTCTCCTCATAAGATTCTATAAATTAATTTATATCTAAATCAATATTGCCTTTGGCTACCTCAAGAAAAGCATGGGCTGGCTGGAGAAGTTTCTAGGTCCCTTTGGCCTCTTCCTTTTGGTGACTGCATAAAGCAATGTAAAATCAGCTAAGTTTGCACTGGAAATAGCAATGGGTGCTCAATGTCTGTTCCTTTATTCTTTTCCTATTTGGGAGAGCTAACAATTTGTTTAAAAAAGATCGGATTGTAGCTGTTTTAATTTTACTTTGTTCTGAGGGTTGCAGTTAACCATGAATTATTATATGATGTGCTCTTTCCCCTTCCCTTACCTCTCCCCCAATCAGATGTGAGTTTTCCTTCTCTTAAGTTCCATAGGACTTTCTCTCTCCTGACACATATTCTGCCTCATATTAGAGTTATCTGTATGTGAATATAAGTGACTGCCTCATTTTTGTCTCTGTATTCCCAGCAACTAGGACAATGCCTGGCACATAGTAGGTACTTCATAAATGTTTATTAGTTATTAATTTCTTGGGAGCAGAGGATTAATCTCTGCCCAGTGTGTCTTGAATAAGACCTTGAACATTGTTAAGGGCTCAACAAACGTTTTTCAATCAGACCAAGTTATACTACAAACTATTTAAAAAGCAACTATAATCTACTACTCAGGCAAGAGTCAATCAGCCAACAAGCATTTATTAAGCATTTTCCCTAAGTGACAGGCATTGTACTCCACTGACTGCCTGAGATGGAATTTGTGTGTCAACAGTTTACAAACACACACACACACACACACACACACACACACACACACACCCACTGACACTTAAGGAAGAAACAGATTCTCTCCTGTTCACCTTATAGGGTACTCGATGGGGTGGGAACAAGGTGGAGGGTTATGGAAAAGAAAGGCTTGGAGTTTATACTGATCATCAAAGTGCAGACCTGCCACAAGTATAATATATATGACTTCTGAGTAGGCTAGGGTATAAAATATACAGAACCCAGGGGAGTAAAATGCTTTTGATATTTTCCTCTGTTTCCTTTCAGGTATATAATACACAGTTCCATGGGCAGCATGTTATCAGTCATGTTTACTTTTGGCTTTGAACCCACAAATATCTTCACAAGAAATGATTCTGCAGACAAGCCGAGCCCACAGTACTGAAAAGTGGACCCACAAGTATATTAGCACATCTGACTACCAATAAGGTAAGACTAGTCAAAGCCCACCCCAATCAAAGCCCTTCTTTGCGTATTGCAAATCACTATACTTCTGAATTTTGATCTATTTTCCTCTCTCTCCCTTGCGCCATGATTGCTTCTGAATATCACAGCCTATATTCCATATATAGAGGCATGAGATAAACCAGGTTGGAAACTTGTCAGCATCCATTTTGTTTCAAAATAGCAACCTGACACATAGAAAGCCCAAACTCACAAAGAAACAGATTGAATTAAAGTAAGTCAGCTCTTTTGAGTGTCATCATGGAACAACAGTAACAAAAAGCAACTGAACTGGAATAGAATATGATGGAAAGTTTCCAAACAGTCGGAGCTGTCTGACTAGAATGGATTGACTTGGGAATTCATGGTACTCCATTACTAGAGGTCTTCAGAAGATGAATGAGCACTTGTCAGGAATGTTGTAATAGCAGGCAAGCAACAAGCATTTATGGCTCACGATAAACAAGGTGGCACAGTGGATAGAGCACCAAGCCTGGAGTCAGGAAGACCTAAGTTCAAATCCAGTCTCAGATACTTACTAGCTGTATGACCCTGGGCAAGTCATTTAACCCTGTTTGTCTCAGTTTCTTTATCTGTAAAATGAGCTGGAAAAGGAAATGGTAAACCACTCTGGTAGCTTTGCCAAGAAAACCTCAAATGGGGTCATGACTGAAACAACTCAACGACAACAGGGGCCAGACACTGTCTGTACTAAGTGAGAGGGATACAAAGACAAGCAAAAACAAAAACTGTCTCTGCCCTCGAGGAGCTTACATTCTAAAAATAAAGACCACAAAGAAAAGGGGCTGAAGCGAACAGGGAGAGGCAGAAGAAAGTACTTGTACTGGAGCACGGTGGCAATATCCCAAGTCAGAAGTATAGCCAGCCTAGGTCTGTCCCCAAAATGGAGACCTCTTAGAAGGAACTCACCAGTGGGAGAAGGGGGACAACAGAGCAGAGGGGTGGGTGATCCAGTGTAATGGGGATCTCTTTCCAAGAAAGGGTTGTAACAGATGACTTCTGAGGGGCTTTCAGGCTCTCAGATCATGTGAAATCTTGTCTCTTTGGTCAGTCAATTCAAGTAAGCATTTTTTAAATGACCTGAAAATCTCATGAGCTCCAAACTCTACTCTTAGCCACCTTAAAAAGGTTCCCATCTACTTTTATTCCCTGGCATTAGAAATTTTAAAGCAGACTCCTACAGGTTTAGCAATTCTCAGTCTCTGAGAACACATAGCGCACTATACTTATGACCTGAAAGAAACACTGCCTGGCATACAAGCCTATATCATACAAATCTTGCATCCCACAGCTCCCACAGCTCCCCCATTTCCAGGACTCAATGGATATTTGCTGAACGAACACCAACTCTGCTAGTTAGACAAACATCCTGATTGAATCTGGCTAGTAAAGTCTCATTGCAAAACGTGTTTACTGCCATTGGCTTTCTGCTTTGCCTCACTTGAAATAGAGAGCAAGAAACGAATCTCTCTTTAAACAAATAGAAACAAAATAAAAACACGCCACCAAATGTGCCTTCCAATATTTAGAAGATCACAATAACATGGTACAATTAGAGAAGGTTTCAACCCAACATTTTTTTAAACTGTATTTTCTCTGCAGATACTTACTCATTTTCTAATTAAACAAACAATTAGTAGAAGGCACAGCCTGAGAAACTGTGTAGGTGTTACTAGCTATTTCAACCACAGTAAGAAGCTCTGACAAATGATGTTAATCAAGTGAACAGTTTTATTCCTAAAGTTTGCCACCCAACAGAGATGACCAAAGCACCTTTTCAGTATGCAGTCATCTATTAAGCTGAATTTTATGCTCTTAATCATTATTATCTAAAAGGTGAAGATGAGTAATTTCTGATATTAATGTTCCATCACAGCAACTTTTGATATGGTTCAGTAGTTAGAGTGCTAGATTCTGATTCTTCAAGATTCTGATTCTTACTAGCTGTGTGACCCTGGAAGAGTCACTGCTTCTCTCTGGGCCTAAATGTCCTTATCTGTAGATGAGGATATTAATAGCACCTACTGAACTGGGCTGTTGTGAAGATCAAATCAGGTAATATATATAAACCAGAAAGTGCTATATTCGTGTGAGCTAGCATTAATAATAACAACAGACACATATATAGAGGAGTTCATAACCTGGTGCCCATAGACCTCCAAGAGACTCATGGACTGATTTCAGAAGGTTCTCGAACTCAAATTGGGGGGGAGGGGGAGAGAAAGTACATTTTTATTTTCACAAACTTCTACCTGAAAGTATTTCCTTCTACTGTGAATTTTGGCAACAACATATCATTCAGATGAGTGGTCCGTCGGCCTCATCAGAATGCTAAAGGGGTCTATGACACAAAAAAGTCAATAACCCTGGTGCCGAACTTTAAAGTTTGGGAAACTCTTCATATACATATTATTATCTCATTGACTCCCTACAACTTGGTCAGATAAAATAAATACTACAGATAAGGCAAAATTATACCCATTTTACATATGGGAAAACTGAAGCTAAGAGGTTAAAGTGACATGATCATACAACTCCCCCAGTAGCATCTTCCAATTATCAATCTAGCATTCTATCTACCCACTACCCCACATTGTCTCTAATGCTAACATACTGAGACAGTTAAATATATGAACATATGCTAACATTCTAAGAATTAAATCTCTGGCAGACAGAATTGGAAAGAGCATGGGATTTGGAATCAGGTGTCCTGGCTCTGATACTAGCTATGTGACTACGGGCAGGTCACTTAACAAGCCTGAGACTCAGTTTGCTCACCAACAAAATAGGAATGATATTTACCACTCAGGGTTATTGCGAGGTAAATGCTTTATAAGAATTAAGAAATATGAACTATCACCACCAATCATATTGATTATTACGCCATCAGGAAGGAGTCATAATGACAAGGTACTTAATCAGTCTTTAACTGATGTTAAACATCACTCTAAATCTATACTTACTCTGGAGATGAGGCAAAGTGTTCACCTTTGGTAAAGCATAAACTGAACACTGATGACTCCATCTGACTGAGTAAAGTTAATTTGTAATTAGATTTTTTTTTTAGCTTCAGTGCTGGCAGAAGGAAATGGACAGATTGAACAGTGGAGCCCTCCTTCGCCCTCTCAAGAGCAAGGACAAGGTGAGATCCCTTTCCTCCCTTAGTTTACTGGTTGAAAGGAGGGCCAGTTTGCAAACCCATACTCCCAACAATAACCAACTGCACTCCCAAGTACTTTAACATAAAGTACTTTAACTTGCTGGTTCCTAAGACCGAGGGGAAGTTGCCAATTATAAAGCATGTATGTATGCATCTACATGCCTAGCTGGAAGCGAATACACAAGGGCAGAGAACATTACTTACAGACAGCTATACTGTGGGAAGGGGGAAACGAGGGAGAAGGACACAGTCAAGAGCAATTCGAAGATTCTTAATTACCCAGTAAGCAACTCATCCAGGCTCTAAATTGGTGAAAACAGAATCCTCCAGAGGCCAAGGATGGAGGAAGTCAATTTCTGTGCTATTCCCCTCTGTGGACTTCAAATTACCTCTTTAAAATTGCATTAATCGTTGTGACTTGGGATATGAAAAATACAAATAGAATGAAACATGATCTGGAAAGAAAAAACAGAGCCACCATTTACAAATGCAGGGCTCATTCAAATAGTTTGTGTAATTTCATTGATCTCTTTTGCCTTTCTATCACCATCATTTCCCATCCTGTCCCCACCCACCCCAGCACAAACACACACACAACCGTGTGACAAAGAAACACCTATGATACAAAGACTGTGTCTGACAATGTATATAATATTCTCTCCTCCTAGTCAGTCTTTCACTATGAAATCCTCCTATGAATACCTTGATAGTTTGATGTTTCTTTCTGTCTCTGACTTCCTTGGGGGAATCACTGGCTTAAAAGGCACGGAGGGTTTGGCCATTTTTCTTATATAATTCCAAACAAATCCAAATTTCATCAGTATGCTTATCATTCCACAGACCCTCCAACACTGACTGGTTCCCATTTCTTAGTACCTTTACCAATCTGCACTGTATAAAATAAAAAAAATTTTTTAATTTGTGTTTTTCTTAACACTAGCGTTTTGGAGCATGTTTCGTGTGGTAATTTGGAGTTTGTGGTTCTTTTGAAAATCATTCATATTCTATTAAGGAAAGCCTCCCGGTATCATATATTTGTTCCAATTTCTCATTAAACATTTATTAAGTACCTAACGTGCACAAAGCATTAGAGGAGATGCAAAGCTTAGATGAGACTCGATCCCTACCCTCATTAATCTTATAGTCTAGTAGGAGGATGAGCCACATCTATAACCATAATAAACAATATCATAACAGAAGAGCATTAGAAATCTGCAAATAAAGTACTGTGTGAGGGGGCTGAGGGAAAAAGTCATTACCCGTGACATTAAAAATTCTTGTTTTCAATTAAGGTTTAAGTACTATCTTAGGGATATCTCTGTTCCAGTGGTGCAAAGCCAGGATCCAAGTAAACACTCTCCTGGAGGCTGAAATTCCTCACTGCCAACGCCCTAGTCCAGGCCTTCATCACCTCTTGCTATGATGGTCTTCCTGAATTTCAGCATCTTTCCATTACAATCCATCCTATACCTTCACTCTTTAAATCACTGGGTTCTTAATCTAGGGTCCATGAACTTGGGTTGTTTTGTTTGTTTGTTTGTTTTTTGTTTTTGTATTTTCATCACTGTATTTCAACAGAACTGGTTTCTTTTGTAATCCCAAGCATTGTATTTTATGCATTTAAACCCATTATTTTGAAGACTCCATAGGCTTCATCAGACAGCCAAAGTGGTCCATGACACAAAAGGTTAATTAAGAAACCATGCTTTAAAACCATGTTCTCTTTAAGCCATAGCTCAAACACTTCAGTGGCACTGCATTTCTTGGAGAGGTAAATGAAAACTCTTCTAACTGCTTTTTCTACCCTTAGTAGTCTGACCCAACTTACATATCCAATCTTCTTACTGCCCTCCAAGACATCTACTCTTCCAACTCGAGTCAGGCACCATAATTAGACTTCTGACTGGCTCCTAGACAGGCTACATGCATTCTAACCTTCATATTCTGTGCCTCAGTTTCCTCATATGAAAGGGCCAGGCTAGGTGATTACTCAAATTACTTCACTGCTCTAAAAATGCCATGATTCTAAGACCTTTCCTCACATTGTGCCCCTTGTCTGGAATGTACTGCCCTATCCAAATTCTCCCCAAAAGGGCCAGCTCAATTGTCACATCTTCCATGAAGCCTTTTGTAACTATTCTAAACCTGATTCATCTTATTCTATGAACTCCTATCATGATTATAACAGAGGTCTTTATCTTCTAAAAGAGAGATCTTTCATTCCCCTGAATGCCTAAAATCACCAGGGTAGAGGGGAAGGGGGGAAGAGAATGCAAACATAAGATCTAGCCATGTACTGTTAAGGACTGTCTTACATGGCTTAAGGGGAAACCTGCCAGTCACAATTCTAAAGGAGAACCACATCTCTGGGGATCCAAGGATTAAAAAAAGTGCATTTTATGATTATCTTAACCAACACCAATTAACTGGTTGCACTTTCTTTAGCCTATGTAATAGAGTGACATAATTAGGTCTAGCCAGAGCACAAATGGCACGCAGGCTATTAACAAGTTATTACCCCTTTAGACTTCTTTTAAGAATGTGAAAGGAGAGAGGGAAGAAAGAAGAAAGCAGATTTAACACTCAATGCCCAGGTGGATATTAACCAAGTCCCATCTTTTACATCCTTTTCCTTTCCTATTAGACCTTGAAAACCTAATGCATAACACTCTATGGATTCTCACCTCTTTTTCATCATAAATGTAAACTGACACCAACCATAGCTGGAAGGCAGTAGGCCAACGTTCCCTCAATCTGCAAACCTCTCACATGCACTGCAGTGACATGTTCTGTCAGTCTTTCTTTTTTTCCTAAATGCTACTGAAGTGTGTGATAATAATGCAGCAGTTGCCAAGGAGGGAGAAGTCCCATAAAAGTAAAATAGGCTCAGTGGGAGACACCGCACACTTTATGTGTGATTGTCCTTCTTTGAGGAAACTGTTGTTAGAGACAGAGACAAAGAGAAAGATACATGGGAGGGGGGTGGAGAGGGAGGGAGATGGAGGAGAGAGGGAGGGAGAGGGGAAGGAGAGTTGGAGGGTGAAGGGGAGAGAGAGAGAGGGAGGGAGGGAGGGAGGGGGAGAGGGGGAGAGGGAGAGGGAGGGAGAGAGAGAGAGACAGAGAGAGAGAGACAGAGAGACAGAGAGAGAGACACAGAGACACAGAGAGAGAGAGAGAGAGAGAGAGATCTTAAGTAAAGCTGCACCCAAATACATTCATGGCCCAGATGTTCTTTTAGGCATTCTGAATGTATTGCCAAGATTCCTAAATCCTGCAGGAAGGGACCCAGGGGGAAACAGGAGAAAGAAGTCTGTTCTCAGCAATTCCACACTGTGCTAATTTAAGCAGTGTGACTTCATCCTTGTTTGTTCTAAAGCGGCCCAGATGGAGAGCATCAATCCCTATTACTCCAGGAAGATAAGGAGACCCCATTTCAAAATTGTCCTTGTGCCTCTCCCGTTTGGAACGTTGTGAATCTGAAACATTAACATTTTGAGCTGAATGAACCTAAGAAAAGCCCTCCTACGCTGCTGCCTCTTAGCAACCCTGCATCCAGGTCACAGAGCTGGTGAGTAGCAAAGCAAAGATTTCAACCCCAGGTTTTTCTGTTTCTGAACCAGTGGTTCCTTCCTCCAGGTAATACCTTACTGTATTCTAATCTGCACTGCATTTATTTCTGTACAAGTCTCATATCCCTTTAAGTTAATCCAGGGACTGGGACCAGGGACTATGTTTCATTTACATTTGCACTTACTCTCCCATTTCCCAGAATAGTTACTCTTTGAACATTTTTCACACCTAAAAAAAAGCTCCTTAAAAATGGGAATTCATTCATGCATTCACTAGGGGGGGAAAAAAACTGCAAACAACTCTCAGGTGTGAATCAACGATATCAGGAGCTAACAGGAAAAAGGTGTAGTAGATACTATGAAGGACCTGGAGTGGAAAAAGACCTGAATTCAAAATCAGCCTAACACACTTACTATCTGCTGTTGACTCCCAAGCAAGGCACTTAATCTCTTTGTTTGCCTTAGTTTCCTCATCTGTAAAATGGGGATAATAATAGTACTTATCTCTCCAGGCTGTTACCAGGATCAAATGAGATAATATTTACAACATGCTCTGCAAATTTTAAAGCAGTATATAAATGACAGTTATCATTATTATCATCATCACTAAAAATACAATAGCTTGAATACCACTGAATATATAATCTGCATAAAACTGGAGGTTAACATATATGTACTTAGACACTCATGTTAACATAGCATGTTAAGGTTTACAGGGCACTTTACTGAAAACAACCCTGTCAGAAGACCAAGGGGAAACCACAGTTGTTTTCAAATACTGGAAGACCTTTCATGGAGAAAAGGGATCAAACTGGTTCTGCTCAACCCCAGAGGGAAGAACTAAGAACAGTGGGATGCAAAGAAGTGGATTTCAGCTCAATACATGGGAAAATTTCCCAACAGTCAAAGGCTATCCCAAAAGAAAATGGGCTGTCACAGTGGGTTTCCTCTCATTGAAAATTTCCCAATAGAGATTAGAAAACAACTCTTTGGGGGTGATGTGGTAGAACTGATTTGTGGTCAAGTACAGGTGACACCAAATGGTCCTTCAGAAGTACCTTCCAACTATGAAATTTTATAATTCTTTAGCTCTATGACTCATCCCCATTTTATAAACGAGCAACCTGAAGTATAGAGAGATGAATGACTTACATGAAGTCAAACAGCTAATAAGTACAACCAATGAAAAGATATAACCTAAGGTTCTGACTTTTAAGAAATGTAAATAACAAAAGAAATATTTCTGTAATGAAATGCGAAGTTATTTTGAATTCTCCCCCTACAGTCACAAAAGAAATCCATACATTGTGATCTCATTAAAAATAAAAGTTTATTCTCACCTTAGGAAGCATTGTCAAATAGTGTTAACATGAAAGATAGAGCTGGTACCTTTCAGGCACAAAATAAATAGAAAATGACTATAAGAACACTGTAACTTCAAATTGGTTTATTTTATACATTCTCTTTGTTGGTATATAATATGTAAGTCAATCAAATGAGCAGTCAAAGTATGACACCCCACTTCGTGGTGCTGGGAAAAAATTGGGCTATTCAAAATTTAACAGGTAGGAAAGACTGATTCACAATATAACTCTCTTGTTAGACATCTTATCATCACAGTTTGTAACAGTTGTTACAATTTTTCTTCTCTCATTTCTTTTTCTTTTTGGCTCTTAATTAAGGAAAAAATAATCATCAAAAAAGGAGAAAAATGAAAAGATTTCTTCTTAGTTAAAAAAAAACAGGCCATTTTTCACCAAAAGGTAAGGTAAAACAAATTAACTCTTAATACCAGAGTCGTAACTAAGGATTGTCCTGCCTCACAACAGTCCTAAAGTAAGTCCTCAGTAAAGGAAGGGATCCAAGGTCAGGCAGCTATTGGGAAGACTATTAGGACAGAGGTGGTAAGGAGTTCATTATAGCTAGTCCCTTGGGAGCTTCTTATTTTAACTAATTATTCTTGCTAATTAGATGCTAAGCTATTTCTAAGCTGCTGAAAAGCAAGAAATGCTTTCAGAGCCCTCTAAATTTCAGGTCCTGGGACAAAGCTCCAGTTGTCCCACCCAGTTACAGCTTCAATACTATCACCATTCTCCCCTCTCAACCGTCTTCCTCTATTTGCTGGTCCCTGTGTCAAGTAGAAGGAAGGTGTCAAAAAAAAAAAAAAATCACACACTACTATCTAGAAACATTAGCAATAGGACATCAGTAAAGCTTTTTTTTTTTTTTTTTTTTTTTTTGCTTTTTTTCTTTTAATCGAGAAAAGGCCAGTCATGGTTTAGGGACCCCTCGCTATAAAACCATTTTACTTTGTATTTAGTGAGTTTTCCTAGGAAACTCTCCAAGAAGAGGAAGAGAGGGACAGAGTAGTAGACTTGGGGAATCAGGAAGACGGGTTCAAATCCCATCTCTGACACTTACTATCTAGGTACCCCTGGACCTTGGTTATATGACAGTGCTCCCAAGCCCTTCAGCCTCAGTTTCCTCATCTGTAAAATGGGGGGTTTGGACTAGTAACCCTTTAAGTTTCCTTCTAGCTTAAATCAATGCCACTGTGATTCTAAGTTGTAGAGAAGGTCAACCTGCATCTGTAAAGGAGTCTCCTCCTCCACAAGTTCCCTATACTAATGGAATCTCAGATCTCATTCTTATCCTTACCTTTTGCTTTTATGTCATTTCTAAAAATGTTCTTTCTTCTGTCCTACCCAACCCCGACAGCCCTGCTTTATAACAATGAATAAGCTCAAAGGGAACCATTTCTGACAGTACAGGGGTGGGGAACCTGCAGCCTCAAGGCTGCATGTGGCCTTCTAGGTCCTCACGTGCAGCCCTCTGACCAAATCCTAACTTCAAGTTCAATCAAAGGGCTGCACCTGAGGACCTAGAGGGCCACATGCAGCCTCCAGGCTGCAAGGTCCTCACCCCTGGTACATGCAATATTTCACACCCATAGTCCCCCAGCTCTTCAAAGAAAGAAAGCATTTTTTAATAGTAAAGTGCTACTTAAATCTTATTCGGTTTTTGTTTCCACAGATAAACAGTATGACTTTTTAAAGCAAATCACTGAGAACAGAGTCTACCTGTCAGCTGAATGCTGGCTTGAGCCACTGAATATTGCCTAGCGCCTGCTTACTCTGAAAAGGTGATATGATAATTCTGCTTAGAGATCAGACTCATCTTTGTATTCGGCCTACCAAAAAAAAAAAAAAAGGATGCAGGAAATCCTATGTTTCCGTCAAGCTCTTTTGGTCATGGAGGAGTGACTGGTTGTAGCAGACAAAAAACTGCAAAACACACCCATCCATTGGCTCTGAAATGCCTTTGGACACTGAAAGACAAGGAAAGCCTCCAAACACAGTGATGGGCCAATGTTTTATGTATTTTTAACCAGCTAGTGAGGGCAGCTAGGTGGTGCAGTAGATGGAACAGATGGAGCAGTAGATGGACTCCAGGCTTGGAGTCAGGTAGACCTGAGTTCAAACGTGACCTCAGACACTTATTAGCTGTGTGACCCTGGGCAAGTCACTTAACCCTGCTTGCCTCACTTTCTTCATCTGGCAAATGAACTGGAAAAGGAAATGGTCAACTACTCTAGTATCTCTGCAAAAAAAAAAAATTCCAAATGGGGTCACAAAGAGGCGGACCCAACTAGAACAGCTGAACAACAATAACAACAAACCAGCTGATGCCTCTCCTTTCCCCTTTTGCATTCATACAGCCAAAATGGTCCCTAGCAGAAAACTTAGACCATTTTCAGACCACAGCAAACATGTAAAGTGAAACTTACTAGCCACATAGCCTGCAATGAAAAGAATGTCCCAATTGTTCACTGGGACCATGTGGCAGTGAGGAACTTTGGAGGGGGATATGTGTTTATTGGAGGTAGCCTATCATGAGGGGAAATGCCAGTTGGGCCATGTGTAGGATGACTGATGACAGATACCACTGAACCATAAAAAGACTTCAAAAATAAAAGGATGCACAACTGGGCTGGCTATTTGGATAGAGAAGAAAATGCTGAGAAAAGGATTGTCAATTCTGATTTCTAAAGGCAGTCTGATCATGTGAATAAGCAATGAAAAGCATCACAAACCATGACACACGATTCACTCCAAATCTGAAATAATGGATTTTCTCATTTTAGAGAGAAAAGTCCTTCAGAAATGTAATTAGGACTACTACAGAAACCTGTTCTCTCTAGACTGACACCTCCATCCTCTGTGTGTGTGTGGGTGTGGGTGTGTGTGTGTGCTGTTAGATTATGAGCTCCTTGAGGAAAGGGACTGTCTTTTGCCTCTTTTTGCAACCCCAGTGTTTAGTACGGTGCCTGGCACACAGCAGGTGCTTAACAAATGTTGACTGATCAACTGATTATAAGCTGAAAACTTAAAAATTCCTGACATTTTACAGCATGGAAGGGTTTGCAAAGCACTTTACCAATTTAACTAGAGTAGCGCTTGGCATTCCTGGAAAACGATACCTCATACATTTGCCATAAGGCCCTGGACAGACAGTTTGGAATGCCTCCTAGGCTCTGGCAGGAGGCGAATTCACACAACATTCTGCGTAGGATTTAACTGGGGCTGCAACCCAACACACCACAGCAAACTTCCAAAGAGGGAGTGACTCACTAAGCCAGCTGATTTCAGGACTTCAATAAAGAGAGCTATTACTCAACCGCTAACAAATTTTTTTTCTAATTTAGTAAACACTGCACTTCTTGGAAGTCCTTGGATATTTTTTTTTCCTGTCAATCTCCGAAGTTATCCAAATTGGCTAATTGGATTCACTTACTTCTGTGTTTTTACTGAGGGACTTGTAACTCGCATTTACATAATGCTGTAAGGTTTGTGACACACTTTCCTTACACTAGTCCTGGAATCAGAGGAGTACTTTATATAGGTATTATCATCCCCATTTTGCAGATGAGGAAACTGAAGCTCTGAGAGTGATGTGCTCTTGGTCATAGCACTAGTAGGTGCCTAAATTAGGATCTGAATTCAGATCTTCTTACTCCACTGGGAAGAAGATGAGGGTGAAAGTGAAATAATGGAGATCTATTAATCTGGAGTTTAAAAAAAAAACAACAAAACACAACAAACCTATTCTATCAAAGTATCTACAGGCCAGATCACCAAATCCTAAACATCTAAGAGATACTTCAGATCACTCTTTTGGGCTCCAATCCTCTGGTTTTAAATATAGGAATGTAGAGTCTCAGAACTGATAGATGACGTGACAGCTCTGTTTCAAGACAAGTGTTAAGCCGGAATGTGAGCACGACATCAAAAAAATAAAGGCATTGGGCATGGAGGGAGCAAAATAGACAACTTAAATAGTTTGGGTTTGTTTTTACTAGACTTTTAATCTCGTGGAGCTATTAACAGCCCAGTTGTCTCCTGAAAAGTCAGCCTATTATAAGGCAGGAGAATGCCCTTGGGAGCTAATCCACTAGGACAGAATGAACTGGGAGAAGGAGGCAAATAATGTCACATGGAAAGATCGTCACAGGACACTTGTATAGGTTTTTGTCTATCACAGGGGATTTTAAATGGGAAATTATCAATAGCGTAAGCAAAGAAAAACATGTACAACCCTAAATCCAGTTAATGCAGATTCACAGAAGCATAGAGAGACCCATTGGAGAAATACTGCCACCCTCTAATTCAATGATATTCCAATGGAGGCTCTTGAGACCTAAAGAATTCCTTTATGTACAACCAGTGACTTTGAGGCCCACAACTTCTGTATCAGAATGTTATGCTAACTATACCTTACATGGGCACTCAGTCCATAGTCACCTGGATCCAAGACCACTTTCTCTATTGCTATATGAGTGCCTTCTCAGCCTACCCCCCCCACCAAAAATTTTTTTTCATATTTATTTGTATAATTTACCACCTATCCCTTGGTATTTTTATTCTAAAAGGAGACACTGAGGGGGATCTTTTCATGCATGTTCATTTGAAAGGGGGATATTTTTAGAAAGCAACTAGATCCCCCACCACATTTAACATCTGTATTCATCTCTGAGTTATCTCACTCTCCAATACATTGTGGCTCACACAAGGTTGTACTTCATAGCTTGTACACACACAATTAAGTGGAATTAGAAGCTTAACATTTCCACCTTCATCAATACCTCATTGCATGGAGAAAACACACACACACACACACACACACACACACACACAGAGCTTTAAACAAGGCTGCCCTGTGTTTTTAAGGAATATCTGAGGATCTGCAGTTGGACGTGGCTTTGAGATCATTCACCCCCTTCATTTTACAGAGCTCCAGGGAACAGAATTGACTTGGCCACGATTACACAGGTAATAATAAGTAGCAGATCAAATCCATTCAGAGTGACTGAACCCAGGTATTCACATTGAAAATCAACTTTCATTGCTCAGCATCACCTGGGAAAAAGGGGTAGTAGTTCAAATGAACAAATCAATCAGCAAGCATTTATTAAGCGCCTACTATGTGCTAGGCACTGTACTAGGTGGTGGAGGGTACAAAGATGTGAGTGGTAAGAGTTCCTTCGCTTAAAGAGCTTATGTTTGGATTGAAAGATAAGGCTTGTGTGTAGAATCTCCTTCACATTTGGAGCATAAACAGCTTTGGTTCAGACTAAGGACAGAGGGAGAAATGTAGCTACGTAAAGTCCAAGGGTGAATGCTGATTAATTCTCCCTGACTCCCAGAATCAACGAGCAAGAGCACTTGCTATTTCAAAACAAAAGGAGGGAGGAAGGAGAGAACAAAAGGAAAGGGAAATTATAAAAGAAAATATTTTTCTTCATTTTCTTCTAGAATGGGTTGGGAAAAAGTATATATTAAGCAATACGGTGAGTTGAATTTGGGCAAGGACAAAAGACAAGTACTCCTCAACCTCTAAGTTAGAATCATGTCCTCAAACACCTCCCTAAAAAAAAAAAAGTGGTGCTTGACCTCATCAACTGGCACACCATAAAGTACTAGTCCTTGAATCAGGAAGACCTAAGTTCAAAACTGGCCTGAAACATGTGACACTGGGCAAGTGACTTAATCTAAGCCTCTGTTTCCCCATATGTAAAATGGGGGTGATAATAGCACCTACCTCCCAGGGTTGTTGTGAGATATTTGTGAAGCAATTAGCACAGTGCCTGGCACATAGCAGACACTTAAAGAACGTTTCCTTCCTTCCTTCCGTCCTTCCTTTCTTCCTTCCTTCCTTCAAGGCAGCTAGGTGATACTGTGGGCAGAATGCTGGACCTTAAATCAGGAAGGCAATCTTGATCCTTATTAGCTGTATGACCCTAGGAAAGTCACTTAATCTAAGCCTCCCCCATCTACAAAATGGGGATGAAAACTGTATCCCCATCTGTAAAATGGGGATGATAATAGCACCTACCTCATAAAGTTATTGTGAGAATCAAATGAGGCAATACATTCAAACAACTCTGAAAACCTTAAAGAGCTATTTAAATGATCCTTTTTTTTTTTGAAGAGACCCAGAAAAGACTTTCACACCCCAGCCCTGAGACATCTTTACTAGCTCCCATCTTTGGTCTCCTGTTGTCTAGCTTTTCTTTGTTAATGCTTTCTAAAGCAGTGAATCAACAGTAAGTTGAACTGACTGGCCTCATTTTATTTCCATGCAATTTAAGCCTGATGTGTTAATGTTTAATGTTACTGTACTTCCATTTGCATCAAGGAAAAGTTCCCTACACAGGAAGGCACTCAGTTTTAAAAGGGGAGATGCTCAAGCATTCACAGAAATGACAAAAGGGAAAAGTGTTCTTCCTTGCTTGAGGAAACATCTGTGTCTGTGTGTGTGTGTGTGTGTGTGTGTGTGTGTGTGTGTGTCTCTCTCTCTCTCTCTCTCTCTCTCTCTCTCAAAAGTTGACACATCACTCCCTAGCTAACAAAAGCATAAATTACATTCCCAACTGAATACTTGTCTCAGAATTCCAAATCACATTAGCCCTGCAGATAGCCTGGAAAGCAGGGCAACACAATTGAGTCTCTTGACTAGACTGTGCCAAACTGAAGACCTGAACTTCTCCACAAATCCCAAAAAACAGAACAATAATGACAGAGAGATGAACAATGCATCCTTTCTGAGGGAAAGTAAACTGAATCATCCCTTCCATATCAAGGCCAATATCCTCTGGCAGCCAAGAATACACAATGCAGCGGGAGGAGGATGAATTAAGTCATTCAGGAAGCTAACCTACAGTAAGTAGCACAAAGTCAGCTGACAGAATGTCAGGTTTGATCCCCGAACATGGGAAGGAGGAAAGTTATCTTCAGAAACTGAATTCTCCAAATATCATTATTTAACAAAACTCGACATATGATGATAGTGAAACAAAACAGAAGAAAATTAATCCTGTTCATAGTATATTTCTATGACAGATGCCTCACGGGTTATGATGAATAGAAGAAGCAAAAACAAACCAAGGTTTTTGGGTTTTTTGGTCAGGACCTGCCACTGCAGTGGAGAACTCCTGGTGAGGAAACTCATTCCACAATCATAACTCAGGTCAGACAGCAGCCTGGGGCTTAAGTGATTTGTCTGTGATCACAGCAGAATCAAAAGTAGCATTTGAACTTGGGTATTCCTGACTCCAAGGCTATCTCACCTGGCACACAGTAGGTACTTAATAATTGTGCATTGTTAGATGGTTCCTGTGGGTTACATCCAGCAGTATGATGGGAAGTGTTTAACAACCAGTTCTCCAAAAAGTGCACATGACATACTTTTAAGTTTAATGTACATTTTAAAAATTTCCTCTATCACTTTCTTAAGTCTACACGATCAGCAAAACAATACAATAAATACAACAAAACAAAACAATAAATCAAACCCTGATTTGTAGCAGATGCCAGTTTCTAAGGTGTAAATGCTCACAATGAAAACTGAACATAGTGATAGATATAACTAAGGGTGTGATAGAGCTATCAACATTTACCACATTAGAAATCAGGTATTACAAATAATTAGAATTAGTATTAGAAATTTAAAACTGATAAAAATTTTAAAATATTTATTAATTCATTTAAAAAATCAATAACAAGTCTATTACATGTTAACATAAATGACATTTTTATGAAAAATAACTATATTTTCCTAAACAAAAAAATTAGTGAGAAGAGTAGTACTATTTTATGTGTGTGTGTGTATGTGTGTATATATATAGATATAGATATAGATATAGATATAGATAGATATAGATATAGATATAGATATTTTTTTTGGCGAGGCAACTAGGGTTAAGTGACTTGCCCAGGGTCACACAGCTAGTAAGTGTTGTATGTCTAAGGCCAGATTTGAACTCAGGTCCTCTTGACTCCAGGGCCAGTGCTCTATCCACTGTGCCACCTAGCTGCCCTTATTTTATATATTTTTGCAAACCTGTCGGCTGGATTCTCATGTCTTATTCAGCAGTTGAGCTGTTGCAGTGTGTTGTTCTGGTTGAAGTATATGGAGAAAATCCAGCCTCATACAGACATGTCATTGGAAAAGGCAACAATATCTTAACAGGCAAATAATGTTTAATATTATTATGCAAACATTTCTGATCTTACAGACCCCCTGAAAGGGTCCCAGGCACCCATAATGGTCTTCAGAGCACATTTTGAGGATCTTGGGTCTAGAGCAATGGGAAGACACATGACTTGCCCAGGGTCAAGACTTAAGCACAAATTTTCCTAGTTTTCAAGGTCAGCTCTACCCACTTCACTTGGCCTCTAATTATAATTCAATACCTTATAATCACTAATTAAGTCTTTGCTGAAAAATAAGATAAGATAAAACCCAGTTCTTTGTGTGAGAAAATGTTTGGGCTTGTCACTTTATAAACAATTAATAAACGTTAAATAACATTTGTCAAACCCCAAAAGAAGATCGAAAGGCTTGATTATGAGCACATTCAACCTGCCCTAGGGCACCATTTCAGAAATCATGCTGCATTTGATCAAGGAAGAATAAAATACACGAGAGCTTCATGGGAAGAAAAGGAATTTGAAGGGTATAATTAAGCCAACCTGATTCAAGGCAACTAACATTTATTAAACCATCTACAACATACAATTTCAATTTGATTCAATTCAATAAAAATTTATTAAGCACCCATGTGCCAGGCACTGTGCTAAGTACTGGGGATACAAAAAGAGACAAAGAGCAGTCCCTGCCCTCAAGGAGCTTACAGACAAGGTGCAGTGCTCTATACACTGGGGACCAAACTAATACAATCCCTGCCTTGAAGGACCTCCCATTCTACTAGGGTGCTACAGCACGAACACTGGTAAGTATAATTCAGTGTTCTGGATTGAAAAGGGCAAAAAGAGAGACCAAAAATACTCAAGAAATATCTGAGGAAAGATAAAAGAACTAATGGGAGTGGGAAGGAGGAGGAACAGGGAAAACTCTATGGAGATTGTGCCATGTGAATTGAACAAAAGATAAGGATTCTGAAAAGAAGTAGGGAATTGCATTCCAAGAATGAGGGAGGGTCTGTTTGAATCTAAGGCATTTCAAGGAATAAATTAGGGTAAAACATGTAATTTCTGACAGAGAGAAGAGTTTCTCTTGATGGCTAAAACCTGAGTGTTCCAGGAAAACTCATATTTTTGTTTCACTACCTACATTTGGAAAAATATATGTTCTACATCCCTGAATATGCATATAAGATATAACCCAAACAGAAGAGAAAACTTCAGACTGAGCAGGTTGATACTGGCTATGGAAAATGATAAATTAACACGAGCCAAGATCATTCCTCTGATTTCAGTGAGGCATTTCCATAAAAAATGCAAACCAGAAGCTAACCTCCAAATAAGTATCAAAACATTTTTTTCAGTGAAATTTACTTAGAGGGAAATAATTTTTTCAGCAAACAAGAGATTTTAGCTAGAAACTGGAAGGATAGTACTTGTATTTCAGAGGAATCAAGATGGAGCCATTATAAAATGGTTAGTGTCTAGCACAGGACCTTGCAAACAGTAGGTACTTAATGTTTGTTTAATTAAACAGAATGTAGAATAGTTGTGATGTTGTTGTCATTGTTGTTGTTCAGTTGTGTCTGACTCTCCATGACCCCATTTGGTGCTCTCTTGGCAAAGATAATGGAGTGGTCTGCCATTTCCTTCTCCAGCCTCCTTTCTTCCTTCCTTCCTTCCTTCCCTCTCCCATGTAGACAAACTGTAAACACAACCATGGGAGTGTAACCATCAAGAATAACAATACCATGTTACGTGTGTGTCTATCTTCAAAGTGCTTTCACATACACATTCCTTTTTACTAATTGATTGGCACAAACATTATCTAGCATTTACCTCTGATAGATGAATGAATGATAAAAACATTTGATAAGCCAGCCAATAAACATTTGTTAAGCATTTACTATGTGCCAGGCTCCGGGCCAAGAATTCTACTTGTCAAAACCTTAGTCACATCATATGTTCAGAATGGACAAAGATGGTAGCCGTGCCCTTAAAAGTCCGTGGTTGAAAACTGAGCACTCTAAATGGGTTTTGAGAGAAGAGGTGGAGAAACACATACAAGTTGTCATATGTTGTGTGAATTTTATGGATTATGCCTCAATGTGACTTAATGCAAGACGTGTTAGGGGCTGTTGACAAAGTATACTCTCGACAGCAAGGAAAAGGTACTAGACAGAGAAGAAATCTGGGCTACCTCAGTTCAACCATTAATTCTAGGTGAACCTGAACTATGTGAACCGAACAGGCTATTTTCCCTCTCGTTCAACCTGTTTCCTTACCAGGAAAAAAAAGGAATGTGTCTGAATAATCCAAAACGTCCCTGTGAGTTCCCCCAATCCACAATTTGCTGCTGTTTTCAGCATCATGTGCACCAAATATGTGTTTTATGTAAACTCATTATAAAAACAAACACTCAAGCAACAGGCATCCATTTGTATACTCCTGTCCATAATTTCTGCGCTTTGGCAAACCAACTGGACTAAGCAAATGTCATAACAGGTTAAATGCCTGTGTCTTGCTTATTATGCCTATGAGACAACCCTCTAAGCATGTTAGAATAAGGAGCTACATATCAGCAGAGACAAAAGCCCTTACTGCGTCCTCATTTTCACCACCTCCTGGTTTCACCACATTCTCTCTCTTTTCACCTTCTGTCTTGGTAGCAGCCTCTGGGCTGCTCCATTTCTGACACATGTACTTCAAAGGACACATACAGTCCTACAGCATGTATACTTTAAAGGTCCCTAAATCTACTTCAGCACAAGTAACAGAGTCCAATCTTTCTATTGATGAGTCTGTGCCCCCCTTCCCCTCCTCCAAAAAGAGGCATGCGCACACACACACACACACACACACACACACACACACACAACAGGGCTGCATCGAACTGTGAAATACGTTCAGATGCAGTTCTAAAAGAAAGTCCCATCCAGCTTCTGGATATTAGTTTCCATGGTAACCCAGGTCCCTAGGCCCTGGCACACAGCAGGGAATAGAGCAGATTTCCATATCTGCTGCTGGAAATAAAGAGTTACATAGCAATTTTAAGCATTTGGGGATCAAAAAAAAACCCTCAAGTAGATCCCTAAAATTCAGTTGCATTGCATATTGGCAACAGAATTTGAGTTCCTTTCTTTTGGATAAATACACACATTTCAACAAATTAATATTGTTTCTGGGAGGGAGGGGGAAGATTTTTCCCTAGAGAGCTACTTAAGAATCAAACATGTTTGTATATTAGGAGCAAAGAGAAAGGAGAAAATACCTCAGGAAAAAAAAGTGATAAAGCAATTTTTCAAAGCAAAAATTATTCAGACATTTGTCTGCTTTTAAATCAAATAAACCACCATCCTCCCTCCCACCCCCAAACCTCAGAGTGGTCACCATCACTTCAAAAGAAAACATGGTTCCGCATGGAACAAGGAGGAACTTGAATTAAATGGAGGTTATTAGCTTTGCTTTAAAAAAACAAAATCCATGCTTCTTCAAAAGGAATAGACTTTGGGGGTTTCTAAAGGGATGAGTGCAAATCACACTTGGGTAAATCAGTTATTTTAAACACACTGGGGAAAGTCACCCATACAAAGGGAGACTAAGGTAAGCTCTTTTGTAATCGGAATAATCACTTCCTATTTTATCTGCCTTTTAAGTTCCAATTACTGCCTACTAAAGGAATTCCAAGGAAAAGTTTAAAACCCCTGTCAGGCATTCAAGGCCCACACGAATGAGGGAGCAATCCTACATTTTCAATCTGATTTCATATTACTCTTACCACCACACATACAAACACACACACACACACACACACACACACACACACACACACGCTGCTCCTCTGCTCCAAGACAATCTGGACAATTCTCTATCTCTCCTAGAGAAACTGGGGCTTCACACCTTTGTTCAGGCTGGTCCATCTGCCTCCATGCCTCCTCCTCCTCACTCTGGTGAATTCATACCTAGCCAAGAACAAGTCACTTCACCTCTGAGTGTACTGAGAGTAGGCAATTCTCTGACTCTAAATTATAGCAACCTGATGATCTGCACTGGGAAAAGGGAGTTTTCACACAGGGAGTTCCATACCCTGATAAAATCACAAACTCGGACTTCTTTTACCCCCTAATACACACACACACACACACACACACACACACACACACACTCTGAGCATTATTAACTATCTGTGTTTATATTTTATGTCCTTGCTAGACTGTAATGTCTTTGCTAGGACCGTGCCTTATCTAGATTCTGTATTTCCCACTACGCAATCCTTTGCACACAGGATCATAGATATAGACCTGAAAGGACCTTTAATGGCAAAGTCTAACTTCTTATGTAGTAGAGGACTTGTAAATATGTGCCGCACTCATTATATTATACTGCAGGTTAGCTTCCTGTCTCTTGTTGAGAAAGGAACAATTTGTCCTGTTAGGTGAAAACTATGAAGTTCAAACGATTTTTAAAAATTTTCATGTATTCTTATGACTTTGGGCTTTTCAACCAAACAGAGGAAAGGGTGAACAGACATGTGTCCTAGAAAAATACAAGTCTGACAACTTCAAGTGGCTCCAATTTACATCTGCATTCCAAACAGATTATTTTTGTCCCAACACCACCAAGCCAAACTAAGTCAGTGGCTCAACCTGAAGTGACACTCAGCATGAAAACACCTGCTCAGAAAAGGGAATTACTTTAATTATTAATTTAATCTATATTATTTAGGTGAAGTGATTTTAGTTTTGATCTCCTACTTAGATGAAAGGTATTAAAAAAATGTTTAACCAAACGCTACAGTTATTTCAAGTGAAGGGGTTACTAAGCACAAATATTCAACATCTAAGAAACAAAAATCAAAGCTAACATTATCTATTGGGGAGCAAGATGGGGAAGGGAAAAACCTTCTTTGAAACAAAAAAAAGCACAATATCCTTTTTGAGCTGTAAGCGTACAGATGCCGTGTGAATCGTTTCACTATGTAGACTACTTGGTGGAATATAAAGAACCACAGATTTGGTCATTCCTAAACAAAACACCATACACGTACACTCTTCACTCCCCACACTCCCAGACTCCTTTCCTCGGGTGATGATCAAGTAAGCAGCAACTTTTTGCAGCTCTCAGGGCAAAGAGCTTTTATCATCTGGGAGAAATGCATTAGAGCAGAAAGGGGAAACGCCCCCGCTAAATAACATATCTAAGAATTAATTATTTCTTTGGTTATTTAGGTACTTCCTGCTTTGTTCAGAGAACTAGATAGCCCAGTGTTTCTGCAAAACAAAGAATCTGGAGTCAAGAAGATCCACATTCAAAGCCTCCCCCAGATGCTGATGAGCTGTGATCTTGGGCAAGTCACTTAACTTCTTTTTTGCCTCAGTTCCCTCACCAGGGAAAATCGGGATAACAATCACAGGTATGTCTCAGGGTTGCTAAGAAGATTAAATGAGAGGATATTTGCAAAGCGCTTTGCAACGTTAAAGTGATATATAAATGCTAGCTATTATTAACTATTATTTTAATGAAATTTTAAAAGTACATTCCAATGGTAGGTACACTTTACTTTGAGTATATAATCTTAAAACCCTGTCTCCAGTGTGGGGTTCTAAAACATTTAACAGTATTCCCATTCCATTCAGTACAGACACAGACACAGACACAGACACACAGACACACACACACACACACACACACACACAAAATCCTGGCTTTCCAAGTACAGTTCAAATTTATTTTTCTCAAATTAACACAATGACTTCTCCCTTCCGTATATGCTTTCAGAATGACCTGGTTAAAAGAACCACCACACAGGCAGATATGTTGGTTAACCACAATGGAAATAGTTTATCATTGATAACTGTTACTATCAAACTAGTTAGAGATGGATGGAAAGAGTTCTCCTGTTGGAAGTTACAACAGAAACGTTGCTAGGCACCAACAATTTCAACACATATAAAGGAGAATGAAGGAATTAGAATGAGGGGGTTTCGTGCCATTTGAGGCATTGAGACATGACAGAGAGGGATGTGGAGGAAGCCAGATCAATGCTTCATTTGTGAACTAGAGTGTCCTGAAATGGTATTTTAAAAATCACATAACATTTCATTGTCAAAAACAGTCTACTAAACAAAAGGTAAATTTCTAAAATGACTAAAAATGCAGTTTTTCCTTTTAATAAATGAAATGCAACCAATACAGGTGCACTTTCTTTGTTGTCTCCATTCACTACAATACTTGGGATTTACAGAGAGAAAGAGAGTTCATATACCACTACCCTAACATATTGGGGATGGTTACCTCCATTCACCTCCTTTACACTAAGAACTTAACCTCCATAATGGATTTATATAAAGAGAGAGATGTGACCCTCCTTATAAAACATAAGTTCCTTGAAGGCAGAGAACATGTCTTTTTTTTTCCCTACGTATCCCTGCCTAGCACAGTACCAGGCACACGGAAGGCACTTAATTAATGCTTGTTGACTTATGTTTGCCTTTTTTAAAAAGATGATAAGGCAGGAAAAGGTATACTTCTCAGTCTGGGATCAATTATCTTCTTCTAATAAAGGCATATATACTGGATTAACCACAATGCTCACAAAGGCTTAAAATGATTACAAATATAAGGTGTTCCAAAAGTCTTAGTGCAATCTTAAAAACTTTAAAGCATAAACAGTAGTCAATAGTGGCAAAAAGCAAAATAATGAAATCTGTTACCAAAATGTCTATTTGTGATTCCCTAAAAAATAAGAAATGGAGCAGTTAAGTGACTCTTGAGTTCAACTCTGGCCTCAAGAGCCCTTCTAGTTGTGTGACCCTTTGCAAGTCACTTAACCCTATTTGTGTAAATATCTGGGGACAGATTTGAACTCAGGTCTTCCAGACTCCAGGCCCAGTGCTCTGTCTACCACAGCACCTGGCCACCTATAATTCTACCTACGAAGCACTGAGGAGGATGAGGTTGGTGGATCTTCTTGAGTTCAGGAATTCTGAGCTGCAGTGGAGGGTATCTATATAAAGTTCATTAAGCTCTGAGGGACCGCCATGCTGCCTAAAAAAGGATGAAATGACCCAAGTCAGAAACCGAGCTGGTCAAAGAACCTGGATCGATCAGGCCATGAGTAGCTCCTGCTCCTCTGAGATTGGGGAAATATGGAGACCCGATCTATTTTTTTTTTTAAGAGAGAAAGAATAATAAAAAGGGAGGCAAAGCGGTCTTTAACAGGGCTGAGAACAATCATTACTGAATCCTAATTCACCTGTTGAGCAAACCAGCTAAACTCTTATGCTGCCAACACTGTTACCATGCTCAAAAGTGCCCACCCAGCAGCAGCCACTACAGGTAAAAGCTAGAAGTTTCCCTTCTTACCAAGGAGAAAAAGCTTCAGCAAAGGATCCCATGGCTTGGAGCCATATTGACTGGGGTAAAATGCTATGTCATTAAGAGAAAAACTGCTTGAGGTTTGAGATAAAAGTTTCAGGTCCAAATTCTTGGTCAGGCAAAGCAATCCCGTCTGGAACCTCTGCCAGATTTTTCCAGGACGGCTCAACAACACACTTGTTTTTAGGTTAGTCACAAATGACCTAATTAGGAGAAAAATAATGGCAGTCGCTGCTTCACAACCAATTATCTGCTTGAATACATGCACTCCAAATGCCCTTATATTTTACTACCTTTTTTTCCCTTTCCAAATACAGTAATAAACTTTTTCAAAATGGATCTGCCAACAGCATACAAAGTTCATTCTTTGTTAAGCTTCGGGATCAGAATCCACATGAACCAAAAACAAGAGGAGGAGATCAAAACCCTGAAAATTAAATGCCAGAAGGCTTCTAGGTCATCCAAAACTTCGAAGTCAATCCAGGTCCATTTTAAGAGGCATTCCAGAGATAACCTTTTTGTGTACTTTCTCAATGAAGACTCCATTCATACAATGGAGAACTTTAGAGCCAGGAGGGCTCTTAGAGGCCTCATTATTTTGGAAGCAAGAAAACAAGAGCCCGGAGATGTTAAGGGATCTACTCTAGCTAGGTTATGGAGTCAGTAAGTGATACAGCCAGGCCTGGAACCCAAGTCTCCAAATCCCAACTCTCCACTTAGCTCTATACCACAGTTGACTAAAGAGTACTTCCCATGGACACAGAAGAAAAGTATGATTTCAAAAATGAGTTGTCAGTATAAGCTTGTGCTTTTCAAACTACCTTCACTCCCAATTTCAATGAGAAAATATCATCCCTCATTGCTTAGCCCAATATTCAAGGATTTGCCAAAATCTTATGAGCTATTACTAGTTTTGATAGGTATGTTCAGAGTTTTCCTTGCCAGCTTATCACTGCCAACTTCACAATACTATTTTCTGAAGCACCTATTAAGATTTTAATACATATATAAAAGTTAATAGCTTGTTAATTAATGATATTAATTATTAATAAAATAGTTAATTATAGTTTTATTGATAATAGTTTAAAGTTCACAAAAAGCTTTCCTTAAGACAACTCTATGGCACAAATACTATTATCTTCACTTTACAGAGCGAAGAACTGAGGTTCAAAGAATTAAGTGACTTGCTCAGGGTCACAGAATTATTTAACAGACAGAGCAGGAGTTGAACCCAAGTTTTCCGATCCTGAGACCAGTATTCTTTCCAAGTTAGCCTGAAAACTCCCTTCTAGGGTAGAGAATGTTGCAAATAAAATATCATATGTCTCATGGTTATAAATGCATAAAAATGCATATGTACATACACGTGAAAAACTGGAAGATAATTTGAAATTATGTCTGGAAAATAACATGGATGAGTTTAATTTCTATATACAATTTTATTTTTTAAAAATCATGACCTATAAATATTACATTATCTTTAAAAAGTTAGTTATACTAGCAATGTTTTTTAATTCTCCATCATTGTCAATGGTACCCCATGTAATAGTACCCTACAAAATGTGGAATGCAGAACTTAAGAGTCAGGAGGAAGCTGAGTTTAAATGTGCCCTCTTACATTTACTAGTTGTCTGTGACCACAGGAAAGTCACTGAATTTCTCTGAGCCTCAATTTCTCCATCTGTAAAATGGAAATAATAATAGTCATGGAACTTAGCTTGCTGGGTTGTTTTAAGGTCAACTGGGATTTTTAAACTAAATAAAATTCAACATTTATGATAACCTACTGTGCGCAAGACACTGTTCTAGGCACTGATGATACAAAGCAAAAACCAAATGGTCTTTGCCTTGCACAGAGCTTACCTTCTACTGTGGGGAAACTCTACGATACAAGCAAATAAAAACAAATCTAGTGGGGGCAGTGAGGAGAACTCCTAATTGTGGCTCGATACAGTGGGAGGCACCTGTGCTCTGCTTCCTCTGATCACTATCCCTGTTGCACCAAGCATGCAGTAAGACATGTAGTAAGAGGGGAAGAGTGCAAATGAATGGAGAGGAGGAAATCTGGAAAAGTCTCACATAGGGTATGCAATCTGGGCTTGGTTTTGAAGGAAGACTAGGATTCTGCATGGCAGATAGGAGGAGGCAGTACATTCCCTCCCCATGGGCAAAGCCATGGAGGTAGGAGATGAACTGTCATTACAGGGAAACAGCCAGAAGGCAAGTGTGACTAGACTAGAACACGCATGACAGCAAGGGATATGAAATAAGACCAGAAAGGTAGATGGGAGCCATAATGGATTATATGTCAGGCTAGGCAATAGGATGTATATAAAATACTTTGTGAATCTTAAAGTACCATCTAAATGTCTATTGTTGTTGCTATGAGACAGCAAAGGAAATAAGTGTCAACAGATGTTATCAGGTCCTGATGGTTCATCCTCTACAATGCCTCTCAGATGTTCTCCATTAGACTATGAGCTCCTTGCCGGCAGTGATCATATTCTTGCCTTTCCTCGTAACCCTAGTGCTTAGCACACTGCTTGGCCCACAGTAGGTGCTCAATAAATGCCAACTGACTACTCTTGAGGTGGAAAGAGCAAGGCATCTGTTGTCAGGAGGCCTGGCCTATAGTCCTAACGGACGTTTGACGGCTGTGTAACATTGGACAAGTGACTTCAAACTTCCAAAGCCTCAGTTTCTCCATGTCTGCACATTGCTGTAACATTTATACATCAGCTCACAAAGTTGTTGTGAGGGAAGCACATTAAAATGTGTTCCAGAAATACAAGCTGTTATTCAGCCTTTCTCCAGCCAGTAGTTCATGCCTTGATTACTACAACGGCCTTTTCTGACTGTTTTCCCTGCTTCTAGAATCCCTCTAATTCAGCCTCTACATGGCCCCTGGGATAATCTCTGCAAAACACACGCTCAAGAGTCAAGAGCCAGGCAAACCTCTCCATCACTAAGCTGATCAAATCTATGCCCCTCAGCATATGTTCTATTTAAAGCCTTCCATTATATGGTTCTCCTTGAACAACACAATTTCATTTTCCAATACTACTTATCAACAACTAACTCCTTCATACCCTAGTAAGGCTGGCCTCCTTATATCTTCTTGCATGCATTCTTGTCTCCATGACATTTTCCTGGCTTGGAATGGCCTAAACCAGAGGTGGGGAGCCTGTGGCCCTGAGGCCACATGTGGCCCTCCCGCTAGGTCCTCAAGTGCAGCCCTTTGACTGAAACCAAACTTCACAGACCAAATCCCCTTAATAAAAGGATTTGCTCTGTAAAACTTGACTCAGTCAAAAGGCCACACCCAAGGACCTAGAAGGCCACCTGTGGCCTCAAGGCCACAGGTTCCACAAACCTGGGTCCTAACCTCTTCTCCCCAGTCAATATCCAAAACCACAGGGCTCAGAGTCGAAAGCATTTCAGTGGCCACATAGTCCAATCCATGCCAAATCAGGAATCCCCTCTACCACATTTAACAAACAATCATCCAGCCCTGGGCGGCAGCTCAACCTTCTTTGAGAGATGAAGCATTTATTAATACTTTATTATGTGCCAGGCATTGTGGGTACAAATACAAGCATGCAAAGTGGTCCCTGCCCTCAAGAATCTTACATTTTTATGGGGAAAGAATCCACATAAAGGGGAGGTAGAAAGGAATGGTGAAGGACAGGACAGTAACATGGGTTTGGAAATCGCCAAAAAACTATGTCGAGGACTGGTTCCGAGCAAGACTGGTGAAAATTCGCCTATCAGAACCCAGCATCCCAAGGACAAAGTCCAAAGTTCTAGGGGAAGGCGAATGAATAAATAACATAAGAAAGATGGAGGAAGTGCTTGTGGTATGGTTTGGAAATGGCCAATCTAGCTCTAATTGCAAAGTCATTTTTCCTTCCATGGAATTTAAATCAATCTTCTTACAGTTTTTCTCCCTTATACTTCTACCCCCTATTGCTCCAAATTCTGCTCTCTGAGGACAAGCAAAAGAGTCTAATTCCTTTTCAACCTGATAGCCCTCCAAGTAATCAAGAACCCGTATCATTTCCTTCACAACTCAACAAGTCACCTCCTAGTAGGGTGTAGCCTGGAGGTGATTATCTATAACTGGCTTTTCTTCTCTCATTGTTTCTTATCTGTTTTTATATTTTAAATGACTCAAATGTAAGCTCTTAAGAGGAAACAAGACCATGGTTCCTCCTTTGGTATCCCTCCCCTCTCCCCGCCCCCCCCCCCCCATGAACACTTGACGGACGCAAGAGAAAATGGCAGGCACTTAATATACACTTGATGAATGAAGAAAAGGAATCATACAAGCCTCAGCTTGCTAAAAGCTGTTCCTAAAAGGAACAGAGGTCATTTTTAAGGGTTTGCCTAGTAACTAATAAACACAAACAAAGGACTCTTACTCAGCCACATATTTGTCAGCATAACTTTTATGCAATCAACTCTCACTTATTTGAGGATTATCCAGTTGGCTGATTATTCAACCCCCTGAGTCCCTCCCTTTCCACTTCTACCTTCTTCTCAGTAATTTACTACTCATTAGCCTTTCACCAGGGGGTCAGAGAAATAATCCGTTTGGCCAACATTTACTGAAGGTCTCCTGTGTTGCCCTAGGTTCCGAGGAAGATACAAAGTTGGGTTAAAACACACTCCTCCTCATTAAAGGTCACCGCCTAGGAGAGGATGAGACACACGGAGAGAACTGTTAAGACACAATATTATAAGATGAATCCATTAGAAAGTTGTTTTTAAAAGGTTTTAAGTAAAGTGAAATGTGTCAGTATCTTGCCCAATTACCCTCACTGTTAGTATTCCCCAATTACCTTGGATATATTTTAGATTTCTTTATCTGTGTATATATGTCTACCCCAATCTACTCCAGAGAGGAAAATGTTAAATTTCTTGAGAATAAAGACTTTCATTTTTATCTTTATCATCCCCAGGCCTAGTACAGTGCCTGGCATATTTTTATTGTTGGTCAGTTGTTTCAGTTGCGTCCCCATTTGGGGTTTTCTTGGCAAAGATACTGGAGTGGCTTGCCATTTCCTTCCTCAGTTCAGATGAGGAAACTGAGGCAAACAGGGTTAAGTGACTTGCCCAGGGTCACACAGTTAAGTAAGTGTCTAAGGCCAGATTTGAACACAGGAAGATGAGTCTCCCTGACTGCGGGCCCAGAGCTCTATTCATTGCACCACCTAGCTGCCCCATACCTGGCATATGGTACTACACTAGAATGTTTGCTGATCAAATTATTCATTAGGAACATTAACTTCTTTTTGCCTTCCCTGTTCCAGTATCATCATTAATCAAGAATCATGTATTTTAATTGAAAAACAGGTCTAGAACATTATCTAATTAAATACACACACACACACACATATATATATATATGGCCATCCTCTCAAAATAGATATCTTCTTAGCATTCAATTAATGTCCTCTTTGCTAACACTCATTCTTTGAAGCATAATTGCTAGCTCTAGGCTAAATTGTTTAATTCTTGAATTCATTTTTCATAAGAGTTCTCATTTGAGGGGTAGGAGATGCAAGTATCTTTAGAACCTACAGTGAAATTCCCAAGTATAGAACTAAGAAGTGGGGAGCAGAATCTGACTTAGCAACTTCCATTAAAGAAACTAGGTTTTTGGTAAACCTCTTAATAAAGCTTATTATGAGTCAATAGTGAGTCGGAGCTGCTGAAAAAAAAATCTAATGTTTTAGGGAGCATCAATAAAGTATCTAGTATGGAGGAAGCTACAGTCCCTTTATACTGTGTTCAATGGACAGAATTTGGAGTATTGTGTTCAGTTCTAGGTACTAGCTCTTAAGAGGGAAACAGATGAAAATGGGCAACAGCCCATAATTCAGTCTGCCTGGAACACGGTGTGCATTAAGGGATGTACCAGGAAAAAAAGCTGGAAAGGGAGGAACAAGACAGATTGTGCCAGGGCCTTAAGATGCCTGAGGGTAAGGGGGGGGGTGCATATTGGTAAGTACAATACAGGAGAAAATATAACACAGTAGATAAGAGATTCAGATAGAGTGTTCTAGGAAAACTTCAGGAAGAACAGCACATGTTCAGGTGGATAGAGCAGGGAAGGTTTCATAGGAATGGAGGCCCCTGGGTTGAACCTTAGAAGAGAAAACATTTTCTACAGGCACACATGAAAGAGAGGTGCATTCCAGGCACAGGGAACAGCCTTACAAAAGGCAGGGGAGCACTGCACAACAGTGGACATACCTGGGTTCAACTGAAAGGCAGGGAAGATAAAGCGGAGAGGAGTGGAGGAGAGAGAGGAGGAGGGGGATGGGAAAGAGAAGTTGAGGGAGAGGTGCTAGAGACTGATATAGATTTGGGAGTCATCTACATGGAGGTAATAATGGAGCCATGGGAAGAGAAGAGACTGCCAAAGGAAAGAATAAAGAGAGGAAGGGAAAAGAGAAGATGAAACAAAGAGCCTTCCTGGGAGTGAAAGAAGGTAGTGCATCAATGAAGACCCAGAAAGAGTGCTCAGACAGGTAGGAAGAAATCTACAAGACAGGAGTTCTACAGAAATCAATAGTATTTAGAAGGCAAGAATGGTCAACAGTATCAAATGCCACAGAAAGTTTAAAGACGAGGACTTAGAAAAGAACATTAGATGGGCAATCGTGAGGGCTTCAGTGAGCTTTGTGAAAGTATTTTCAGCCAAGTGAAGAGTAAGACCGCAGTCAGCTAAGGAGAGTGGATGATGAGGTCATGAAGGCAATAGGGATGGATCACTTTTCTAGGAGCTCAGCAGCGAAGGGAGAGGAGAGGGAAGACAATCTACCAAAGGGCCAGCTTTCGGTCACAAGATGGCGAGGTGGCTTAGCAATAACAAAGAAGGGCCATCTCATCATCTCATGATCTAAAGCAAATGACAGGTGAGGATATAAACAGAGGGAGGTTTTGAAGCGTGCAGGATAAGAGACAAACTCATGATGGATGGCCTCAACCTTTTAGTAGGTGAAAGCCATCTGATGAGACAGGAAGGTTAAGGATAGAGTCGGGGGCCTGAAGAGAGACACCTGGCACAGCCAATGGGGGAGAGGGGGTGGTATAATTAGAGATGAACAGAAGGACTGCTATGAGAGTACCTCCTGTTTAGTAGCATGTTAAGTTTAAAAACCAACAACAGGAATTCTTAAGTCTCGGGGGAATCTGACTTAGTCATTCATGCCAAAGACACTTGGAAGTTTTGAAAGACTCACAAGTTCAAGCAGAGTCAATAGTATAGTATAGCTGTCTAGAATGAGAATTTCATATATATATACACACACACACATATGTATGTATACATATATGTATACACATGCATGTGTTCTTCAAACCTTTAAAATTAAAACTTTTAAATGAATAAATTATTTATAAATAAATTAAACGAAAGCTCAGGTTTCAAAGACTGAAATAAATATATTTACACCAAAATTTCTTGAAATGGAAACCACCTAATTTAAGCCACAAACAGAAAGTTGTAAAATTGGAGAAGGAAAGAGAGAGATAAGGTGCCTTACATGAGACTAATAAAAACATGTGCTTTACTGTCCCAAAATTTTCTATTAAAATACCACTTTTAAAAAGCAATTCTAGCCTGTTTGGAATCCATTCTGCTCTTATCTTAATATTTAAATCCCTTGATAAATATTTGACTTCTAGAAAATCATGATCTCATGTTCCCAAACATCCTTGAGATACTGAATTTTTTTTTACAGAAGTAATTCCATATCCACATGATGATGATAATAATAATAATAATAATAATAATAATAATAATAATAATAAACACAGTATCTTGTTTTTCAAAGTCAATGCTGACACAAACAGTACCCAAGAAGGGCTACTGCTAAATAAAAAGAGGCAGTTCCATCTCCAGTCTTAACATAACATGCTGCTTACCATAAAACCTAAGTTCCTGAAGATACTGGGGTGCAGATTCTGACAACTTCAGTCACATAATCTCTCCATGAGTGGAGCAACTCACTTCTCCATTAAGAATTTACAAAGTCTGGAGAAGACATGAGAATATTGGCCATCGGGACCCATGCACAGTCCAAAGCCTACTTTATCATGACCAATATCACATGGTATTATAAGCAAACAATTTTAAGGAAAAGGCAGCAGGGGAGAGTGCTGGACTTGGAATCAAGAAGACCCGGGGTTCAATTTTTACCTGTGACTCTTACTATATGTATGACGCTAGACCAGTTACAACTATTATGAGCCTCAGTCAACACTGTAAGACTTCAAAAGTTAAGATGAGTTGCAATTCCTATCAGTGGAGGCAATATAGGGGTTCACCAAGATATATATCCATAATTCAGTAAAAATTATTTTCTCAGTCAGGTAGGCCATATTTCATTGACAATTAACTGTAATAAAAGTATTTCAAAGTATTTCAAAATGTAGGCAGATATGTACAATGGTGTAGCATTTAAAAATTCTTCTGTCAAAGAGACCCCTCTCAGGACACTTGCTTTCTCCCCACCATTCTATATTGTCCATTCCAGTTTCAACATCTACCACCAACCCTAATTACTTTCCTATCTCCCTCATCTTGAGTTTCCTCTTCTCCCCCTTCAATGAACCAGCATTCTGGGGCCCTAAAGTTCTCCACGTGAACAAAGCAGCCTCCAAACCAGCTACTCTTCTGAAAGACCTCAAAGCCGCCTTTTAAGACAACACCCAATCAGCTGGCCACCTCTCCTGAGATTCACAAAAATTCTGTTCTGTATTTCTGCAATTCCTTACTCGACAGTGGTATGACCTTTGATTTTTGTATACTCCAAATGCTATCACCAACCATAGGAAGGACAGGATGTGAATGCACATAAGCCCCAAAAACAATCAGAAAAGTGACGTGTTGAGTTCAAAACACAGCTGAACCCACACACAAAGAGAAAGCAAATTTAACTGGGATGAAGCAATATGCTTAAGTAAATGCAGCCTTGTGTAAAATTAATTTTCATCCTCATATGAGGACTCAATGGACTAATGCTAGCTCTGGTTCTACCACTTACTGGCTGTGTGACTTTAGGTATCTCATAGCCTCTCTAAGTTTCCATCTCCTCATACATAAAATGGAGCTAACACCTGCCCGAACAACCTCACTAGGTCTTTATGAGGACCAAAAAGAAATCAGGCATGTGAAAGCACTTTGTAAAATTGTAAAGCTTTAAAAAAAGGTATGGTATTGCTATTAATGGGATTGTACTATCCCATATAACTTTCCGAGACTGCTATATCTGCAGGTTAATGGAAAGAGGAAGTAAGCACCATGCTACAGCTACACTGACCAAATCAATCTGAAAAGACGGTACCCTTTTGTGACCAGGAGTAAGAAATTTTTTACTGCAATTTACTACCTAAAGATAGCAGGTGGCAATTACTAGGCCTCAGAAGCAAGGAGGATTAGAGCATCCCAAAGGTCTGGAATGAAGTAAAGGGAGAAGATGCCCTATCCCATGATGAAATAACAGAATACCTCTCAAGACTCTCTGACATCCTGGACACAAGGGCAGCAAAAAAAAAACTATTATCACTGCATATCTAAGAAAAGATATTTAAGAATCTCAAAATTCCAAACTGTGAAATGTTGGCAGAAAGAAAATGATTACTCAATAGAACTGTGGAGAAACTGGAGAAGGGCGTGCTAGTAAAAAATAAGTTTATAGTCATACCTCATACCATATACAGCAATGAATTCCAATTGTCACAATAATCTAAACATTTTAAAAAATAATTTTAAATGGGAGGAAAAGCAAATTATATATCTATCTGAATTGTGGAGAGAAAATGATTTTATTATTGAAAAAACAGAAAATTATTAGGGATAAAAGAGACAGCTTTGATTACATAAAAATGAAAAGATTTTATGCAACAAAAAATATAAAACAATAAAAAGAAAACAAAGAGTGGGGGGATATTAACAATAAGCTTATCTACTGAAATCAGAATTTATCAAAATCTTAATCTGGGGGCCCATTATCTTGCTTTTTAATATTTTGAAAAGTGTATTTCAATACAACTGGTTTCCTTGGTAATCCTATTTACTTTATTTTATGTACATAAAAACATTATTCTGAAAAGTAGTCTATTGGTTTCATTGGTTCATGACACAAAAAACATTAAAAGAACTCCTAATTTGTAAGAAAGTGAAACAAATTCATAAATATAACACCTATTTCCCCAATGGATAAAATCATCAAAAATATGTGAACGGCAGTTTTAAAAAGAGAAAATTCAAGTTCTGAATAAATAGTTGAAAAACTGTTCCAATTCTCTATTAATCCACAAAATGAAAATAAATATAACTTTGAAGCATATGACACCTTAAAACTCAAATTTTCCAAGGGAGTTAAAAATCATAAAATCTAAGAAGGGTGGGGGTATCAGGGAAGAGACATTCAATTCCCTTATCAGAGAAATTGGAAATTGATGCCATCTTTTTGGGAAAATAACCTAAAGATAACAAGCAATTCTACTTTTTAACGCCTGGATCTCACTGCTAGGATTCTATGTTAAAGACTGCTCTACTCCAATGATTCATCATGGTGGAGAGATAGCCCTGGTTTCCCAAAGGCTATCCCAGCAAAGGACAACCTTTGTCAGATTCCAACATGCTAGAAAGGCATGGAGTCCTGGCAACAAACTATGTCTGGTGTCCAAAGAACAGCCTGGCTAAGTACAAAAAGGCTCATCACTAGCAGGTTGGCTACCAGTTGATAAACTCTTTGGCCTCTGCAACCCATAAAACAAAAAATGTTAGTAGTATAAAAAGATCCACCTGTGCAAAAACACTTACGGCAGTTTTACTGATAACAGAAAACTACAAATAACTGAGGTGTCCCAGAAGCTGAGGAATGGTAGAAACAATCGTGTTTTATCAATATAATGGAACAGGACTGCCCCATAAAAATGATGGCTATGCACAATACAAAGAAATATGATGACTGTGCACAAAGTGACACAAAGCAGAGAACGCAGGATTAGAAGGGAAAAAATGCACATTGGCCATCACTATTTTTTTTTAAAAGCAGGAACTTCTTAAGTACACAGATATAAAAGTCAGGGCAATGTAATTTTTACATCTTTATCTATCCCTTACTTTCAATGAAATGTAAATCATCCAGATTATACACTCTTTATTTGGGATTTTATTCCTTATTTAAGGTATTCCTCATTTAAGGCAGGTAAAAGATGAAATGACTGAGGAAACAAAGGTTCAAACTTCTGAGCATATCAATTTATTGAGCATTGCATGCCAAATGCCTAACAAATTGGGACCAGCCTTACTCAACTTTTACACTGGACCCCAAATAGAGGGGAAGACAGATTTTTATGCATAAAAACAATTAATCAATTAATTAATTATCAATTACTCAAATAAGACCAATTAATTAAAGAAAACAATTAACCAGGATACAAAACTCGGTAATCTGATTTCCAATTGGAAGGAAGATTAGGGGCTTTCTGAGCTGGGAGAAGGAGAGAAAAGAGGTGCAATTCCCTGATGGTATCCCACTCCCCCACTCAAGTATCTGTATTCAATCAAAGGAATATGGAAGCAATAAGTGATTGACCAATATGGGGGCAGTTTTCAAATAAGACAAATGGGTTGCATGAGATCTATAGTTGTGAGAAAACTTCTTGCATCAATCTTTGGATCTGACCAGGTTTCTGGTCAGCATAACCTAGGTCCTTAGTTAAGGGTCTCTAAGCAACAGGCAGAGGTGGTCCAGCTTCCCAGTCACACAGTGTTGGATTCAAACAATGCAATAAAGTTTTCTCACAATTCCCATAAATGAATAAAGTTTTCTCACAAGACAGAAATTAGACTAGAACTATAATTGAATAGAAAGGGAACTGCACTAGCTCCAGAATTGAGTCACAAGATGGAGTGAGTGTGGTTCACTCAATTCCTACAGTACAGAGTGCTGAGGTTATTAAGTTTCTAATAAAAATTATCAGAAAAAAAAAATAAAGTTCATGTGAGGGTAAAAAAAAATCAATTTCTAGACTCAGCCAACATTCATTAAGAACCTTGGACACAGAAAAGTCTGGGCTACACAGGATACAAAGACAGAGACAATACAGTCTCAACCCATCATTAAAGGTAAGAATTGGGGCTTACATGATAGCTATTTTAGGCTTTTTCACTTTCACTCCTTGGTCCCTCTCTCTCCACATGCTTTTGATTATAGTACATGCCTCTTATTAAGGAAATTTCCACAGCTTCTTCTCCTGACATCCCTCAATCCCATGAAGTTTTTTCTTGTAGTCAGGGCTTTTTTAAAGGAAAGCAGTATAGTTAAGAGCCCTATGGTAATAACTTGAGCGGCAACTTCTTGTAAAACCACCCAAGGGTGAAGAATCATGTGCAGAACTCAGTCAGTGCTAAGCCTTAAGCCTACATCTGCTTACCACGTGTGTTGGTAGCCATGTCAGCCACTTTCTGAAACGCATCCAAGAAGGCAGCAGCTGCTACTACTGTCGTCCTGAAAGGGAAACAGATAACAAAAGCGTGAGGAATGTCTTATTCCAGCAACTGCAGTAGGGCCAAAAGGCTAAAGCCTTCACAGTCCGACCGGTGTAAATTTCTGCAAGAAAGCCCTGAAATAGTCTTGTTGCAGCACCAACGATGGATGGATGGGCAGACAGATGGATGAACGGATGGATGAACAGATGGATGGATGGATGGATGGATGGATGGATGGTTGGATGAATCAATACAAAGCGAGACACAGACATAGAGAGAGAGATGAACAGAGAAAGAGATGGATAGACAGACACAGACATACACAGAGATGGATGGATAGGATAGATAGATGAATAAAGATAGGAAAAGAGAAAGACAAAAGTCATGCAGAATGACAGATGTGTCAGGTCAATAGACGGAAAGACAGAGAGATGTATCGAGAGAGATATAGAGATATGGATAGAGAGACAGAATGGATGGAGACAGAGAGAGAAGGATAAGTAGAGGGAAAGAGAGACATACAGAGAAAAGAGATTGTATAGATGAGATAGATAGATAAGATAGATAGATAGATACAAGCCTTTTTAAGGTTTGCAAAGCACCTAACATATATATATGTGTGTGTGTATATATATATATACACACACACACATATATATACACACACACACACATATGATCTCACATGCAATACAACAACCCTGTAAGGTAAGGATCATTGGTATTATTATCTCCATTTCACAGAAGAAGAGGCTTAAGTTCAAGGAGGTGCCTATCTCACCTACTATAGGACTCCTTTAAAATGGGATTGTTTTTGCAATGGCAAAAAACAAAAAACTGGATACTAAAAGTATACCTGTGAATTGAGGAATAGCTGAATTAATCATGACATATCAATCAATCATTAAACATTTATTAAGGGTCAACCACGTGCCAGGCACTGTGTCACATGCTGGGGATACATAAAGAGGCAAAAGGCGGTCTCTGCCCTCAAGGAACTTACAATCTAATAGCTATATGGGTACAATGAAATGGGTACAGAGTGCTGTAAGAAATGAATAAAAAGATGGTTTTTAAAGAGTTATAGAAAGATTTGTATGAACTAATTCAGAACAAAGCAAGTAGAACCAGAAAAAATGTATAATATTAATATTATAAAAGTGAACAATTTTGAAGACATATAAAATGAAGAAGAATGAAATAAACAGAACCAGAAAAACAATTTATACAACAACACTGTAAAGACAAACAACTTCAAAAGTTGTAAGAACTTTAATCAATGCAATGACGATCCATGATTCCAGTGGACTGATTGTGAAGCACCCTATCTAACCTCCTAGAAGTGACGCTCAGGGTGAAGAACAGGACATACATTTCTATGAAGGAAGTGATTTAGCTTAACTATATATATTTGTATGAAGGAGAAAAGAAGGGTTTCTGTTTATTAAAAAATAAAATGTAATTCATAAAAACGAGATTATATTAACACCAGACTCAATACCAGCAGACTATCTCGTTAATATGAGTCAATAAACAATTGTAGTTGGGATCCAATTCCACCAGAGCATTCCGTTACTAAAATAGAAAATTCAGGATTGAGATGGAAAAGATAGCGCGCTACAAGAAGCAGCAAACTTCCCCACATTCTTTAGAGGTCTATAAGCAAAACTAAGACGGACCCCTGGTGGGGGTGTCATAGAAGAAATTCATTAGGGGTTGGACTATATGGCCACTGAGTTCCCTACCAACTCTGAAATTCCGTGATTTGGTGGTTAGAAATGTTAAAACAACAAGTGTCTCTCAAAAGATCCCCATTTCTACAAAAGCTATAAACGAGAGATAGAGAAACAGACACAGAGAAACAGACAGAGACAGAGAGAGGTGGAAGAGAGACAAAGAGAGGGAGGGAGGGGGAGAGGGAGAGAGAAAGAGACAGAGAGAGAATGAGAGACAGAGACAAAGAAGGGAGAGACAGAGAGAACAGAGATAGAGAGGAACTGGGTAGAGAGATAGTCTGAAAAGAGAGAATGAGAGACAAAGACAGACAGAGGCAGGGACAGAGAGAGACAGAGAAAACCACAAACATACAATTCTAGAATGCTAGAGCTGGGGGGGGACCCTCAGAGATCATATAGTCCAACCTCCTTGTTTTATGGAGAAAGAAACTGGGACCCAGAATTGAAGGGGTTTGCCCAGGTCGGGAGCCAGATATCAGCCCTAGGTGTCTGATCCTGAGCCCAGAAGTACGTTTCTGGCAGGAATTCTTAACCTGGCATCTGTGAACTTGCTTTTTTAAAAATATACATTTTAATAACTTCATTGCTATAGAGTTGATTTCCTTTGTACTTCCACATATTTTTATTTTGTGCATTTGATTCTGAGGAGTTCCGAGGCTTCACCAGACTGCCAAAGGGCTCACCAAAAAGGCTAAGAATCCCTGCTTTACAGAGAATGTAGTCATTGCAGCTGGGAATGAAAACTGGGCCAGGAAATAATCTATCCCTCAATGAGCATGTGTTAGAGGAGATGCACCAGAAAATGTTTTTTTTTTTTAAAACATTACATCTTCCAGGGGGCCAGGAAACGAAATCTATGATACTATTTTTCAACAGAGGGCAATAATTACAGCATCACCAAATACATGACAAAGGATAAGATAGCAAGAGGGAAAAATGTTTAAATCTAACTTGAGAAAAAGGAGAGATTACTAGTCTAGATTAGTAGTAGTTCCTTTTAATTAAAGATTTTGAAACGCTTCTTAAAATAAGCATCTTGATAGTAGTCAAAAGGGCTTTGCATAGGATGTCTGGAGCTCTAAATACCAAGTTTGTTTGTTTTCTAAAATGGAACCCAGAATTCACAGTGGGAGCAGATCAGTTTCTGATCAATCAACAGGCATTTATTAAACACTTAGTACATGCCAGGCACTGCGCTAAGTGCTGAGGATACAAAGAAAAATTTCTGACCTCAAAGACCTTACAATCTAATTGGGGAAAGAATATGTACATAAGTAGATCAATACAAGATACATAAAGAGTAGACAGAAGATAACCTCAGAGGGAAAGGCATTAGCAATTTGGGGCTGGGGTTGGGATGGGTCACTAAAAAAGGCCTCCTGAAGAAGGTGGTGTATGAACTGAGTCTTGAAGGAAGCCAGAGAATATAAGAGGGGGTGGCAAGGAGGGAGAGTATTCTAGGGAGAGGGGAAAGCCAATGCCAATGCACAAAGTTGGGAGACAGGGTCATATGTGAGGATGGGTAGGCAGGCAAGCAAAGCAGTATGGCTGAACCATGGAGTATTTGGAGGGGAGAAAGGTGTTAGAATGGAAAGCCAGGTTCTGCAGAGTTTATATTTAATTCTAGAGGAAAGGAGGACCACTGGAATCTACTCAAAGGGGGAAAAGGGTGGCATGGTCATATCTATACTTTGGGGAAATTACTTTGGCAGCAGAGCAGAAGATGGACTGAAATGGGGTGAGACTTGAGACAGGAAGGCCAATAACTGCAATAGTCCAAAGGAGAGATGATGAAAGTATGAACCATGCTGGTGACTGTGTGAGTGAAGAGAAGGGGGATGTATGTGGAGGTAGTAACAAACTGTATGACCAAGCGTGAGGATCTGAAGAAGGAAATTCAAAGAATAGGAGGAGTTACAGAAGGTAAGAAATAACCTATAAAGATGATGGAAATAAGCAACATGGCCTGTAGATTCCAGAAGAAGCACTGTCCTACATAAGAATGGCAGAGTCTCTAACTGCACGGCAAGCAGTCCCAAAAGAAAGTTAAGGAAGAGCTGTATTAGAAGCATGCTTCAAAACTGAGGCCTTATATTTTTAATCTGGACAAGAGAAGCTTGCTGAAAGATCAGGAAAAGCTTCATGCTGAAGCAAGACAAAGCGAGGTATTAGAAAATAAATATCACACAACACAAAAACACAATCACCCAAAGTATTTTTATTATTAAAAAAAAAAGAGAAACTCTTCAAATGCAAACAATTTAGTTAACAAAAATTGTGGACATTAGAAAGCTCATTTAAATCCCTGTTATTTTTTCTAGCACAATGGCTCAATTTATTCTTATTTAAGTCTTTACCCATCATTTAAATTTAATCATAGTTTCACAAGTGGCATGGGCAATATTGTTGTGGTTGCTGTTGGTTCCTTTGTTTTCAAAGAGGTCCAATGACATCATAGGGTGCTATCTTGCTCTTGAATTGCATTTAAGTGAGGCAGAGTTGCACAAAGTCACCAGCTTCACTATCTCTTCTAGTATCGCGGAAATCCAGTGGCAGAACAAAGGTCAAGACAACTGGTGATGGCCCAGGATGCTTTGATGTCTAACCAAGCTACAAGCGAGCCATCTGCAGCACCTGCTTCAGCCACCTTCATGGCCTCTGGAACAAACTGCTCTCATCTGCCCATTCTGCCAGGGGAAGTCTTCACATGCTTGGGGTAGACATCCCCCTAACTCACCGATGGGTTTGAGACCTGTCAGTTACCCTCAGCCTGGTTTAGCCCATCTGCCAAGATGGTTTTATCAGGGTGTGGTCACTGTGCCTGCCACAGCTTCTTGAAGGCACAGGTGAGAGCTGGGTCACAGGTGGACCCCAAAGATAGATGAGCAGCCCTGAAAAGGGCTCAGCAAGCCCTCCCACCAGAGCTAGTCCTCCCTGCATAACCCATACACCCCATGGGCAAGAAAGTACCCAAAAAAGTTAGAAAACTAGTCATTCTGAAGGACTGAGAACTTTTAAATGTTTTAGGAGACAAAAAACCCTCTAGTTTCAGGCCTAGCAGCAAGAGACCTAGACTCAAAGCCAGGAACCTAGTTTCAAGTTTCAAGTCTCAAGCCTGCCACTAAATATCCACGTAACCTTGGGCACTTTACTTCCTTGGAAGTCAGTTTCCCCATTTATAAAACAAGGTGGATGATATCCAAGCCCCCACGCCCAGCACTAAAAATTCTGGGTAAAGACAAAGTCCTGTACCAGTACAATTGAAGAATGAAGCTAGAGCCAGTCACTGTACTTGAAAGATATGTCCTTGACCTGAGCCTTGGTTTCCCTGTCTGTAAAATGAAGGTAATGGTACTTATATTACCTATCTCTCGGGTCGTGGTGAAGATGCTCTGTTAATCTTCAAATGCTATGGAAAAAAGTTTTTTTAATTAAATTTTTTTAAATGTTATTGAAATATGCATTATGGAATGACACATATGCACAGAATTGTGGGAGTCAAAGCAGGCATTTAGCCCCTGAGCTTGAGAAAAGGGGTGTGTTGTTCCAAACCTGCCTACATTTGCTTGTTGGGAGTGGGGAGATGATTTAATACTAAGAACTGTAAGTTCCACAGCTTTCTGTTGTCCAAGCACTGATCTAGCTTAGTTCAGAGAGGCCAATCACCCCAAAACTGACCACGACAACTACAACTCTCAAAGGCCTTCTGAGTAAGCCACGGAGGAGCTGTGGTCTATCCTGTACCCATGGAAGGAGAATCCACACGGATGGAACCACAGGTCCTTGAAAGACTGAAGAAAATTTTACCTTTTCTTAAGCTATTTTTCTCTTGTAAACTTGAGCCTCAGCTTCCTCCTAGGTTCAAAACCTGGCCCTGTCATTTATACTCACATGACTATGGGTAAGTCACTGAATCTCTCTAAGCAAAATGGCGGGGGGAGGGTATGTACTAGATAATCTCTGCTACCTCTTAATCTAAGAACCTATGAATCCCTACCCTGGGAGATGGGGAAGAGATGTGAACTGTGACCCAACCTGAACCCAGAGAGGTCACTGGAGCCAGCAACAGGATGTGAGACAGGTGTCCTTTGCTTACTGGCTCCAGGGTGTGTGTCTGTCGTCTGAGCTCTGCCAAGGCAAGGAGGAAAGAGATATCATCTAGAGAGCCCAGGCTTCAAAAGGAGTAATACTTTGAGCAGTGTTGGACTCGAAAGAAACTGAGGGCCTGGGCCCCTTGGGGCCTCCAGAAAGGAAAGGAGAGCCAAATGCCATCTAGGGCAAGAGAGAGTAACAAAACTTCACTTCAAAGGCAGAGAGTCATTTCATCTGGCTATCAATTTGATTCAGGCAATCTAACCAGAAAAAGCAGGAAAAACAAATTAGCAAAATTCACCAACATATCAAAAAAAGTCTGGCATCACATGCAGGGCTCCACACCCATGGTCCCTCACCTCTACAAAGATGGGGCAAGACTTTTGTAATCTCATACCCTTCTCCCTATCTTCCAAACATGTAAAATAGGACTATGTATTATTTTAAGGCAACAGAAAAAAGGAGGGTCAGAAAGCCTAGGATCAGAAAGTTGGCGGGGCAGGAAACCAGTAAGGGGAAATTTATGAAGCCAAGGCCTGGAGATTATGGGTGGAAGAAAAGGAGGAGGTCCTGTGATGCAACAAACCCATGGCATCACAGGAGTGATTGAATTTCACCCTATTAGATTAGGAATTATTCATGTCTTTCCTTGTATCCTACCCTCATTCTTTTACTAACATAAAAAGTCAGCTCAAAAAGTATTTAATGAGCAGCTACCAATGTGCCCTTTAGAACTGCAATAAGGGATGGAGAAGAAGAAATGATCTCTGACCCCTAGAAGCTTAAACTTGTCAGGAAGACAAAATGTGTCTTGTTTCTGGTAGGTACAAAAAAAAAATCCAATCAAGTTTCTCTTTGTGTTATAGGTTATATGGTGTTAATAAAAGCCCACTAGAATCTGAGGTAGTCAGAAAAGGTATCAGGGAAGAGGCTGGGATTTGAACTGGGCTTCAAAAGAGACACTGTGGAAGGGCCCCCAGATTTGAAGTCAGGGGCCCTGGATTTCGGGAGCAGCTAAGTGGCTCAGTGGAAAGAGCACTGGGCTTGGAATCAGGAAGACTGATCTTCATGAGTTCACATCTTGCCTCAGACACTTACTAGCTGTGTGACCCTGGGCAAGTCACTGAACCCTGTTTGCCTCAGTTTCCTCATCTGTAAAATGAGCTGGAGAAGGAAATGGCAAACCACTCCAGTATCTCTGCCAAGAAACCACCCCAAAGGGGGGGGGGGTGTTATAGACTCAGACACAATGGAACAACAAAGACCTGGATTTGAATCCTAGCTCAGCCACTCATGCTTGTGTGATTCTGGGCAAGTCGCTGGAGCTCTGTGGGCTTCAATTTCCTTATCTGTCAATGGAGAAGTGTGGACTACGAGCCACTGACCCTAAATATGGAACTGAGATGGAAGATGAGGAAAAATGGAGAGGGAGGTAAATCAGGAGCAGTAAGAGTGCATGTAGCATGATGGTACAGAAATATCATTAGGCTGGGAGTGGGAAAACCTGGGCTCCCAGGCTAGCTCGCTGTTTCTCAGCTACGAGACCTTGGGTAAGTCATCTCCCTTTTCTGAAACTCAGTTTCTTGACCAGCTCTCTGGCCCTCTTCATGCCATGCCTCTTCCCATCTCTCCAGCCCTGAAGCCTTATGCTCCCAATTAAAGAGAATTCTCCCTTAAAAAAAACAAAAACAAAAACAAGCCAGACACACTGTGCTGCTTCTGCTCCCCGTCCCCTAGCTCTGGGAAATGCCATCGAGTCAATCCTAACATTCCTGGAAAGGACAAAAACTACCCTATGATTCCACCATTCCTATGACTTCCCAACCAAAACACCCCTCCTTTGGCCACCACTCCTCTTTATATGTTGTCTTTCCCTATTAGAATGGAAGCTTCTTGAAGCCAAGGACTGTATTGTTTTCTGCATTTCTGTTCCAAGGGCCTAGCGCAGTGCTTCACACACAGTAAGTATTTGATGAATGCTTTTTCATTCATCTATGTATGAAATGGGATTTTAGAGCTAAATCTTGAAAGCTCTAGGCTTCTCTGACATGATTTATGTTGGGGAATAATGATATATAGGGTCAGCTACATCAGCATTTCTCAAACCTACATTTGGCCTCAGAACACCTTTGGGTTTTAAATACACTGACTGACAAAACTCAGTGCAGAGCCTTTGCTAACCACTGATCTACATGGGCGACCAAATGTTGGACCAAGGACATGAATTACCACTACCACCACCACCATAAAGGGTTCATGAAGGAGGAGAGAAGATTTCAGAAGATTTTGAAGCAGAAAATAAGACTGTTTTCACATAAAAATATACTATATGCATAATTAATTTCATTTTAGAGGGAAAAATATCACTAGTACTGAAATTTTCTTACCTCACAATACCTACATACCCACCAAAAGAACCTACTTGATGCTGCCCATAAATGACATTCCATTTCCTGTCTCCATGTCTTTGTATAAGTTGTGCCCCATATCTGGGAATGCACCCTCCGTCTGGAAGCCCAAACTCTCTTCAAGACATGAGGCCTTGCCTGATCTCCCCAGTTGTCAGGACTCACTCTCTACAACCCTACCCTCAAGTACACCACCCATATTTTGCGTATATTTATCTGCGCATCTGTTTTTCAGACCTTCCAACCCAATAAACTACTTGAGGGTGGGAACTACTTCCTTTCTGTCTCTGTATCCCCAGGGCCTAGCACAATGCCTCGCCTGGCACACGGCAGGCCCTTACTTAAAGCTTGATGAATCAAACCCCTAGTCATATCACAAAGCACCCGCATTCCACAGAATCCCATGTGGGAAGTGTCCAGCTAGATTACGGAGGGACGAATGAAGAATAACGACAAAGGGCCTTGACTATTAGACTGATGCCTCTAGATTCAGGAAATGACTACAGGTTGTAATCAGAGAAATTATGAAAATGGCTATTAGGAATATTAACATAACAGCAAGGGTACAAAATTGATTAGAAGGATCACAGAGCCACAGCTGGAAGGGAATGCAATGGCCACCCAGTCTAAGCCATTCATTTGACATTTGAGGAAACTGAGGCATAGGTAGATTAAATGACTTTCCTAGGGTCACAAAGGTAGTAACCATTAGAAACGGGCTCTGGATCCAGATCCAGTGGAGAAACACTGGCAGCAGGACAATCAAATAGAAAACCACTGGAGTCATTCAGGAATGAGAGGCTAAACACATCTGGCCTAGGAATGATGGTACCAGCAAAAGAGAAATAAATGCAAGAGGCAATGAATGAAGAATCAGTTAAGAAGAAAATAATCTATACTGGTAGTTTGCAAACTTTTTTTTTTCTGCCTATGACATAGTATTGTATTGTTCAATTTGGAGCAGCCTTTGGAAGAGTTGGGAGACTTGTATTTGTGTATGCAAGGCTGAGTCTACTACAATTCAAGACACGCTTCGCAGAACTCACTGCAGAGCCTTTGCTAACCACTGATCTACATGGGCAACCAAAATTTCAAACTTAGGGGACTACAAGGACATTAACGGCATTTAAATTACTAAGCAACCTGACCCCTTCCCATCTTTCCAGTCTTCTTACAGATTCCTCCTCCCTCCACACCCTACATTGCAGTCATACTAGCCTACAAATATCGGTGCTCCATCTCTGGTCTCCCTGCCTTTTCAATGGCTAACCTCCATGACTGGAGTGTTCCATTTCCCTATCTCTGCCTCAGAGAATCCCTGGCTTCCTTTAAGACTTCTCTCAGTCCCCCTAGTTGCTAGAGCCTCTGCCTCTAAAACTATTCTCCATCTACCCTGTATTTGTCTTGAATATTCCTATTTATGTAGAAGTTGTCTTCCCCATTAGAATGGAAGTTCCTTGAGGGCAGGGTCTATGTTTCTGCTTTTCTTTGTATCCCCAACACTGCACCTAGCATAAGTATGCACTCAGTAAATGCTGGCTGATAATAATGTTGAAGATACTCTAACAGAAATGGAGTTAAAGGAAGGACGTGTAGGGTTTTAGGAAAAGGCATGGCATTGTAGAAAAGAGATGATGAGTTCAGTTTCAGAATTTCCAAGCCCATGTGTCTTGAATAGGACTAAAGAGGGATTTGGCAACTAGAAAATACAACCCATATTAAGAACCCACTCATCTTCTGGTGTTCCCTGACAGTAAGGGGATTCCCAAGTGTGTAGTCTGAAGTGGTAATCTCTAAACCAAACTATAATGAATTATCTAAATATTTTCTAAATTCCATGAGCAAAGCTAATTATCCATGGTTCATGGAGCAGCGATAGAGAAAAGGATGGAGCTCAAGGCAGAGGAAAAGGACACAGAGAGGAAGGAGAAAGGAAGGAAGGAAGGAAGAAAGAAAGAAAGAGACAGAGAAAGAGAGAAAGAGAGAAAAAAGAAAGGAAGAAAGAGAGAAAGAAAGAAAAGGAGGGAGGGAAGGAAGGAAAAAAGGAAGGAGGGAGGGAGAAAGGAAGAAAGAAAGGAAGGAGGGAAAAAGGAAGGAAGGGAGGGATAAATAAATACACACATACACATATATACACACACATACACATGTTTTTTAACATTTATTTATTTAAGTTTACAGGTTTTAAGCAATAAAGAACTTTGATAATAAGTATCATGGATGACCAGCAGTTGGTAATCAGTTGTCTAGAGGCCTCACAGACTTGGGGCGGATGGCAGGCTCATTCCATTTAACTGTAAGGGAACAATGATCTCTTCATCCCCTGTCCTTCACTCACCCTGAATTGCTGAGCTAAGAGTGCTTACTGATCACTCTCTCTGGTAACCCTGCCAGCATAGAGGCTTTTCATTCATCAAAATACTTAACTAATAGGCTCACCAAGAAACCATATTTCTAAACTCAAAGTAGTCAACAAAATCACCAAATATGGTGAATGAAAATTATTGAAATAAGTATTTTAAAACAGTCATGTTTTAAGTGCTTTAATTTATTTAAATGAAAGATTTTGAAATAAGCATTTCTATTTTACATCAAATGGGATAATAAAGGTTAAGTGTGCATATATTTATATAAATATTTTACATTAAGGCACTAGAAAGCTTGCCATAAAGTAATAATAATAGCAGTTACATTTATATAGCACTTTCCAGCTGGCAAAGTGCTTTACAATACGGGGTCTCATTTGAGCCTCAGGACAAATCTGTGAATTAGATGCTCTTATCCCCATTTACAGATAAGGCAAATGAGGCTCAGAGAATTTAACTGATTTGCTGATAAGTGTCTGAAGTGGGATTCTAAGCTAGGTCCTTCCTATCTTCAAGTACAAACTACTATCCACTTACCCTTTAATTCTCCCTTGTATCTATAATAGTTCTTTATACTTTTCACAATTACATTACATAATTTCATATGAACTTTCATATAAACTTCATAATAACTCTATAAAGTCAACACAGCAAGAATTCAATGTATGATGGAGAAACTAAGTGACTTTATGTAAGTTTAATGGGTAAGCCAATGATTAAAACACCAGTCTCTTGATTCTTGGGGTCCAGTGCCTGTTCACTAAACCAGACTCTTAGGTTAATATGACATTTTAATATACTAAACCTTAATATGGTGTTAATTTAAGAAAAAGTTCCATTAGGTTCTATATACTTGTACACATAACATTCAAATTACTTTTCTAATGATGCCCTAAATGTGTCCAATCAATGCAATAAAAATAACAGTTCTGGGACAGCCTGGAAGAAAAATAACATATGTCCACTTACCGAAGCTGGGATTGTAGCTTTCCTGCTTTGTTTATAAAATCTTCCCAAACTGGATAGCTCCCCTAAAACAAAACAAAGTCATCACTCATTAATTTTTTGTTAGACATAGGATTCAGAAAACATGTAATCTCTAGCTTCTGGGGAAGGAAAAAAAGCATATTGTAATCTTACTATTCAATATCTCAACGCGACAGAATGTTATCTAAGATGGTAAACCCCACCGTGACAGTCAGGCTCCCTTTTTTTTTAATTTTATTTATAAAATGAGTGGCTTGAATGAGATGAGCACTAATGTCTCTTCCAGTCCTTGGTCTTGAGACCCTACAATTGCAGATGGGCATTACAACGCACACACGCACACGCACACACACACATATTCTGGACTGAACACAGTGTCTCAGACATAGATCTGCAGAGGTTTTTTTGGTTTGTTTTTCTCGTTTCAGACCACTTCAGATCTACAACTGCTGATTTTCTGCAACTTAACATCTTACAGAGCTTCCTGGGGACCCAAGAGGCTAAATGACTTTGTCAGAGTCACACAGCCCACATATGTCAGAGGCCAGCTTCTATCTACTAAATCATATAGCCTCTCTTACAATAATTAATACTTAACAAACACATGTTTAACTGAAAGGCTGGGCAGCTAGGTGGTGCAGTGCATAGAGTGCCAGGCCTGGAGTCAAGAAGACCTGAGTTCAAATGCAGCTTCAGACACTTACTAGTTGTGCGACTCTGGGCAAGTCACTTCACCCTGTTTGCCTCTGTTTCCTCATCTATAAAATGAGCTAGAGAAGGACATGGCAAACCATTCCAGTATCTTTGCCAAGAATACCCCAAATGGGATCATGGAAAGTCAGATATGACTGAAATCACTGAACAACAACATAAACTGAAAGTCTGGAATGTTTTGGGTGCTCAAAAGTTAAATGGATTAGAGTGACTTATTTAATATAGATTTAAATGTGAAGGCTTACAAGTTTCACCCCCCACCCATCTCACCATGACACAAACTGGAATCATAAATCGAGGCTAGAAGGGAACTCTGAGCCATCATAGTCCAACCTCATTTTACAGAGAGGAAAATGAGGCCGATAGGAAAGTTAAATAACTCTTCCAAAAATCAGACAGACAGAAGCCTCAGAAGCAGAATTCGAACCCGGGTCATCTGATTTCTCTTTCCACTGTACCATCTTGCCTCCACGTCTTACAAACACTTGCAGGCTCCTCATTTTGTCCAACTTAGGGACAGAAGGAGTAAAACAGAACCTTGCCTGTTACTCATTTATAGACCACACTCTTAGAGTTTAACTTTAGGGTCAAAATTCAGAGGACAGTTTTTTTTTAAGCTAGATGCAAAAGCACAGACTTGTCTGTTTCTATCCTTAATTAAACAATTCTACAAACATTTATGAGGCACCTCTGATGTGCAGGGCACCGTTGCTTAAAATTCAGAAGCAAAAAAAAAAAAGAGACAGTCTTTACCACCCTCAAAAGTCTTAGATTCTACCGGGATGTCTTTCATTGTGGAGAATAAGAGACAAGGGATACAACGGAAGGGGGCCCCCATCTTAGTAAGGGAGATGGTCAGCACTGTTGAGAGCAAAGATTTCCTGCAGATGAGGAAAACCTCAAGGGAAAGGAAGACCAAATTCCTACGAGGAGCTGCTCAAGGAAGCATCCAGAAAGATGCAGGACACCTCACACACAGAAAACAAGAAGGACAAGCAAAGACCATCATTCACATCAGAACCTTGAATGTAACACCTACAAACTCCTGAAAGAACTAGGATAAGTCAGTCGGCAAGCATTTATTAAGCACCTACTATGTACCAGGCCTTAGGCTAAGCACTGGGGACCTTGATCTGATAAATGAGAAAAGAAGAAGGGAAGGAAGGAGGAAGTGAAGCAAAGAGAAGGAAGGAAAGAGACAGGGAGGGTAGGAGAAAGGAAGGAAGGAAAGGAGGGAGGGAAGGGAAGGAGGGAGAGGAAAAAGAAAGAAGGAAACAAGCCTTTATTAAATGCTTGCTGTGTGCTAGGCCCTGAACTAAGCACTTTACAAATATAATTTCATTTGATCCTCACAACAACCCTGAGAGGCAGCTGCTATTATTGTAGCCATTTTACAGATGATGAAACTGAGGCAAACAAAGGTTAAGTGATCTGCCTAGGGTACACTGCCAGTGTCAGAGGCTTTCAGAGCTCCCTGTTTTCTTAAAGAACACAAAGTCAAAGTTAATTAAAATTCTTCTATAAAACATTTTAAATCAGTGTGGAAAGCTACTGTAAAAGCATTAAATGATCTACCAGAGACAATTATTAGAACCCAGAAGTTCCTCCAGTCCAGCCCCACGCTGGACCCAACCAGCAAAGCAATCCTGAGAAGGGCTTCCCTGTAAACGGACTGGGGCTAAAGCAAAAACAGCAGTCAGATCAAGGTTGGGTGCACCCTGGCAGACAATTTATCTGTCATCCCTAAGGGTGATAGATGTTGATACTGAATACTCCAAAATGAAATGAATGTGCACAAAAACATCAAACTTCTTCAAGACAATTCCATCAACTGTCTCCCAGAGTATCATCAGCTTCATGAAGTGGGAGACAAAGGAGAGCCCACTCTCCAATGTTAAGAGGGGAGCGGGCACACCTTCTCCCCACTCAACACATATTACTCAGTCAGAAAAAGGCTGCCAAAAGGGAGAGATTCAGGATATCTGACAGTCGATCAAAGAATGTCATACCCACCCTCTTGGGTTTTAGCAATCTATAATTTACCGGGTTATAAAAACACAATTGCTCAAGTAAGAATATAAGAATTTCCTTTTGGGGGAGAAGGAAGAAAGGTTTCTACTCCAACCAAAAGTGGTTTACTACAAAAAAATCTGTCAAGGTAGAGGAGTGGGGGTGGAAGGCGGCAAGCAGAAGGGGAAAGATAAAAGGATGAGTGGGAGGGCAGATCATTTTTTATTTATTTTTTTCACTGTAAAGAGATTTCAGGGAAAGTCAAAAAAGGAACACGTGCCTAAGTGACGATATGGATCCTGGAAGACGTTTGTCAAGGTGAAAAAGACCAAGTTAGGAATGGAGCCGGAAGCTCATAACGTGTCTCCAACCTACCTTTCCAGCCTTATGGTACATTACGCCCCTTGGAGCATTCGGTGGTCCAGCTAAACTGACCTTTCCTGTTGGTCCTCACACATGACACACTATCTCTCATTTCCGTGCTCCTGCAGAAGCACTGCTCCCATGCCTGGAATGCACTCACTTCTCATCCATCCCGCCCCTCTTAGGGATGCCTAGATTTCTCCCATGTTGAGGTCAAGCATCACCTTCTACACGAGGCCTTTATTTGATCCCTACCCCATCCCCACCAGCTGCTAGTGCCTTCCCTATACAATTACCTTTTATCTATTTGGTCTCGATTTTGTACAAACTCCTATCTTTATATTTTTCTCCCTTGATAGAACATAAGCATGTGGGGAAGAAGCAGAGCTGTGTTTCTTTTCTTTTCTTTTTGTCTTTGTAGCCATAGTACCTACTATAGTATCTAGACCATAATGAGCTTAATAAATGTTTGTTTAAAAAAAGACAAAAGAAAAAAAGAAGTACTTACTAATTGAAGACTAAGCTTAATAAATGCTTTGCTAGCTGAAGCTCTGTAGAGGGCAGAGGCATGTCTTACCCAACTGGTTTTTTTCCCTAATACCAAGTAACTCACTGTACAGAGTAGATGCTCAATGTTTACTAAATGCAGGAGGGGGAGAGAGAGAATGAATCCACTTGCAGTAATCTGAAAAATAGTTCCCAGTATCACTGGGCCATCCAGTTAGACAATTATCAGGATACAGTCCTGCATATTTAGGAAAGGGTATGAATTAAGCAATCTACGGACATCTCTTCTTAATTTCTATAAAAGCAGTCAATAGAAAAGGTAACTTGAGGGGCAGCTAGGTGGCGCAGTGGATAGAGCACCAGCCCTGAAGTCAGGAGGACCTGAGTTCAAATCCAGCCTCAGACCAAACACTTGATACTTCCCAGCTGTGTGACCCTGGGCAAGTCACTTAACCCCAATTGCCTAAAACAAAACAAAATAAAAAAAAAAAAGAAAAGAAAAGAAAAGGTAACTTGATTTGGATAGAACATTAAATGTGGTTTTCATGTAAAACCTCAAAAAAATTCCATGCCCGTTCCCCAACTCTCTACCGGGCTACATGCCACTGACTTATGTTCTCCTTTCGGTGAACTTCCAGGGGCGCCCCCAATCTCTACACCACTTGCCAAAACAGAGGTTGAGTGAATCTTGGGGGAAACAGATTCCTGTCCTTTGGCCTCATAACTCTAGGCTTGGCAGACTTACGGGTCTCAGTGTGAGTTTTATTTTCCTTGATTTGGGTCTGTCTAGAAAGTTTTGAAACAGATTTTAATTTTCTGTTGGACTTCACAGTGCGGTCTCTGTTGAAATCTTTCATAGCCCCAGGATGCATTACAACCTCTTCCTTCAAATTTGGTTAAAGAGTGTTGTAAGGAACACCGCTTTCAAAGGGCCTCAGGGACCCAAATTCAAATCGAGGTGCTTTCTGGTAGGACTATTTGTATTCTCCACACTTAACACAGTGCATGGCACATAGTAGGTGCTTAATAATAGCTCTATCTACCACCTATCTCTTGCTGAATTGCTTAAAATTCCAGGACAAATTTAGTCTTTGGAGCAAGGGTAGGCCATTTGTCTTCAAACCCAACTGCAGGGTGGAGGAGATGCTCACCAGTAGTGTTTCTTACACAGGTCTAGCAGCCAGGGTTATGATGTCCCAGGCAGCGGCAGAATCCTCTGGGGCTTGTCAGGTCCTGCAGGTCAGTGATATTCCCACCACAGCAGGAACAGCTAACTCAGAAGCTCAGGACAATAAGAAAGTAAGAGAGCAAATGACCAGGCCTAGGAGCCAGCTCAGTTCCTCGCTCAGATTGCCAGGTTCAATCCATGGCACGGCACTGAGGTCAGGCTCTGAAACATTCCTAGGTCCACAGGAGACTGGACTCCCTATAAAAGTTCTGGAGGCTCCCGAAAGCTGCAACACAGATAAGACCAGGAGCTCTGCCCCCAGTCATTCAAAAAAACACCTGACCTCTCAAGCCAAGGGCTCTGGAAAGGACCCAAAAGACTTTAATAATAACTCATTTATATAAGCACTTAAAAGTTTACAAGAGCCCTGCGAGGTACATGGCCTGACTAGGATCAAATAAACCTAGAATAAGGGATGGAAAATACCTTGGAGGTCATCAATAGCTACCTCCCCTCCTCTGTCATTGTACAGATGAGGAAACTGAGACCCAGAGAAGTAAATAGAGTTGTCCAAGGTCACAAAGCTAGCAAGTATTCAAGATCTGAATTCAGCTCCTGACTCCAAATCCAGCTCTCTTTCAACTATTATTTTTGTTGTCATTATTCAGTCGTTTCAGTCACGTCCAATTCTCCGTGGTCCCATTTTGGGGTTTTCTTGACAAGGATACTGGAGTGGTTTCCCACTTCCTTCTCCAGTTCATTTTTCGGATGAAGAAACTGAGACAAAAAGGTTAAGTGACTTGCCCAGGGTCACATGGTTAGTAAGTGACGGAGGACAGATTTAAATTCAGGAAGATGAATCTTCCTGACTCCAGACCCAGTGCTCATCTATTCACTGAGCTACCTAATTGTCCCATCAACTATTACTACTCCCATTTTTATGAAAGAGGAAATGGGGACTCAAAAACGAACATATCTTCCACAGGTTAGCAAGTGACTGAGGAAAAGTGAGAATCCCAATCTTTCTAATACAAACCCAACATTCTTTCCATTCCTACTCCCTAGCTTTTAGCTGAGAGATTGCCCAGAATTAGGCAATCTTTCACCGCTCTAGAAATTTCCTAATCTAGGGCCTCCTAGACAAATATATCAGAATCTGCTAGTAAATAATTACCATCATCATCTCATATTGATATAACACGTTAACATTCACAAAACACTTTCCACGTGTTATCTTACTTGATCCTTACGACCACCCTGGGGAGGTAGGTGCTATCATTATTCCCATTTTACAGATTAGCAAACCAAGGATGAGAGCTGCAACGTGCCCAACGTCACAGAGAGAGAATGTGGATTCAGGAGTCCCTGACTCCAAGTACTCTAACCTCTGGGCCACCCAGCTCAATTATCTTTACCTGGGAAGTTGTGTCCCTTCCCACCACCACACCAAGATTTGCCAGAATTTCCAGGAAAAATAATAGCCACCAGTGACATTTTCCCTTTCCTTTTTCATCCTTCTTCCAGTCACCCACGTTCACAACCTAGATGTCCTCCTCACTCTTAATTTCTCCATATCTCACTCCCTACGTGCAGGCAGTGGTGAAGTCCTATGGTTTCCACCTTAACATCCCTTGTATATCCCCCCCTTTTCTCCTCTGATACAGGCCCTTATCACCGCACATCTTGATTATTCCAGTAACCTGATGGTTGGTGTCTCAAGGCTCTCCCCACTCCAATACAATTCCCCATACAGCTGTCAGATTGATCTTCCTAAAACACCAGTCCGACCATATTACCTTCTTATTCAATAAACTCCAGTGGGCTGGCCACATTATTCGAATGCCAACAGTGTATTTGCCTAAAAGACTATTTTACGGAGAACTCACACAAGGCAAGCTCTCACATGGAGGTCAGAAGGAGTGATACAAGGACACTCTCATGGTCTCTCTGAAGAACTATGGAATCAATTGTAAGACATGGGAGATGCTGGCACAGGACCGCCCAGCAGGGCGTGCCCACATCAAAGAAGGAAGGCACTGTACTCTATGATCAAAGCAGAATTGCGGTAGCTCAAAAGAAATGTGGGATGCACGAATTTAGAGATATCTCCATTCCAAATGTACATATAGACTTATTTGTGCCTGACCTGTGGTAGGGCATTCTGAGCTTGTATTGGTCTGGTCAGCCGCAGCTGGACACACTGTACCTTGACCCCGACAGAGTGATGTCATTTAGGTCTTCTTCCAGAACAAAGGACAACAACCATTACCTCCAGAATCAACTATAAAATTATCTGTTTGGCTTTCAAAGCCATTTAAAACCTGTTCCTCCCACCACCATCTTTCCAGCCCTCTCACATCTTACTCCCGGCTTCCACATAATCGGTAATATCATCACACTGGCTGCCTTGCTGTTCCCTGAACACAACACCCCACTTCTGAGCATTTTCACTGGCTGTCCGGCACGCCTGGAATGCTCTTCCTCCTCATCTCTGCTTCATACCTAGCTTGGCTTCCTTCTAATCTCACCTAAACTTCCCCTTTCCACAAGCAGACTTTCTCAGCCCTCAATCTTACTTAATGCCTTTCCCTCTGATATCACTCCAAATTTATCTTGCTTGTATCTAGTTGTTTGCATAGCGTCTCCATCATTAGGCCATGAGCTCTTGATATCAGGGACTACCTTTTGCCTTTCCCTGTATCGCTGGTGTTTAACAGGGCTTGGCACACAGTAGGTGCTTAATAAACGCTAGGTGACTTAACTACTTTTAAGGGTTCAAGGAATGACATGAAGTTTCTCCTTACAAAAGAGCTGGCGACTCTGCACAGAGACCCCACCCTAATCTACTCCCTCGATCTGTGCACTCACTGGATGCTTTCACAAGAGTGTGGGAAGGATCGCCATCAGGTCTCTAGAGGGTCTATCCCCACCCTGTCACAGACTTGCTATACAACTCTGGGGGAAAAAATTGCAATCAGCGGAGCGACTGAGTTTCCCCACCCTATCTTTTAGCACAAAAAAAACAGCTTGTGAAAGACTTCTGAAATCCTGAAATAAAAGGAATGATGTAATTCCACCTATCATTAGTAGCATTCCTGGCCTTTCATTCTCTCAGCATCACCCATTAATTAGACTTGTCCATCAATGGGATAGTGACCTTGGAAGCAACCTCCAAATAAAGGAGGATTTAGTAAACAAAATGTGCTTTAGTCTCTTCCACCTTCAAACAGTCTTCAATTTGTGACTCTTAACAACTCAGTCCTTTAAAAAAAAAAAAGATGAATAACTAACATTGGCGCAGTCGGTAGATGGCCAGCCCTGGAGACTTGAGGCCCTGAATTCAAATCTGGCCTCAGTCACTTACTAGCCACATGACCCTGGGCAAGTCACTTAACCCTGTTTGTCTCAGCTTCCTCATCTGTCAAATGAGCGGTAGAAGGAAACAGAGAAATACACTCCAGTATCTTTGCCAAGAAAACCCCAAATGGGGTCATAAAGAGTCAGACAGGATTCATGGACAAACCAACAACATTGACAAAGTGTCTGCAAAGTGCTTTCCAAATACTGGAAAGTAGGTGCTATTATTATCCCCATTTTACAGATGAGAAAACTGAGGCAGAGAGCTGTAGCATGACTTGCCCCGGGTGACACAACCAGTAAGTCTCTGAGACTTGGGTCTCTTCCCTCTGTTAATTATCTCCTATTTATCCTGTACATAGCTTGCTTTGCATGTATTTGTTTGCATGTTGTCTCCCCATTAGACTGTAAGCTCCTTGAGCGAAGGGACTTTCTTTTACCTCTTTTTGTATCCCTAGAGCTCAGCACAGTGTTTGGCACATAGACGGTGCTTAATAAATATTTACTGATTGACTGATTGAGTGAGTAAGTGGTCTTCCTGATTCCAGGGCACTTTGTAGCCTACAGTCTTGTCCTTTTCTGTAATATGAATAGTCTTCATGCTCAATCCACCATTCAACAATGAATTCACAATGTGAAACAATACACAAAAAAGAAGAGAGATGCTTTAATCATAGCTGGTTAGTAGTCTAGAAAAAGAAACTACAGCATGGATTCCATGGTATTATCCCACCTGATTTAAAGCCTGGTCAGTTTTCCCCCAAATATGCAGATGTCCCTCCTCTGGGTGATACTAGATGAAACAGATACACCAGGTTTCTAAGGTGGATCAACAGCCTCAGAATACCTCACTTCTCCCATTCCAGTCCCAAAACAGGTTCGAGGGATCCCATCCCCTTTAGTGAAAGCTTTTTTGAAGCACATGCTCCACTCTCCGAATCCAGACTCAATTTTAAATTCCTTCTCCTCAATGTCTTCCTAGGTTCTCTCTAATAGTCCTCTCTTTTGGCTTCTTATCTTCTATGTACTTGTTGTGGGCCTGGATTTTACCATTACAACTCCCCGTTACCATTAGGGCAAATTCCTTCATTAGCAAACTTATTTTCTGGGCCCACAATTCCTGGCATGAATCAAGCACAGCATTCCTGGCCTGACCTGGCATGACCTGGCATGACCCATGATTCTCTTCAGTTCCAAGGAAATGAAGTATCCTCAGGCTTACAATTCCAGGTGACAGAATCACGGATTTTGAGTTGGAAGAGAATTCAGAGGTCAGTCCAGTCTAACCCCCTCATCTAAAGATGAGGAGAAAGTGAGGTCCAGGGAAGGGCAGGTGGTCAGACAGGTCCTCTGATTCCCGACCCTACACCATGCCTCCTCCTTCCAGCCTGCATCCCTAATAGGTCAGCCATGCAACTGTCAAGCAATGTAAGTCACTCCCATGCCCACTCCAAACCACCTCACTAAAGAATATGATTTTCTTTTTAGAGGAAACTAAGAAAAAGACCAAACCCTCAGGGACTATCTCAATGAACATTTAATCATCTACATTTGTTTACGCCTTTGCATAACTCATAAGGTCTATCAACTAGGACAGGGTTTCTCAAACAGCTCCACAGACAACTTTGCAAGTAGAGTTATGAGGGGGTTGGGGGAGGGGGTAAAGAAGGGGATAGAAGACAGACACAAAGAGAAAAAAAGAGAGAGAGAAAGAAGGGAGGGGGAGACAGACTGATACAGAGACAGAGAAGAGACAGAGCGAGAAAGTCAGAGACAGAGGAAAAAATTCTTGAAAGTTTTTATTGTTTAAAAGAGTTGGCCTTTTAGTCAAGAAAATCTGGGTTTCATAATAATAATAATAATAATAATAATAGCTAGCATACTAATAATCACAGAAAGAACCCTGGACCAGGAATAAGGTCTGGGTTCTAGTCCCAGTTCTGCAACCTTGGGCAAATCACTTGACCTCTAGGCCTCAGTATTGTCGTCTGAAAGAAAAAAAAAACCCACAGTTGCACTAAATAATCTCAAAGGCCTCTTCCAACTACAATAATCCTCAACTTCAAACTCAGCTACTTAGTGTCAGAAGACACACAGTATTGGTTTTTACCACTGCAGACAAGAAACCTCATAGAAGAGAGAAAAGTATTATGATAATCCTTACAAATTTCCATCCCCAATCTCACTATCCTAATGTTTTCTTATTTTAGTATTATTTCAAGCTACCCACACTTCAACCTTACCATCTCCTTATGATACAGTGGAAAGAAAGCTGGGTATGGGATCAAAGGACCTGAGTTTGACAAAAAAGCATCATGGTATCATAGAAAGAACCTTAGACTAGGAGTCAGGAGATCTGAATTCTAATCTTAGCTCTACCACTCACTGCCTGGGTAACCTCAGGCAAATTGCTTCCCCTTTCCTGACCTCAATTTTTTTACCTAGAAAATTAAAAGATTGGACTAGATGACTTGAGGTCTCCTTCCAGCTCACCATCTATGGTCCTATTATCCTTCTTCCCCACTCCCCTTCTTCTATCCACCCCACCATGGACCACTGGCCACGGACTCTAATTGTTCCTACTTCACTGCTGGTTGCTTAACATGTATCATTAAACCTTTGCTGCTCATTCAAGGCCCCACATTTTTCTTTAATATAATAAGTCTTGAAACCCACTAGGTCTTCTTTAACCTAATTCCTATTACCAATCCATGCTCTCTGTCTGCCTGGCATCACCCAAGCCATCCATTCCCAGTATCTAACCATCTCATTCTGCAGACAAAGTTATTTTTAAATGATTTCACAACTGAGGGCTCTGAAGAAATCCCTCTGTGCATATATTTTAAAATGCTCAGATTTCATCAATCTTCCTATATCCCAAAGCTTAGGACCCCCTTTGCCTAGTTTTGCTTAATACTGGCTCATAAACTCTGAAGGAGAGGGGGAGGATGAGGGGTAGGATATCTCAAAATAACAATAAAATAGGAAAATATTGGGAAAGTAAGATTGGGGGTGGAAGTTTATGAGGGTTATCATAATACTTCTGTCTCCTATGAGGTGCCTTGTCAGTCACAGTAAAAACTAATGGCATACCTTCTGACTATTAGAAGCAGAATTAAGAATCCACAGACTGTTTAATCTTGGACGTTCTGAGTCATCTGAATGTATAACTGTATCATAACTTTGCGTGGTACCTTCTAACCAAAGAAATCCACGTCTTCTTAAGCATTAAACCATTATGAAGAAAGATGCTATCTGCATCCAGAAAAAGAACTGATAAATACAAATATGTACAGAATAATTTTACATACCTATGTATGTGTATGTGTGTGTATATGTATACACATATACACACACATACACATACATACCTATTTGTGTCTAATAGTAGCCATCTTGGGGGGGAGAAAAAAAGGAAAAAAAAAGAAATTTACATGATAACTTTATTATATATTTAAAAGGACTAGCAAGTTGTACATACTAGATTTGCAGTTTCATATGCAATCATCTTTTTTATTGTACTAGTTATGGAAATGCTTGTTTTATTCCATAAATTAAAAATAATTTAAAAAAATATTAAACCATCACAGAATTGGAAAGGATCTCGGTGACTATTTAATCCAATCCCCATCTGAACAAGAACTCCCCCATTCAACACAGTAGCTAACATTTATACACTGCTTTAAGGTTTGCAAAGCACTGTTATATACATTATCTTATTTGAGCCTCACAACCTATGAGGTAGGTGCTATAATACTATCCCCATTTTACAGAAGGAGAAACTAAGGATGACCAAGATCAAGTTACTTTGACCAGGGTCACAGCTAGTAATTGTCTGAGGCAAGATTTGAACTCAGATTTCCGACTCCAAGTCCAAGGTTATTACTCACTGTGCCATCTGGCTGCCTCATTTGGCCATCCCCTCTTTGCTTGAAGACCTACATTGGGAGAGAACTGTAGGAATCTCTCAAGGTAGCCCATTCTACTTTGGGACAACCCAGTTATTAGTGAGTTTCACCCTAAAGGAAACCTAAATTTGCCTCTTTGAAATTTCTACCTGTTGCCAGAAGGGTATGATGTGGCAGAAGGGATGGATAAGTGATAAACTGCTCCTCTGGTATCTAGACAATGTCAAGGGATCTAAATGAAGGCCTCCAGAACACTGGGTAGACCCCTGCAGCATCTACAGGGAGAATGGACAAGGGCTACCCAAGATGAAATGGGAATGGGAATCCTAGAGGGAGTACCTAAACCCTCCCTCCCAATGATACCCTACGTTCCATCAAAGTAAGCATTGTTTTTCAAGTAATTCAATTCAATAAACATTTATTAAGCACCTACTGTATGAAAGGTACCTTATACCAGGAGCTAGAGAGACAAACATTAACAAGACACTTGCGACCTCCAAAGAGTTTACAAGTGGAGGGTTACGGTGACAGGATAGGTAAACAAATGAGTATACTAGGAAATCATGTAACAGGGACAAGGAAAGCTCCAAAATATTCTAGTAAAATGTGGGGAGGGAGAGAAAGGTTTCCTCACCCTCTCACCAAGCCCTCCAGTCTTTAAACCTATGTGGAAAGGCTATGGAACTGGAGTTGCTGGGCTTGGATAGAAAAGTAAGGAATAACCTGACTGCCATCTTAAATATATATATGAAGGAAGAAAGGGAAGGAAAATGACTAGTCACTCTTTGTGTCCTAGGAAAATCATACAAGAACAAAGAGGTTTAAATTAAAACAGAACTATCTATGTTTAATTTAAAGGCCTTCTCAGCTGTCAAGGTTATAAAGGGAAAATGGTTTTCAGAAGGAGATTATGCTGTCTCCATCCTTGGAAACAGTTGAGAAAAGAGGCTGGCACCTAGTCAGGATTGGTTTACTTATTGACCTGCCTAAATGCAGTAGAGTCAATCACTTGATCACAGGCCTCTATTGGCCAGGCAATTCTTCAAGGCCCATCTTTTTCAAGAAATCTTTCTTTTTTTTTTAGTTTTAGGCAATTGGGGTTAAGTGACTTGCCCAGGGTCACAGTTAGTAAGCGTCAAGTATTTGGTCTGAGGCTGGATTTGAACTCAGATCCTCCTGACTTCAGGGCCGGTGCTCTACCCACTGCACCACCTAGCTGCCCCACAAGAAATCTTTCTTGATGCCTAGAGAGAGAAGACCAAACATTCCGCCCCCCACAACACAAATACATTTGCACATACATAAAAATCTTTATTTCTACGGGGATTAAAGGATAATAGGATTACAGACTTAGACCGGAAGAGGCCTCAGAGATCACTGAGTCCATCCCCTTCATTTTACAGATGAAGACACTGAGGCCCAGAGAGGTCGGCCCAAGGTCCTGCACGTGGTAAGCCAGGTCCTCTGACGCCAAATCAGCACTGTATCTGCTGTATCACAATGTTAAAGGCTCATTTCCTCCTCCACAGTGTTCCTGTTTCTTCTCTGCTGAATCATTTCCCTATGTGCCTTCAAAACTATTCAAGATTAACCTCTTCCATTTTTCAGATCAGGCCATCCTGGCTCCAGGCACATCTGCTACTCAATTCCTCCACTTGCCCAAATACCAGGCCTAAATGCAAAAAACAATGGCTCATTTTTGTTAAGAACTCACAGCACACAAAAAGGTCATCTATGTAGTTTCATCTTATTCCTCAGAATAACCCATCTGGGACAATAATATACAAGCTAACATTTCTGTACCTTTTTAAGGTTTGCAAAGCACTTTAAAAATATATTCTCATTTTATGCTCACAACAACCTTAGGAGGTAGGTACTATTATCTCCATTTAACAGGTGAAGAAAGTGAGGTAAACAGAGGTTAAGTTCAGGATCACACTGCAGGAAGGGAAAAGAGAAGGGAAGAGGGAAAGAAAAAGAAGAGGGAAGGAAAGGGGAGAAGGAAGGAAGGAGAGAGGGAGGGAAGGAGGGAGGGAAAGAAAGGAAGGAAAGAAGGAAGGATTTATTAAGTATCTACTACATTCTAGGCACTATATTAAGCACTGTACAAATATTGCCTCATTTGATCTTCACAATAACCAGGGGAAGTAGGTGCTATTATTATCCCCATAACAGATTTGAGAAAACTGAAGCAAACATAGATGAAGTGACTTGCCCAGGGTCGTAGAGCTAAATAAGTGTTGGAGGCTGCATTTGAACTTGTCTTCTGACTTCAGATCCAGTGTCCAATTCACAGCATCATCAATTACTCAACATACTTTTATTAAACGCCAATTATGGACCAACGACATTACTGGATACCAAGGATTCAAAGATCAAAATGAAAATCCCTGCCCTCAAGGAGCTTCTATTCTATGGGAGATGGGGACTGTAGCGCTGGTATTAGCCTCATTTAATTAGGTTCAGCAAAACTAGACAATTCTCCCAAGGTCCCAGAGCTAGTGAATGGTAGTCAGGCCTCAACTCAGGTCCTTTTGCTCCAAACCCAATGTTCTTTCCACTACACCATGATATATGCATCTACACAAAAACACTTGTATGTTAATCATGCATATGTTCCTGTCACATATTTGCAGGCACATTTTTGTGCCTGTCCTTGCACTACCATGGAAGTTGTAAATTCTTCACTTTGTCTTTTAAATTCCCCCCAGACAACAAGCATTTTAAAGCACCTACTATGTGCCAGGCACTGAGAACACAATGAAATGGAAAAGACAGTCCCTGTTCTCAAGCAGCTCACATTCTAGACCCATTTGCTGTTTCATTTTAACTAAATGATCAAAATTATGATCAAGAACCAAAATTAATATCAATTATGATCAAAAACCAAAATTCTCTTATCTACAATTCCCCACCTTACACTGCTTGGTACAATACAAGTTTTGTTGTTCGGCTATTTTCAGTCATGTGACCCCCATTTGGCATTTTCTTGGCAAAGGTACTGCAGTGGTTTGCCATGCCCTTCTCCAGCTCATTTTACAGATGAGGAAACTAAGGTAAACAGGGTCAAGTGACTTGCCCAGGGTCACACAGCTATTAAGTCTTCCTGATTCCAAACTAAGTGCTCCATGTACTTTGCCACCCAGAAAGAACAACAAATCCACCCATCATCCACACAGCTACCCTAAATGTGGTCAGTTATGGTTGCTATTGTTCTAACTCCCTTTGCTACGAAACTGGTCAAGTGCTAATGCATGCCCTCACGTTTCTACAGTTATCTCATTTTAGGTCTTTTAAGGGATACAATGTTTAATCTCAGAGGCACAACTCACAATGACATTCCATTCTTCCTTTGCTGGAAGGGCTTCATATAGGATGACCTTCCGAGGTACTCATTACCCCTGGTACAGGGACTGACTGCATGTTGAATAATGCCTGCTCATAGCATTTATTAATCCACTAAAACATGTAACCTCTACACTTGCCAGAAACGGTCTTTCCTAAAGTGGTATTAGTAATCTGCTTATTTTTATTTAGCAGTATTGGAATCCTTAGTGATTTCAATCAATCAATCAAGCAACATTTATTACGTGCCTACTATGTGCCAGATACTGTGAAAAGCCCTAGGGAAGAAGAAAAAAAAAGTTACATGAAACTTTATTATAGAATTAAAAGGAATAGCAAGTTGCACATAATAGATTCGTGATTTAACATGCAATCATCTTTTTTTCTATTCTACTATGTTATGAAAATGCTTGTTTTATTTCTTAAGTTCAGAATAAAATAAAGTTTAAAAAAAATTTTTTTTTAATTAAGGCTTAAGGGCAGCTAGGTAGCGCAATGGATTAAGCTCCCGCCTCGTAGGCAGGAGGATCTGAGTTCAAATGTGACCTCAGACACTTGACAATTACTAGCTGTGTGACCTTGGGCAAATAACTTAACCCCAACTGCCTCACAAAAAAAAAAAAAAAAATTTAAGGCCTAGTATCAGTCTTATCTTTCCACTTTTAAATAGATCACACTCCCAAGAATTTTTATTCTTAAAGCTTTTTTTTAATATTTTGAGGTGGTCCTCAGTCTCCAGTAAAGTCATTTTAATTACTTAATATTCAATTCAACAACCATTTATTAAGTCACCTACTATATATAGCACCATGCTATACCCTGGCGATACAGTGGTAAAAATGACATAGTGCCTGCTTTCTATGAGCTTACATTTTTTAAAAGGAATATGACAATTGTACCGACAAACATACAAGGTGAGAAATACTGAGGGCCAGGAAGAGGTCCTGGCATTCTCTGGAAATGTTTGGTGAGAGAGTGAAAACTTTTCAATTCAGAACTGGGAAGAGATGGCAGCTGAGCCTTCAGGGAAGATAAGGATCTGATGAATGAAGAGGGAGTGCATTCCAGGCAGGAGAGATAGCCTACAAATGCATAAGGGCAAAGAGGTGGTTTGTAGAGTTGGGGAACAGCTAGTAGTCCTGATTGACTGGAACAGAGAGTGTGTGAAAGGGAATAACGTCAAATAAAACAAGAAAGGTAAACAGAAGCCAGATGGTAGAGGGCCTTAGATGCTAAAAATATCAACATCTTTGATCATCTAGTCCCAAAGGCCATCTCTCTTTATATTAAATCGTTCCCACTGGGTTGCCAACTCCACTTATTCTCACAAGGAATCATATCCTGCTCTACCCTTTGGCTAACCCAAACTCAATGTTTAGTAAACAGACACTTTAAAACAATGACTAGTCATTGAAATAAATTCAAAGACTTCCTTAATGACCTCTGCTCAGCTACATTAAACAAGGCTGGTCAGAACAAGCAGGTGCTTGAATATAAAACTCAGATCTGCAGAAGGAATAATCCTGGAGTATTTCTGGTATTCCTACAACCAAGATCCCCTCTGCATCCCTATTCACTCTCTCCCAACAAGAGAGGCTGGTATACCTTAACCTCTGCTGCCTCCCTTCCTCCATCTTGACAAGTTAGAGGATTCATCAGACTAGTTTGGGGGCTGGGGATCATACTCTTCTACCAGATATGTAGGAGAATTTTGTCACTCTTCTCATTTCTCTCATGCATAGAATTTAACATGCACACGTGCATTTTACTGACCCTGGTGTAACTATTTGAAAGTTTAAAAATTGTATGACATGCATAATTTCACTTGAGCCTCACAGCCCCATGAGGTTGATCGTATAGGTATTATCCCCATTTTACAAGTGATAGTGAGCTCAGGGTCACAAACTTGGGAAATATCAGAGGCAGGATTTGAACCAAGGCCTTCTTGAACCCAAGTCTAACATTCTATCTGCAGGAGGCTCAGAAGCAAAGGTATAGTATAAATAAAATATAGTATAAATTAAAATAAAAGTATAGTATATAGAAAATTTATATAATTTCATATAAACATAAAAATATATACTATATATTCATACAAAGTGTATATAAAAGTATAGTATAATTTAAAATAGAGATAAAAAGTATACAAAAAATGTACCTACTATATAACGTAATTCAAAGAAAAATACAAAAAATTAAAAAATGGCTTTAAGTAGTCTCGATTTATTGAGCACCTATTTATAAAAGGCCCTACTGTGACTCTGGGGAGCTAAAAGATGAGAGACTTGATTCCAGACGACATTTACAAGCTGTGTAACTCTAGACATGTCACAATCACTCTGAGTCTCCAATTAATTTCTCATAGGTAAAATAAGTAAGTTATTAAGCATTTATTAAGCATTTACTGTATCCCAGGCACTGTGCTAAGATGCTAGAGAAAGGCAAAAACAGGTAAACAGTAAAATGCACGTGTGCATGTTAAGTTCTACGCATAAGAGAAATGAGAAGAGTGACAAAATTCTCCTACATATCTGGTAGAAGAGTATGATCCCCAGCCCCCAAACTAGTCTGATGAATCCTCTAACTTGTCAAGATGGAGGAAGGGAGGCAGCAGAGGTTAAGGTATACCAGCCTCTCTTGTTGGGAGAGAGTGAATAGGGATGCAGAGGGGATCTTGCAGAGCTTGAACTCGGCACAGGGCAACAGGAGTGAATAGGAAAGAGTATACAGGAGAGAGGTTAGGAAGGAAGAAATCCACACCTTTTGGCAAAAGGTTGAACATGTAGAATGAGTCTGGATAACTTGGGAGGACAGATGGTGGTACCCTCAACAGCACCAGGAAAGTTCAGAAGAGGGGAAGGTGGGGGGAGGGTGCAGATAATGAGTTGTTTTGGACATATTGACCTTGTGATGTCTAAAAACGCAGTTGGTAATGTGAGATTGCATCTCAGAAAAGAGTGTAGGGCTGGATATATACAGCTGGGAATCACCTATACAGTGATAACTGAAGCCAAAGGAACTCATGAGATCATTAAGTGATATAGTATAGAGAGAAAAGAAAAGAGGACCCAGGACAGAGCCTTGGGGAACACTCTTGGTTAGTGAGCATGACTTAGATGAATGACCACCAAAAGAGATGGAGGGAGGAGTGGTCAGCCAAAAAGAGAAGAGAACCAGGAAAAAACAATGTCAAGAAAGCCTAGAGAGGATGGAGTTATCTAAGAGGAGACGCAATCAACAGTGTTAAAGAAAAGTCTACTAGGCTTGGCAATTGAGATAGATGGAAATGTGGGAGAAAGCAGTTTCAGCTGATTGATGAGGTCCCAAGCCAGATTGCGGAGGGTTTAAAAGAAGTGAGAGGAGAGAATTGATGATACTTCACTTAGAGAGGCTTTCTCAAGAAGAGGATGAGATAAAGGATGATAGCTTGAGGGGATGGCAAGATCAACTGAGGGTTTTTTGAGGATGATGGAGAAATGCAGGTATGTGTAGGCAGCAGGGAAGGAGCCAGCAGATAGGGAGATACGAAAGGGGAGAGAGAAGAGATGACGGTGCAATCTTCTGGAAAACAAAAATATGGGAGGAGCAATCTAGAGTGCAATGGAAAAGGGTTGGCCTTGGTGAGACAGGCCCCCTCTTCAAGTCAGACTGGAATGGAGAAGGAGATAGTGGGAGAAGATGCCTGAGTGATATAAGATGAGGAGGAGGGAGGAAAATTTTTTGGTAAAGTGAGGACACAGCTAATTCTTTCACCATCTACCCCACAGAACTGTTTTAAGGAAAATCCTTTAGAAACTTCAGAGATATTTAAATTTGATTTATTTTTATATTACTTTTAAAATTATTATCTTTACTTCTACTTATATTGGAATCCTACTGCTAAGAAGCTCATAACTGAGATAGTGTGGTGCAGTGGAAAGAGGTCCTAATACCTGGGTTCAAATTCCACCTCGATGCTTATTACCTGTGTGACCTGGGACAAGGTATTTGCCATCCTTAGACCTCAGTTTCCTTATCTATAAAAGAGATGGGACCAGATGACCTCTGAGGTTCTTTCCACCTCTAGAATTATGACATGGGGAAGTAAGGTATGCATTCAAATGACTATAATACACAGCAGAATAAAATGTACTCAAAGAGATATCCAAAGTGGGAGCTCAAAAGAGAAAAATATCCTTCCTTGTTTAGAGAAGAGATGAGGGTAGAAAGGAAGATACTATTTGACCTAGACTTTGGCTGATGAGATCTCAACCAGCTACTTTGGGGGGGTCTTCTAGGCAGAGAATAACATAATAATCCAACCTACAGAGGGAAATGCCAAGCATACTTAAATAATAAAAATTAGCCAAGTTTGGCTGGAATATATTGATCAGTATAAGAAGTGGAGCCATAGTAGATAATATTGTTAAGACATATGTTGGTACTAGAGCACAGAAGGCCTTGAATGTCAAACTAATGAATATGGACTTGGCAACGAAAAGCCACTGAAGGGAGAAGCATGATCAGACATGTGCATCAGGAAAGAAACTGGTCATACAGACCCCATCTATCTTTAATAGACTAAGTCAGGTAAGAGTCCAGAACTACAGTAATGGCCCCAGGAATGTCAAAGAGGAGACACAGATAATTATACATTTAAAAGGAATAGCAAGTTGTACATAGGAGACTTGCAGTTTCATGTTAGTCATCTTTTTTATTATACTATGTTATAGAAATACTTGTTTTATTCCATAAATTAAAAATAAAATAATTTTTTTTGAGAGAGAGAAAGAGAGACACAGAGAGAGAGAAATGGTGGTTATTCAGTAGCATAGAGCCTTTGCCCCTACAACCACTTCTTCCATGGTAAGCATTAAAACACATTTATCAATGCCCTGTTACATCATCACATCTATTTCTTTTTAACAGGCAGTAACAGAGTTTGCAAATAGAGAAAAGTAAATGCAAATAAACCCTGGCTACAGGTAAATGTTGCACTGAGCCCAGGGAGGATTTATTCAGCTGGGAAAACATAACTCTTGCATTTCCCTGCTTCTACATTACAAGTTCTAAAAATAATGCTACCTTATTCAGGGTGGGGGCTGCTTTAATTGTGTCAATGACAATTTTTTTTAAATTTTATTTTAAGATCTGCATTCTCTCTCCCCTACCTCCCCTCCCCCAACCCCAACACAGTGAAAGCAAGAAACACAAAACCCCTTTTTACAAACATCTATCACCAAGCAAAACAAATTCCCCTAACTGATCGTGTCTCCAAAAAAAATGTCACAGTCTGCACTCTGAGTCCATCAGCTCTCTTTCAGGAGGTGAGAAGTATGTCACATCACGAGTCCTCTGGAATCGTGTCTTTTGGTCACTGTGTTGATCAGAATTACTAAGTCTGTCCAAGTTGTCTTTACAATATTGTTGTTATAGCGATGATAACACTGGCAGCAAGGTTAGTAATTAAACAGCATTATCCTCATAGAATCTAGCCAGAACACAAAGAATTGAGTGTGGTCTAAGAGGAGGGTAGGTGGTAAACTAAGAATAAATGTCTATCATAGCCAGACACCCCACCCACTCTGACTAGAGAGAGATCCAGATTACTAAAGTCCTCCTATGGGGCAGAAAGAAAAGACCTGGATAAAGAATGCAATCTTGTTCCAACTCAGCAATCCCCAGCTGTTTGATAAAGGTGATCCTAATCTACCTAATACTTGTTCAAAGTGCTTTCCAAATTCAGAGATAGAATGCATGATTCAAAAGGCACTCAACTGATTTTTTACTCACCAAGAGAAAACGGAGAGAAAAGGGTGGAAAAGCACTTAGAAAATCTAACCCAAGAACGCAGATGCCGAGTTTCAATGCAGGAAAAAAAATTTTTTTTTGGCAATGTCATCTAAGAACACAGGTCTCTAATGGACCTTCTGACTTAACTTCAACCACAAAGGTTCTACATCAAAAATACAGAAAGCTCTTTTTAAAAAAATATTCTAGGTCTGGACGCATAAATACACAGAGTTCAAGGAAAGACAACCAGTACTCTTTGCAGTCATGTGAACTTACTTAATTCACATAATTAGAAAAGAGAGAAAAGCAGACTGTTAGCGCCACAACGGGTACCGATGCATTCACCAGGAATATTTGGACTACTTATCTCAAAAAAAAAAAAAAAATCTTCCCCAAAGTAAAGAGAAAACTATATTCTGACGGTGCCTCTGCCTGCCCTCTCTACAGCTCCAGAGATACACGGAAAAGAACCACGAGAGGGAGAAGCAATCTTGTAGACCTTCACAGACCTTGGCATAGAAGGAGTTTTCACCAGGTGACAGATCTGGGAATCACCTCCAATGGTCCACTATCACCTGATCCTTCTCTCCTCTCCTCCACAAAACCACACAAAGTTTTTCAAAAGTATACCCCTATCCCTTTAAGAATTCTGTAACTGGCACTACTGGCTTGAACCTTTATTCTTCTCTCCCCACACATTCAATACTATCCTATCAAACCGATCAACTATCTGTCCCATGCTGTCTATTCCCACTGCAACCACTGGAGCCTGGGTCTTCATCCCTTCTATCCCAGCCTTTGGTTAAAACTTCCTACCTGACTATCCTTCCTACCTCAATTTATCCTGCACACTGCTGCCTGAATAACCTTCCCAAAGTCTTAACTCCTAAACAGAATTCTCTGTTGTTTTCACTCATGTTGGATTCTTCATGATCCCATTTAGGATTTTCTTGGCAAAGATGCTGGAGTGGTTTGCAATTTCCTTCTTCAGTTCATTTGACAGATGAGGAAAATGAGGCAAACAGGGTTAAGTGACTTGCCCAGGGTCACACAGTTAGGAAGTGTCTGAGGCCAGATTTGAACTCAGGAAGACCTGACCCCAGGCCTAGCGCTCTATCCACTGTGTTACTACCCAACAAGTCGAAACTCCTGGTCCCAGTATTGTCATCCCCTATCCTGATCCAAATGACCTTTTGTAACCTTCTCCCCCACGACTCCCAGCCAAATTGGTCTTTCTATTTTGTTTTCATCCTACCCAGTATCCATGACTTTGCTCACAACACCTATCACTACTGTCTGGAATGATTCTCCAACACTTTCTCTGGTCTGTCAATGTGGTCCTAATACTAGAGAATGTTGGGAAAGAGAGAATGTTGGGAAGCTTTCTTAACAAAAACACCTCTTTAGCAAAGAGTTAAGAAAGGCAGAGATATTCCTCAGAAAATTACTATGTGCTTATATGAAAATTTTATGCTACATGTGTAGTTGAAACCCTGGATGGTCTCAAGCTCAACTGACAGCATAGATTTAGAACTGGAAGGGACTTCATCTAGGTCAATCTTTTCATTTCAGAGATGAGGAAACTGAGGCATGGAGAGGTTCAGTGATTTGTCCAAGGTCACATGGGATGAATTGGAAGTCTTGTACGGCAAACTCAGGTCTTCTAATTCCAAACCCAATCTGCCTTATCAAACAACTGGCTTCCTTAATGCCCAACCAATATATTTACACTGTTGTCTCTACATTAGCAGACAATTAGTTATTTAATATGGTCTTATCAGCATTACAGTCTGTTAGTCTGAGTTAAACTGCTTAACTCTTCAATCATCTTCCATATACATATACATATACACATATATTTATATATATGTATTATATATACATACAGTTGTGTCTAATGGTAGCCATCTCTGGAGGGGAGGGAAGAAAAAAAGAGAAAAATCAATAAATTTACATGATAACTTTATTATATATTTTAAAAGAATAGCAAGTTGTACATAATAGATTTGCAGTTTCATGTGCAATCATCTATTTTTATTTTATGATATGGAAATGCTTGTTTTATTTCATAAATAAATAATTTAATAGAATAAAAATGAATAAATGAATAAATTCCAACTACTGTTATTAATGTACCTTACTTAGGAGTTGGGTAAGATGCAAAGAAAAACAGGATGCAATCTTTGCCCTCACAGTAAATAATTGGGGGTGGTAAAGCATGCAAGCTGGCTAGCTTACAGGTTTGTTATGAGGAAAGCAGCTTGTAAACCTAAAATCACTTCAGAAGAGGCAACAGGATCCAAAAGACAGAACAGTGGTTCTGGAGTCAAAGGACCTGGGTTCAAATCCCACCTCTGATACTACCTTGATGACTGTGAACATAACACATAACCTCTCTTGGGGCCCAGATTCCTCATCTGTCAACTGAAGGGAATGGCCTCAATAGCCCTTTAGGTACTTTCTTGTTCTAGATCTATAATGTTGAAATCAGGAGATTTGACTACATGGCTTCAAAGGCTGCTTAAGGATCTAAATCTCTGATGCCAAAATTAAGGGGTTCAATTCAGTGGCCTCTAAACTCTAGTTCTACAGTAATCCCAAATGAGTTATTATTACTAAATATAAAGATATAATACAAATGAGATGAATAATCAACCAACAAGCTTTTTGGGGGGGGGCAGGGTCAAGTGACTTGGCCAGGGTCACATAGCTAGTAAGTGTCTGCAGCTAGATTTGAACTCAGGTTCTCCTGACTTGAGAGCCAGTGATCTAACCACTGTGCCACTTGGCTGCACCGTTCCCCCCCCAAAAAAACAAGCATTTATTGATCCTCACAACAATCCTGCTAGGTAGGTGCTATTATTAACATCCCATTTTACAGATGATGAAAAGAAGGCAAACTGAGGTTCAGTGATTTGCCCAGGGTCACATAGCAAAAGTGTCTGAAGCATAATTTAACTCAGGTCTCCCTACCTCCAGACTCAGCATTCTATCCACTTGTACCATCAAGCTGACTCTAATAAATGAAAAACAAAATCTCTACCCTCAAGGTGCTTATATTATAACTGGGAAGATAACCAGGACATATATATAAACACATACAGTGAAAAAATACAAATAAATAGAAGTTAGTTTGAGAGGAAGGACATTGGCAGTTGAAGGGATAAAGAAAATGGCTTCTAATAGAACGGAGGTTCTCAACCTGAAATCCATTAATTTATTGGGGAGGGTCTCTTTTTATTATATAATTTAATTCAAAATTATAAAATAATTTATATATATGTATTTAATATAACTGTTTCAATAAAATTGGTTTCCTTTGTAATCCTATGTATTTTATTTTTGGCATTTAAAAGCATTATTCAAATTGAGAAAGGGTCCATCCATCAGACTGCCAAGGCACCAGAAAATTAAAATTTTAAAAGCAAAACAGTTTAAGAAACCTTGTTATACAAAGTGGTACTTGGGCTCAGTTTTTGAGGAGATGCCTAAGAGTAGTAATGAAAGGTCTATTTGATCAGAGGAAGGAAAATTTGGTCACATGGGCATAATTCAAAAAGACTTCACAGGAGCTGCCTGACAGCTTAGCAATAGTTAATAATCTGTTTCTGAAACTATGACCAACTCGTGCTGATAGATAGCTGCTCCTTCCAAGGCTTTACCACACCAAAGATGGCACGATCGTACGAACATAAATCCTAAACCACTTTAAAGCTACCAAAACACATGCTCTTTAACCATAAACCCCTCCCTCTATTCCCTGCTATTAGTTTTATGGCCTTTTGCCTTCACTACCTTCCTCCCCCACTGACCAAACCTTAGGCAGCTGTAAAAGTCTGGTCAAACACCCACCATTTGCTATGTGAAATGCCAACATGGGGTATGGTATCAATAATTTACAAGAGTTTGTCGTTCAGAGTGACTGATCTATTTTATATGGGCTGGACAACCTTACACAAAATCTCATGGGTTTTGTCTGTCCTCTGCTTGCTTTTTTTTTTTTTTGAGTGACAAATTCAAGAAAAGATTTGTGTTGTTATTGTTAAGAATTGGAAGAGAAAAAAAATCACACTGTATTTGTGGATAGAGTGCTGGGTCTAGAATCAGGAAGATCTGCAAATTCAGCTTCACACACTGTGTGAACTAGGCAAGTCATGTAACCTCTCTTTGCCTCAGTTTCCTCAACTGTAGATAGAAATAATAACAGCACCTATCTCAAAAGGTTATTGTGAAGTTCAAATTAGATAATATTTGTAAAGTGCTTAGCACAGTGCCTGACACACAGTAGGCACTACATAAATGCTTATTCTCTTCCATTCACATTCTTTTTAGGAAGTACTAGGAAAGAGGTTCTTGAGGGATCTCCAGGAAATATAGACAATTCTCCCCCATCCCAACCTGTGATGAGAGAAAATTGTCACAGGATGCTGCCAGGAGTTTCGGAGAAGGTCCTTTACTAGTTCCCACTCTGGTCAGAATTTTAGGAAGTGGATGTTGGGGAGGTGGGGCCGCTGGTAAGGAACTGAACAAGGAAGTTTATTCTGCTTAATGCAGGTACTCTCTGTTCGAAACTTGACACGTTTTCTAAATGCAGAAGTGCTGGGGAGACTTTTAGGAAAGACACGTCAAACCCCACCTTAGTCACTTTATATAACCACCAGACACAACATCCTAACCTTGTACAAAGTTCTCATTTCGACAGGAATGGCCCAGCTTCTGACATGATGAAAGCCTTGGATTTTGGTAAATCTTCCCCACCCCTGACCTGTACCTTTCTTTTTTTAAGGTAAATTAATAATTGAAAGAAGAAAAACATCAACCAGGTTAGCAACCTAGAGTTCAACTGAAAGATTATCCCCACTTCTATGTAACAGCTGCCTGAACATCGACAATTTTTTTACTGTCCCTGTTTACTAAAAAAAAAAATGTGTTTGGTATGTTCAGGCAGTCTCTCACTTAAATTTCTTCAATAACAATAATAATGATAATATTCTCACAACAACCCTGTGCAGCAGGTGTTATTATTAACTTCATTTTGCAGATGAGGAAACTAAGGCAGACAGAGGTTAAATAACTTTTCCAGGGTCATACAGCTAGTAATAATAATAAAAATAACAACTAGCATCCACATAGCACTTTAAGGTTTGCAAAGCACCTTACAAGTGTTATCTCATTTTATCCTCACAACAACCCTATAGGGCAGGTGCTATTATTATCCCCATTTTACAAATGAGGAAATGAAGGTCAACAGAGCTTAAGTGACTTGTCCAAGGTCATACAGCTAATTAATGTCCCAGGCCAGATTTTAAACCAGGTCTCCCCGATTCCGGGTCCAGGGTCCTATCCACTGCATCTCTTAGCTGACTGTAAAACAAAGGGACTGGATTAAATTCCATTTCAACTCTAACACTGTTATGTTCTAACACCTTGTGTTCCGAAGTCTCTTCGACTTCTAAATCCAGGATCCTAAGTCAGCCAAGGGCCTTCATGACAAATGTCTAGACTTCCAAGGCACTCACCATTCCTCTTTACTGTTTCCCTTGCTAATATGTGACACAGAGTGTCATAATCCACCTTCCCTCCTATCTCAGTCAAGAAGAGCCTGTCTACCTAGACAACATTGGGGTGCCCTATAAAGCATGCAGTATTGGGAGTCAGAAGACCTTGGTCAAATCAGAATGGGATGTTTACCAGAGAGAAGAGAAGCCTGGGAGAGAGAGAAGATAGGAGGGAGAGATAGCTGTCCTCAAAGGCTGTCACCTGGGGAGGAGGGATTAGACTTTTCTTGTTTGGCCCCAAAGGGCAGAACTAGGAGCAATTAGTCAAAGGTGCAGAGTCCAATTTAGGCTTCATGTCAGGCAAAATCCAGCAATCAGAGCTGTCAAAAGTGGGAGAGGCTGCCTCCAGGAGAGCTGAGTTCCCTCGCCTTGGAGGTCTTCAAACAAGACCTGGAGACTTGTCCTGGATGTTCTCAGAGTAGAGATTCCTGTCTAATGATTAGCCTGCTTTTCCCTTCTTTTTCCTCCTAGAGAATGTATTTATAACACCTCTGATCTGTTCTTCTATTTAGACTTTGAAAGACAAGTATTACACCCTAGAAGGGCAATAAAGATGATTTCCAACCCACTGTGGGGCAAATGTGGTAACCTACCATTGTAATATAGCCTGATAGAATTTTCAAAAAAAATTCCATTTTGGGGATTCCTTCTTTCTGTGTGTAGGTTGGACTAAATGGCCAATGGGGTCCCTTAAAACTGTCAAATTCTGTGAAATATCAATTCTTCCATTTATTACATGTTACCTTAGACAAAGCATTTAATCTCACTGTGCCTCAGTTTCCTTCTTTGTCAAATGAGAAGGTTGGCCTAGATGATCACTAAGACATCTTTGAGCTCTGCATTCCATGAACATCTCTCCTCTCCTCTCCTTTGAGCTCAACCATAAAAGACCATTTTAAGAACCAGAGGCATAATTTACATGGCATAAATCAAATTAGATAATATTTGTAAAAAGTATTTGGCATAAAGAAAATACTAAATACATGCTTATTCCTCTCTTCTTCCCTAGAATGGAGACTGATTTGCATATCTTTGCATCATTATACAGCAGTCACTGACCATAATAGGTAAGAAAGCACAAAAAAACAAAACTGCCATTTCATTCATGCCAAACCAGTATTTATTAAGCATGTTCTGAATGTCTGGCACTCCACTACATCTATGGGGGAGGGGGTATGAAACAAACAAAAAAAAAGTATAAGGTATATATTTCTCATCAGTAAGGACTTAACTTTTTCATTACAAAAATATGGGGAGAATCTCTCTTGATCTGATCCCTGAGTTTATCCAGACTTGAATGAATGGAGAGTAGTAGCCTAGGAATTATTCACTTCAATTCTCCAAAGAGGAAACTTACTCCCTTCCTGTGCTGTTAATGACATTGCCATACATTTTTTGAAAGAAGGATGACATTATGGAAGTCACTACTGCTTAATGATTTTGTTTCCCAGGTCCGAAAGCACTCAATTTTTTTTCTTTTAAAAAAAAACAAAATGTATCTGTTTATACTACAATCGTGGGGGTTACCACACTTGCCCAATGAAGGTGGATTGGAAACCATTTTTATTGCTTTTCCAAGGGTGCAATGCTTGTCCTTCAAAGTCTAAACAGAGGGGGGATCAGAGGTGTTATAAATGCATTTAGGAAGAAAAAGAAAGGAAAAGGGAAAAAAATAACAAAGCAGGTCATTAAACAGGCTGAGCTACAGATCCAAAAAATCAATTTTTTCTACCATTCTTTATGCAACATTAATAAGTCCATATCCTGTATAGTTTCAACATTTTATGCTATAGGGCTAAGAATTAGGAAATTTTCTTTTAAATCTCTATTTATTAGACTTTAATCCAAGTAGGAATGTGGGGAAGGGAATCTCAAAGAAAATAGTGGTTTTGTATACAAAGACCTCATACAAAAACACATTTGGAAATCAAAGACATTCTCTCTTTCTTCCCCTTCCTAGTCCCCTCCAAACGAGAATATGAAATTTTGCTGAGTCCAAGGCACTCAGACTTTTACTGTAACTCGATTTTTAAATGCTGTACTGAGAGGAGAAAAAAAGCATACAACCCTTCAAACTACTAAATTCAAAAGGGAAACAGCCCAGTAACCACAAACCGTAAATCTACAGCTGAAAGGGAACAAAATATAGGATTCTTTATGTTCAACTGGAACCTTGCAGGAGCAAAGAATGGGACATTAGCCCCCAGGAATGATCAACTTGGAGGATGCTCCAGGAGAATAAACAGGGGGGATGGCACAGATCACCTAATGCTCAAACAGGATTACCCTCTCAGAAATTTTGGATGGGAACGGCTGAATGGGAGGAACCAAGCCCTGACTCTGGATTAAAAAGAACAAAGACAGGGGAAAAACTCCAGATGTGAACACTCCCAGATTGTGGTGGGTTGGCTTGGGCAGGGAAGCGGAGGATTCTAAAAACTACAGACACTGGAAACACCCATCCATCTATCCCCTCAAAAAGTAAAAACACAGCCTCTACCACTGGATCTCAAAACCCTTTCCCAGTAATTAGAAAATCCCTCTGACTCAAATAAACATTTGGTTTGGCAACAGGGTGAGGTGGCTTGAGTTGAATACATATGTATGTATGTATGTATAAATATGTGTGTATACACACACATTCACATATTTCAGAATGCAGCATGAATCAACCTCAATCTTTAAAAAAAAAAGTACTCAACAGTTCAACATCTATAAAGGGCAAAAGAAGGTTGTGATGGTAGGGGTGGCTTTTGGAAGGAATTATAATCCCTCTCCTTCCAAGGACCAGCTCAGTAAAGTAGATTTGGAATTCAGAGGCTGAGTTGGAATCTCAGCTCTGCCACTTACAACTTGTGTGACCTTGGACATGTCACTTAACTTCTAGGCCTGAGGTTTCCTAAGCTAAAAAAATAAAGGGATTAGGCTAAATGGCTTCTGAAGTCCCTCCCAGCTCTTCTTATCTATGATCCTGCAACTAAAATAATTTCTAGCAAGCAGAGTCTCACTGCAGATCATGCTTTATGAAAACAAAGTCCTCTGCAAAGTCAGATTCCCAACAATTTGATTTGAGGTTTCCCTTCCATAATGAAAAAGATGGAGGGAGGATGGTTAAAGATACCATAAATAGGGAAAGGAAAAAAAGCACCCCTCTGGGGCGGCGTGTGTTTTAAGGCTGGGGAGGGAGTGTGTCTGTGTGAGTGTTTTAAGCCTGGTTTGGTGGGGGGGGACCCTTCCCGAAGTCCATTTAACTGAAATGAGCTCTGGCCAAACCTTTACTGTTCATTAGACAAAAGCCGATCTAGAGTAGGTACAACAGCAGCAAACGAGGGGCATCGCATAACACACCCACGCACACACAGAGCTTTCCAAACCTGCCCACTCTCTTTAGGAGACCTACTTTTAATTGAACACGACCCACCCAGAGCTGCTGAGGCAAAACAAAGCGGACCACAGCCAAAGAACTATCCCTAAACATAGATTTAAAATAACAATAATAACAATAATAATAATAACCACACCACCCCACCCCACCCACTACGCCTTTAAGCATCCCCTTTGCAGCTGGCTTCATCTGGTGGAGTTGAGCAGGGATGGCTGGCAAGCTACTTCTTCCACGGGCTCTAAAAAGGTCAGGTTTGCCATCCCTTCCATGGGGGAAAAAAAAAATACTGTCCTTCAATCCTTTTCATGTACAAGGTAACCTTTAAAGTGGTTACATCAGAATATTAGTTTTTCTTTAAAAAAAAATGGGGCTGGGCTGGTTGGATACGCTTGCACTCAGACTAGAAAGGAGACGCCTTTCTCTTTTCCCTTTTTTTTTTTTTTGAGGGGGGGCGTGGTAGGGGGAAGAAGACCCTGGGGAGAAGGCTATTAAAGGGTGCACTGGGAACTTTTGTAAGACTCCCAAGGGTAAAGTGAGGGCAGGAATGCCCAAAGCACACAAACATGCACAGAGGCAGCTTTGGAACAGATTAATTACCCAGCTAATTTGCTCGCCTCCTAGAAAGAGAAAACGGCCAGCTTTTTTTCCCCTCCATTCCTCCCACAACTCTGCCACACTAGGTAATGACCGGGGCAGTGTCACCGGTCACTACCCTGCTATCCTCCCCTCCGCCCTCCGCCTCCTTCCATCATCAGCATCCTCCGGGATACAGGTTTGGTTTGCAGGTGACTGACTGCCTTGCCCTCCCCTCAGGAGTCCGCGCGCTCACTAGGTCCTTTACAAGTGCCAGAATGCAAAGACAATAGCAAAACTTGGAGCTGAGGAAAGCAAGCGCTTGTCCCAGAGGTGGGGCGATGATGGCACGGGGGCAGTCACATTCGAACAGTCCCTAGACTCAGAAGGTGGACCCTCTTAGGCTGTTAGGGGCCATCCTTTTCAATTACAACCATCGCCCAGCAGGAACAGCTTAAACGAGCAGAGCCTTCCCCCAGGAAAGGGCTATAACTAACCCAGCCCCCGGCTCGTGCAGGTGGGGATAGGAAGGCACTGGGACGGATTGGGGGGTGGGGACCCTTCCGTACAAGGATGAAAGGAGGGATGTGTCAAACAGCGCGGGTGCAATTTCCCCAGCTCCGGCTAAGGGCTCCCGAAGGGGGTGGGCAGGGCAGGGAGGGAGCGCTTGGCCACCAGCTCCCCTCCCCAATTCTTACCTTCATGTCGCTGATAATGGTCTGGAAGAGCCCTCCCAGAGCACTGCATTCCTTCTCAATCACAGCCTCCATTTTCCCAGCTCGGGCACACAGACGGGCAGCGAAAGCGCTTCGATTCCACGCCGCCTCCGGCTGCTGCTCAGCTCGGCAGCGTTGGGTTGGGGAGGCTTGGGGGTGCTTTTTCAAGCCTTTTAAAGTGATTTCCAAAAAAAAAATAAAATAAAGAAGTGGAGGAGAAATCGCCTGGTGACCTGAAGCCCCTTCCGCAAGAGAGGGAAAAGGGGTCAATAATCAGAGATCTAATAATTATTTTTTTTAAAAAAATGAAAACCCAGTTCTTTACTAATGCTTATTCCCTACACGCACCGTCTAAGGGCTCCTAACCTCAAAAAGGACCAGAGATGGAAAATCAAGCGACTATTCTTCCCCACAAAGGTAACAGCAAAGCCCATCTTGTTGCACAGACAGTCACCCCCTGACTCGGGATCAACTCCATTCGAAAACACTACCAATAATAATGCTTTAAAAATAATAATAAGGGTAAATAACTCCAAAGGTCTTTTCGGGTGCTGTCTAAGGGCAGAACGGCAGCGGTTCGCAAGCTAGAAGTCTACGGCGATCTGCGGCTTTTGTAACCCCGGGGACTCCCCTGGCACTGCGCTGGAAACCCGCCCCCCCCCGTATTCACGCGGCTCCCGCAGCCGCTCCCCAAACCTAGCTCCTGCCCCTTCGGCTCCGGCTCCGGCACTGGCTCGGGCTCGGCTCCGCCGCCAGCTAGACGTTCCAAGAGGCGCACGCGCGCGCTCCCGAGGCTCGCCGCCGAGCGGGGGTGAAGGGGCCTGGGCCTCTCTGGGCCGAGCTCTGCCTGCCTGCTCAGGCGGGCGGGGTTTGGAGCGTTGGCCCGGGAGGCGCGCACGGGCTCCCCCTGCAAAGGAAGGGAGCGGCTGCGCCGGCGGTTGGAGGTGCGGGGTATGCGTGCTGCGCCCCCTCCCTCCCTCTCGTGGCTGGGCCGGGTGTAGGGTGCGGGTTCGTATTCAGGAGGATACTCGTTCGCCGCTTCCCCACCCCCGGGGCGCCTTTCCAACGTAAAACAGCGGTGCGAGCTGAGTTGGGGGAGGGGGTGGGGATTGACACCCTCTTTTAAAATAACAACAATAAAAACAAAAAACCCTTGGGCTCCACGGCTGTGTAAAATGCACCAGCTCCGGGAAATTGCATGCTGGGCCGTTCAGTGAGGTTGCATCGGCTTTTATGGAAGAGGCCTAGTTTGTGATGTCATGACTGCAATGCCAAGTCATGATTGCAAATTATATGTATGTGCGTGTATATATGTGTATATATATGTACATGTGTTATACATACATATATGCGCATAATATATAGTTTGTATGCTGCATATAATGTTATATATTGTATAACATCTAATTTGCGATCGTGATGTGTATACACGTATGTGCATATGAGTGTATGTATGTGCATGCACGCATGCATGTATACACATACATATAAATGCGTGCCCATATACACTGCATTATACGTGTGTCTACACATACAAAGTGTGTGCTTGTATCCACCTTGGCATGTGTACGCATGTGTGCGTACACATGCGCATGTATCTGATGCGTGCAGTTTTATAATGTGTATATGCATGTGAATGTATAGCAACAGAAGGCAGAACCTGCATGATGACGCTGCGTCTGGTGGAGTTGTGTCAATGCCCAGAAAACCTATTGATCTAACATTGAGACACAAATTGAGAGCGCGCTGAAGCCTCAACCTGCATGGTTTCCAGGACTGCCCAAGGGGAGAAGAGGGCAGCCTGGAGCAACTTGAGAATAGGAACCGCTCCAGGGCCTTCTTCCTACCCCCAGCCTTGGTACAGTGACTAGCACCTAGGAGGTGCTTTATAAATATGGACTGATTTTAGAGAGAATGATGACAGACCTTTCTAATATAGTAGTGCTTTGGGGGCTACGAAGCCCTTTCTATAGATTATTTTATTTGATCCATTACAGCAACGGCTCTGCATTTAGAGTCAGAGGGCCTATCTGGTTGAAATTGTAGTTCTACTTATTACCTGATGCCCTTAGGCAAGTTACAACTTCTCTGGGCCTCAGTTTACTTTTCTGTAAAATAGGGGTTGGTGGGGGGGGTGTACTCAATGACTTAGAGGTTCTTCCCAGATCTAAAGTTAAATTTCAATTAAATTCAACAAGCATTTCTTAAGTGCCTGTTGTATGCCAGGCACAGGGCTCAATGCTGTAAATACAAAGAGAAGAAAACATTTCCTGCTCTCAAGAAGCTTACTTTCCATCACACTTTAACTTTACTCTAATTTTTAGGAAATTTGCCTTATAGCAAGCCTAAATTTGTCTTCCTACAACTGCCATTTTGGTCTGGGAGGCCAAGCAAAAAAATCTAATCCCTCTTTCTGTAATGGCCTTTCAAACACTTGAAGACCACAGTCGTCTCTCCTGAGCCTTCTCCAAGCTGAAGGTTTTCAGTCTTTCATTTCATCCTCATTGATCATGCATGCTGGACCTAGAGTCAGGAAGACCTGAGTTCAAATCTAGCTTTAGACACTTAAGAGATGTGTGACCCTGGGTAAGTCACTTAACCTCTCTCTACCCCAGTTTTCTCAACTTTAAAATGGGATAATAGCATGAAGTGATATATATATGTAAACTGCTTAACACAGTGCTGGCATGCTATGCTAAGCACTTATCTATGTCTTTCCTAAAATGTGGCATCCAGAACTGAACATGATACTCTAGATGTGGTCTGACCAAAGCGGAGATTAACAAAACTATCACCTCCGTATTCTTCTATTCGTAGGAAGCCATCCATCTCTTAATTCTGCCCAAAACAGTATTAGGTTTTTAGGCTGCTGCATCACCCTGCTGACAAGCATTGATTCTTTGGTCCACTAAAAGAGTGAAAGGAAAGGAAATAAAGGAATAACCTCCTTTTGCCTCAGTTTCCTCATCTGGAAAATGGGTATAGTATTAACACATTCCTTTCAGGGTTATTGTGAGGATAAAATAAAATAATAATTGCAAAGCATTGTGCTAAGTAAGGTAGGTGCTGTTGTTATTCTCATGTTACAGTTGGAGAAACTAAGACAGATTAAGTGATTTGCCCAGGGTCACCCAGTTAGTTAAGTGACTGAGGCCAGATTTGAACTCGGGTCTATCCTGACTCCAAGTTTACGGCTCTATGCACTGTGCCACCCAGTGCTTCTAAAAACCCCAGAACTTCAGATGAATTGCTTCCATGGCATGCCTCCCCAGGAAGACCCCGGAATGACAGTCAGTGGTTTAGAGACTGAACTAGTGGCAGATTGAATGAATGAATGAGCATTTATTAAGGATTTACTGTGTGCTAAGCACAGTGCCAATAATGAACGAATCAAGTCGTGTTTTACATTTGCAAATGATTGTTGATTGATGCTTTTTTATATGTAACCCTTCTCTCCACCAGACTGGAATCCTACCTAAACTGGAGCACTAGATTAGATATAGTTGAGAAGCATCCTGACAATGAATAGAGAGGATATGGATTCTAGAAAACCTGAATTCAAGTCTTGCCTCATATCATCAAGCTGCATACACCTCAGCAAGTGATTTCAGCTCTCAATTCAATCATTTGTTTTTGTGTTGGGTTTTTTTTTTCATTTTTTCAACTCTTCGTGACCCTTATTTGGGGTTTTCTATGAAAAGATATTGGAGTGATTTCCCATTTCTTTCTCCAGCTCATTTGACAGGTGAGGAAACTGGGGCAAACTCAGTTAAGTGACTTGCCCAGGGTCACACAGATAGTAAGTGTCTGAGGTGGGATTTGAACTCAGGAAGATGAGTCTTTCTGACTCCAGGCTCAGTGCTCTATGTACTGTGGTGCCACCTAGTTGTCCTACCTCTCAATGTCCACCCCCCACCCCTCAATGATTCTCTAATACTCTAAATTGAAAAGCAATAGTTGAGTGTCATTCCCAGTGGGAGTTTCCTCACTGTAAATTCTCTGTGAAGGTATGATCACTGATCTGTACTGAAGGCAGAATGGTTTAGATCCCTGTATTCCAAGTTCTCTTTCACTAGAGTCTTAAGAGCTTGGAGGGATTTGGTCTCTGAAGTTTGGATTCAGTCAAAGGGCTGCACTTGAGGAGCTAGAGGGCCACATGTGGCCTTGAAGTCACAGGTTCCCCACCCCTGGCCCTGGAGCTAGATAGAACAAGCAAGCATCTCAGACGCTATCAAAGGATCCTAGCAACCTTGTTATCAGAGGACCAATTTAGCCATTCTCAGCACAAGGAGATGGTTAGTTTGGGCCACCAGGACCCACAAATACCACCTACTAGATGGAAGGGTTGCAATCTGTTTTAGTGGGGAGACCACCTCCCAAAAATCAGGAACCCTTTAAGTATTAAAGCTTCTATTTAATTCAAATAGTATTCTGAAATTAATTTTCTAGGGTCTGTTTTTGTTTTATTTATCAGCAGCTGCACCAAAATATTTACTAAATTCTGCTTTAATCTCTTCAATTACTACAAGTGTGATCACAGACACTGTGATGTTTCAGATTTCTCAGCGCATGATTGTTATTAGTAAGAAGGAGGCTCAGGCCTCCTGCCATCTCCACACCTGCCTTCAACCCTCTGCCACCTTGCCCAGATAATAACAGTGGGGTTTGTTTCCTCAGCCCATAATCAAGGAACTGGGGGGGAAAGTTCTTTAATCCCATAAGAGCATTTTCCACTGTTCTATAATTATAAGTCTTGCTTCAATTATGAAATGAAATAGGTATTTCTGGGTCCCGCCTCTCAACCACAAATGAATATTTTCATTCAAATCAGATTGAAATGGATAAGTTTTAAAAGGCCTAAAAATGAGAGCTCCCCCTCCCTGTGGATTGCCATTGGCCTTTCTCTAGCCCTCCATCCAGGCCATTTAAGCATAGGAGAGAACAAAGGGAGGAAACTCTTTTCATTGGCATTAAACACCAGACCTGGGGGTTTGGGAGGGGTGGTCAACAATGTGTGAGCCCAGGAAAACCTAAACACTCAGATTCATTTTGTGATAGTAAAAGGTCTGGCACTGACAGCCCCCAAGCCCGAAATTCGGCCTTTATTTAACTAAACATTTTAACTGCCCATGGTCCCTCAGAAAAGAGCATTCTATCTGATGTCAGACAACCAAGTTCAATGTTAGAGAACCTTGGTTGCGATCCCAGCTCTGCTTATGGACAAATCTGTGACTTAGCAGGAAAGAAAGCTGAACTTGGCATCCCTGGACCTGCCTGGGAATCTCAACTCTTCAGCTTACTACCTATGAGACCTTGGGAAAGTCTCTGAGCCTTTCAGCCTCAATTTCCTCATCTGTAGGATGGGGGCATTGGATTAGATAACTTTGAAAATCGCTGTCAGTTGTTGATTCATGATCCTAAATTATTAATCTCACTAGGTTTTAGTTTTTTTGCTTGTAGCCGACAGACTGAACAATCCCTAAAGTCCTTATTTGATTCCAATGCTCTTGAAAGGCTATGTCAGGGAATGAATCCACATGATCCTTGAATCTCTTAGCCAGCCCTGCTTGGGAAAAACTGGAACACCATGTATTTGTCTATTCAAGGCAGACCGGTGACACAATGGATAGAGCGCTGGGCCTGGAGTCTGGAAGACCTGAGATCAAATCCAGCCTCAGACACTAGTTATATGATCCTGGGCAAGTCACTTTAAGTGCTGTCTGCCTCAGCTTCTTCAACTGTAAAATGGGGACAATAATAGCACCTACCTCCCAGGGTTAGTGTGAGGATCAAAGGAAACAATATTTGTAAAGCACTTAGCACAGTGCCTTTTACATATATAAATGCTATTATTAATGTCTACACTGTTCTGGATTGGTATCCTTTCTCTCTAGAAACAGAATAAGGCAATGAGAAATGCTTACTTTCCACCCATTCAACAAATAAACGTGGAAGGGGGAGAGACTGGCTCAGAGCTCTTGGTTCACCCTGGGCAGGTGTGCTTTTTTCAGTGCCTTTGGTACCCAGAGGTTATCTAGGTGGGATAATTAGTCTTTCTGTTGTCTGAGAGGGCCCCTTATTTGCCAGTCAAGCACCAGCAAAGTGTAAGAAACCTCAGGACTCCAAAATGTTTGCCAAAGGTCATCGTCACCCTTGCCCTGGGTGGCCTCATCCATCACGGCTTGTTATTTCACAGCTGGTGCAGGAACGTGATGTTGTCTTTCCCATGAGTGCAGACAATAGAACGGCCAGAAATGACCTGCCCTCCGACGAGAGGAAGGGGCTTGGCAAATACTATGGAAGAAGTAGGCAAGAATAACCAGGCTTACCTCATTTCCTTTTTTTTTTTTTTTGACTGGGCTTCTAGACAGCTGTATCAAGGGAATGCTGTACACAGAGGCCATCTGAATTTCACCTGATAAAGATTCCCAGGATATCTTTGTAGCAAGATGGTCTGGTCAGTGGATTTCCAGCTGGTAGAACCACCAGACCCAAAGAGGACTGACTAATGAACTGATGTTCTACTAGAGAGGTCTCTAGTAGAGAGCTGATGCCCAGCTCCAGGCTCTGTCCTGAGTCATATTCTATTCAACCTTATCCTCAGTGACCAAGTTGAAGATGTAGATGTAGATGTAGGAAGATAAAGATGTAGGATAGCTTATTAAATTTGTGAATTCTGAGTCTAGGAAGGATGGAGAAAACGTTGGATGAGTTAATTAGTGCCTAACAGTACTCTACCCACAATTGGGGTTTGACAAATATTCATTGAATTGAATTAAGCTGATTTGAGATAGGAAAAGATCTTTTGAAACTAGAGCCAGGCATGGTCTACTAAGTAAGTAGACACTAGAAAAAGGAAAAACAGCTAGATGGTACAGTGAATATAGGACTGGGTCTGGATACAGGAAGACTGGAGTTCAAATCCAGCCACACTTCCTAGTTGTGTGACCCTAGGGAAGTCACTTAATCTCTGTTTGCCTCATCTGTAAAATGGGGGCAATAATAGTACCGTCTTTGCAGGGTTGTTGTGAGGATCAAATAAGATAATATTCTGTTTTTTAGTTGTATCCAACTCTTTGTGAAACCATTTGGGGTTTTCTTGGCAAAGTTACTGGAGTGGCTGGCCATTTCCTTCTCCAGCTCATTTGACAGATGAGGAAACTGAGGCAAACAGGGTGAAGTGACTTGCCCAGAATCACACAGCTAGTAAGTGTCTGAAGCCAGATTTGAACTCAGAAAGATAAGTCTTCCTACCTCCAAGCCCAGTACTCTACCCATTGGGACACCTAGCTGTCAAAGTGCTACATAAATGCTAAATTATTATTATTCCACAATGCCTTTGAATTCTTTAATATCTTCCCTTCTTTCCCACCCACCCCTCCACTCAATCTCTGTAAAAGCCTTCAGCAGATTAGGGAAAGGTCCCATTCATTCATGTAGAAGCCGGGTACCTCCCATCTGTACCCCTTGGCCCATTTTCCATATGCTTTTCTTACCTTGGCCTCTTCCCACTCCCCTTCCCCCTAATCCCAAACATCAAAGGTCCCTTGTATGACTTGGAGTATTTGGTCTTCACATCTCAGGTTTACTAATGGCGCCAAATGATTCCCTCAATGCCTAGGCCAGACTGGTGTAGCAAGCTCCCCATGGATTCTCTATGATATTATCAAGTTATTATCAAGGTTCATTATAAACTGCCTGAGTTCTAGCCATCCATTATATATGTCCCACTTATAATAGCACTGTTGTGGAACTGTGTCCCCTCAACACTAACGAGCTGTGTGATCATGGACAAGTCACTCAACCTCTCTGAGGCTCAGGCTCAACATATATAAAGTGGATTTAATAATGCTTGCACTACTTACTGAGGTGGTCACAATGAATAATTCACATTTATGTTGCACTTTTAAGGTTTGCAGAGGGCTTTACATATATTATTTTATTTGAAGAAGATACTCCACATTGTATAGTGGAAAGAACACTGGGTTGGGAGACAGGATTCTTGAGTTCATATCCCAGTTCCACTACTTACTACCTCAAGTGAACATAGGTGAGTTACATCCTTCTTTGCCCGTTTCTCACCTTTAGAATAAGTGCTGATTGTGAAGTCAGAGGAATGAATCTGACATTTAATATCTATGTGACATTGGGTAAGGACATTCTCTTCTCTGGGCCTCAGTTTCCCATCTTTAGAAAGACTCGAGGTTTGGACTAGATCACCTCTAAGGTCCCTTCTGGCTCTAAATCTGTGGTCTGGTGATCCCTTCTGTCTCCAAAGCCTATGACCTGAAGAAGCTACATAAATGTGAATTATTATAAGGATTTCCTAACAAATTATAGGTATCAAAAAATTTAATGGACTGCCTTAGGAGGCATTGGAGTTTCTGACCATGAAAGTCTTAACTAGTTGTTAGAGATTCAATTTGACAAACCAGCAAAGTATCAGGCGCATAGTAGGAGCTTAACAAGTCATTGTACTAGATATTGAAGGTAAAAAGATGTCACTATCCCCAAATTACTTTGTACATATGTGTGTGTATGTGTGTGTGTGTGTTTATGTTTATATATATGTATGTGTGTGTGTGTGTGTATATGTGTGTATATATATATATATATACAGACATATGTATGTATGTATATACAGAGAGAGAGTATGTGTGTCCTGGCCTGGAATCAGTAAGGCTATCAAATCCAACCTCAGACACTTACTAACTGTGTGACCCTGGGCAAATCATTTAACCTCTGTCTGCCTCAGATTCCTCAACTGTCAAATGGGGATAATAATAATAATGCCTACCTCCAAGGGTCATTGTGGGGAACAAATGAGATAATATTTATAAAGCACTTAACAGTGCCTGGCACAAAGTAAGTGCTTAATAAATGCTTGTCCTCTCCCTTTCCTCCCTCTCAGATAGAATAGAAGCTCCTTGAGGGTAGGGACTGTTTTATTTTTGTCTTTGTTTCCTTAGCATATAGCGAAGTGTCAGGCACATAGTAGAAGCTTAATAACTGCTTGTTGATTGATGGATAGGATTGAAGGAGAGATAAAGTGCTCCAGGAAAATTTGAGAAGGTGGGGATGACTTAGGATTGCTACTGCAGGTAAGGCATCGAGCTAGGTGACCTCAGCAGTCCTGTCCAACCCTCAGATGCTCTGAGATGTTCAGCTGATGTCCCAGGGGCTTTTCCCAGCTGTATCCTGGGAAGGCCCTGATGCTCTGCCTGTTCATCTCTCATGCCATCAAGATGTCAGAAGCTGATAAGTCACTTGCTTGTAACTGCCTCTGGGAAACCCTACAACCAAATCAACAACTAGCCACTTACTTACCCTGGCTTAATAGCACTTGTTGTAGAACAAAGGCTAGATAGGAGGTGAATCTTGCTCTTTGCTGCCTTTTTGGAGTTCTGGGAATAAAGGAATGAGGAACTATTCTTCCAACAAGAACAAGAAAGTACGATGTGAGGGTACAGCTCTCAAAGTGTGGTCCAGGAACCCCTGGGGATGCCCAGACCTTTGCAGGGGATCCATGAGGTCAAAACAACTTTCATAATAAGATATTTTAATTTTGAATATAGTAACTACCAGTAGTACTTATATCTATATCTTGCCACTGGATCCAGATGGCTCCAGAGGAGAGAGTGAGGCTGGTGACTTTGCACAGCCCTCCCTCACTTAAATCCAATTCACTTGCATGTCATGGCATCATCTTCCTTATGTCATTAGCCTCTTTGGGAACAAAGGACAAACAACAACAAAAACTATTACTACTACTACTACTACCAGTTGGTACAAACAAAAGCTCTTTGGGGGAGCGGAGCCACGATGGTGGAGGGAAAGCTGTGACTTGCTTGAGCTCTTCCTCAAACCTCTCCAAATACCTATAAAAATGGCTCTAAACAAATTCTAAAGCAGCAGAACCCACAAAAAGACAGAGTGAAACAAATTTCCAGCCAAAGACAGCCTGGATGGCTGATCAGAAAGGTATATCGCGCCGGGCCGGGAGAGGAGCGCAGTTCAGCATGGGTGCGCAGGCCGCAGCGACCCTCGAGCAGGCCTCAGAGGACTGAATCACAGGCAGCTGTGGCTATTTCCAGGCTTCTCAACCCATGAACGCCAAAGGCAGCTTAGAAGGTCAGTGGGAAAAGTCTGTGACTGTGGTGAGAGAAGAAGCTAGATCTCAGCCACCATGAGGGCAGTGGCTGCCTCCTGAGCTTCCAGCTCACAGACTGAGGGAGAATCGAGTGGCTGATCAGAAGGAGATTGCAAGGATCTCTTTGCCAGGGCTGAGGCAGGAATCTCTTGCTTTGCCCATGCTTGGATCTGGGTCACAGTTCTGAGGGGCGGTCCAGGGGTGAGGAGGAGCGCTGGCATGGTAGAGCTTGTTGTGGTGGTGGAGAGGAAACATCTCACCCCTTATCATAGCACCTTGGAAGAACTGACACTTTTCAGGTCCCTAGAAGTATCTCTGAAAACAGCTGTACAAACCCCTGGAGCTTGGGACAGTACATTCTCCACATTGGAAACAGACTCATACCTTAACAAAGAGTTTAAAACTCAAGTAATTGGCCGGGATCATGAGCAAGCAGCACAAAAAGAGTCAGACTATATTATCTTACGTTGGTGACAAAGAAGATCAAAACATACAACCAGAAGAAGAAAACAAAGTAAAAACTCCTATACCCAAAACTTCCAAGAAAAATGTGAATCAGTCCCAGGTGTTGGATGAGCTCCAAAGGGATTTTGAGAACCAAGTAAGAGAAGTAGAGGAAAAACTGGGAAGGGAAATGAGAGTGATGCAAGAAAATCATGAAAAGCAAGTTAAAAACTTGCTAAAGGAGACCCAAAAAAATACTGACGAAAATAACACCTTAAAAAAATAGCCTAACCCAAATGGCAAAAGAGGTCCAAAAGGCCAATGAGGAGAAGAATGTCTTCAAAAGCAAAATTGGACAAATGGAAAAGGAAGTCCAAAAGATTATTGAAGAAAATACTTCCTTAAAAATTAGAATAAAGCAATTGGAAGCTAGTGACTTTATGAGAAATCAAGACACTGTAAAACAAATCCAAAAGAATGAAAAATTAGAAAACAATGTGAAATATCTCATTGGAAAAACAACTGACCTGGAAAATAGATCCAGGAGAGAAAATTTAAAAATTATTGGACTATCTGAAAGCCATGATCAAGAAAAGAGCCTAGACATCATCTTTCAAGAAATTATCAAGGAAAACTGCCCTGATATTTCAGAACCACAGGGCAAAATAGAAATGGAAAGAATTCACCGATCTCCTCCTGAAAGATATCCCCAAAGGAAAACTCCTAGGAATATTGTAGCCAAATTCCAGAGTTACCAGGTCAAGAAGAAAATATTACAAGCAGCCAGAAAGAAACAATTCAAGTACTGTGGAAACACAATCAGGACAACACAAGATTTAGCTGCTTCTACATTAAGGGACCGCAGGGCATGGAATATAATATTCTAGAGGGCAAAGGAGATGGGATTACAACCAAGAATCATCTACCCAGCAAAACTGAGTATAATTCTTCAGGGGAAAAAATGGTCATTCAATGAAATAGAGGACTTTCAAGCATTCTTGATGAAAAGACCAGAACTGAATAGAAAATTTGACTTTCCAATACAAGACTCAAGTGGAACATGAAGAAGTAAACAGGAAAGAGAAATCATAAGAGACTTATTAAGGTTGAACTGTTTACATGCCTGCATGGAAAGATGATATTTGTAACTCATGAGACCTTTGTCAGTATTAGGGTAGTTGGAGGGAAAAAATTATATGTATGCATATAGATGGATAGATAGATAGATAGATAGATAGATAGATAGATAGATAGATAGATAGATAGAGGGTACAGAGTGAGTTGAAGATGAAGGGGTCATATCTGGAGAATAAAATTAAGGGGTGAGAGAGGATTATACTAGGAGAAGGAGAAAGGGAAATGTAGAACGGGGTAAATTATCTCACAAAAAAAAACAGAAAAGAAAAGTCTCTTACAGTGGAGGGGAAATGGGGGCAAGCGAGGGGGAATGAGTGAATCTTATTCTCATAGGATTTGACTTAAGGAGGGAAAGACATACACACTCAATTGAGTATGGAAATCTGTCTTACCCTACAGAAAAATAGGAAGGGAAGGGGACAAGAGAGTAGGGGGATGATAGAGAGGAGGGCAGATTGGGAAAGGGGGTAATCAGAAGCAACTACTTTTGAGGAGGGACAGGGTCAAAAGAAAGAATAGAATAAATGGGGGGGCGGGATAGGAGTAAGGGAAATAGAGTTAGTTTTTCACAGCATATCTACTGTGGAAGTGTTTTGCATAACTGCACATGTATAACCTATATTGAGTTGCTTACCTTATCAATGAGGGTGGGTGGGGAAGGAGGAAGGGAGAAAATCTGGAACCCAAAGCTTTAAAAACACATGTTTAAAAAAATGTTTTCACAAGCAACTGGGAAATAAGAAATACAGGAAATGGGGTACAGAAGTCTATCCTGCCCTACAGGAAAATAGAAGGGGAAGGGGGGAGAGATAGCAGGGAAAGCAGACTAGGGGAAGGGGTATTCAAAATGCATGCCATCTTGGGGTGGGGGGAGGGGCGAGATGGGGTGAAAATTTGGAACTCAAAATCTTGGGGAAGTAAATGTTGAAAACTAAAAATAAATAAATTTATTAATTTAAAAAAAATAAAAACATAGTAAGTGGTTGGGGGGAAAAAAAGCTCTTTGGGAGGGATCTTCAATAATTTTCAAGGGTATAAATTGATGCTGAGACCAAAATGAGAAAGAGAACCACCAAAATGAGAGCCACCAGCGTAGGGTAAGAATGCTGAGTTGCAAGTCAAAAGGCTTGGATTCATTCCCTTTCCCTTCCACTACATGACCTTGTACAAGTTGTTTGAACTCTCTGGGCCTCAATTTCTTCATTTGTATAATGGAAATCATGGGCTCGTAGTTTTAGAGTAAGAAGCAATCTTAGAGATCATCAACACAGCCCCCTCATTTTACCAATGAGGAAACTGACAAAAAAAGGGAAGAAGGGATAAACCCAAGGTCTAAACCCACATCTTCTAACTCCATAACAGATTTTAATCCTTTCAGTACTTAGCTCAGAGAGTCTCTTCAAGGGAAGTCCCTTGCAAACTGTGATGTGCTATATAAATGTGATTTATTCTCATTTTGGTCCACATCTATGACTTCATTAGGGAAGGGAGTTCCCGTATATTGAAATTCCCTCCGCAGATGCAGATGCAGATTCAAAACCATCTGTAACTTATACTTAGAGTCACTTAGAGGGCACTAAGATATTCTTATTGATTATCAATAAAGTTTCAGTTTGTTGATGTTTGGGGTCTCCATGTTAGGTTTTCTGTCAATCAGGGAGGCTGAACCAATGGGTAACCATAGATGAACTTGGACCATTGAGTCAGGAGTCCTTTGAAAAATTTGTTTCCTGGCAGCTTGTACCTTTTTGTTTATGTTTAATAATAGGTTTGTTTGCTTTTAATAATACCCCCGAAACCCTCCTGTTTCCTAAGTAGTTATAGCAAATGCTTACCTGTGGCTCAAGGCTCTCCAGCCAGTTCTCCACTCATCATCAGTGGCTAGGGGCTACAGGCAGCAAAAGAAACAGGTTGGTTTGCAAGGGGATGGTTCATTTTCTAGGGTAATGATATTTATAGAGGATAATATCACCCAGCTTCAAAGTCAGTCACACCCATTAGGTTACTAATCCTCCCGATCACTGCCCCTCCCAGCCAGTCCTCCCCCTCTCTTCTAGGCAGGAGGTGATATTATCACCATTGTTAATGCAGACAAGGAAACTGAGGTAGAAGAAAGTGCTTGCTCAGGACAAACTGTGAAAACTGAGGCTACATCACTGACCCTAAAGCTTGACTTCTTCCATCTCTGTTCTTCTCTATTGTCCCCTAAAAATTGTCCAAGTATGTGGGTATATTGACACACAAATGCATGCTAAAGCAAACCAGACAGCCTAGGTCCACAGAAAAGAACAATTTGCAAATTCATTCATTCTTTTTTTTTTTTGGTAGATTTATGTTCTGAAATCTAGTTATGTGTTTATTTAATGAATTCCTCCTAATTTGATTCAAGGTTCCAGACAAAGCTATCCCAAGGAAAGAGCAAATGGATTGAGTGTCTTGGAACTTTTCACTTTTGAGGGGGCAGGGATAAGTTGCTAGTTGGTTGAAGAGTAATTCTGGAGGGAAATCCAGTGATCTCTCCAGGTAATTCTAAATTCTATACCTACCATCAACGGATAAACCCTCTTCTATCATCAAGGCAAAGTGGATGAGAAAGCCTCTGCTCATCCCATCTGTATCCAGACTTACTCTTCAGGGTGCCATTTTGTGACTTCTTTTCCCTTGCCACTGAGGTGAAATCTTCCTAGCCTGATTTCAGCTCAACAGAAATGGCTGGAAGGTTAAGTGATAGGAAAGGCCATTATACAAGGGAGTGCTAGTTGGAGAAGGTAAAAATGTTGGTGGGCCTAATTTTGCTCATAGGCCGAGAATGGACGGGTTTGATGGTGGTGGTTGAAGGCTTCCAGTTTTAGGGAATCAGGGGAAGTTTCAAGCAAAAAAAAAAAATCTCTTCTTCGCACTCCAAATTAAAATTAAGACCTGCAATTGAGAAACAAATAGCAAAACTCATGGTCTAGAGGTAGAGAGTGGTATTGGCACCAAAGCAGGATCAAAACTAAGATCAACAAACAAGGTCTGGGGTTTGGCTGCAGGGATTTGATACTAAGGTAGACAATAGGTGGGGGTGGTTTGACATAGAGTTCTTTCCACTCAATATTCTGCAGGTGCATGTGTTTTTATACCCAGCCATACTGTGTGTCCAGCTTCCTCCCCACTCCCCCAGCAGTGGAATTCTGTCCCCTGCTGCTTTCTTTGCTCTTCATTTCAACAGCCATCTCTGAGTGGCAATGTTGGGCAGATGAAGTGAAATACTTGATCCAATCAAACCCACCTATGAAATGCATAGATGTTCATGAAACTTGCCCTGATAACTCCCAGCTACCAATGATCTCTTAACTTCATGACCCATCTATACAATAATTTGGGCAACATTTTCTAATCACTTTGTGTATATAAGATGCTCAGTGGTATAAAGGATCCAGTTTGACTTCCAGCGTTGTTGTACTAATTTTTGTTTGAGCCTCGACTCAATGAATTTTTGAAAAATATGCCATGTCACTATCCCTCTTGCCAAAAAAAAACCATCATGTTGAGTTTACTAATAAAATTGCTTTCAACCATTAGACACAACGTGTTGAAACAAGCATCCTTGTGGTTCCCAAATCTGCTAGTCGGACTTTAAAAATAAACATTTCTGCTTGCCAGTGGAAGTGCCTCAATACCCACCATCCCTATGTGGAACTTCCCAAGCAGGGTAAAATCCCTCAGTTTCCTCATCAGTAAAATAGGAATAATAACAGCACTTAACCTGCATGGTTGTGAGGATCAAATGAGATAATATTTATAAAGGGCTTAGCACAGTGCCTGGCATATAGTAGGCACTATGTAAATGCATATTCTCCCTTTCCCTCCTAACTTCTGAGCATTACTACCCCTTTTTTCCTACTTTCATTCCTCTATTTACCCCTTTTTATAAAGGTCCTGAGACCCCTGATAACCACAGCATATCACATAGATGTAGTCCTCTGCTTTGGGGTGACTTACTGCACCTGAGCTGGTGCTATGCCTGCTTTCTCTGTCTTTGCCATGACTACTGCTTTCCTGAGACTTTCTGCTGCTGTCACTTATCCAGAGTCCCCTAGGCACCATGTTTATTAGCTTTGTGGTCATGGAGTCTTGGCCTTCTAGTCACTGGTAGAGACCTTTAACTTTATCTAGACTTAGCCAACTTGTCATGGAAAAGCCTACACAGATTCAGCAGAGAGAAGCCTGCTACCATAGGCATTCCTGTTCCCTTTTACTCTGACCTTTACCACCACTTTCTACTGATATAACAGAGATTTCCTGTCTTACTCCTCCATCCCAAGGCCTGGATGCTCCTCACAATTGTGGCTGAAGCTGGAAAGACTTGAATGAATTGTTGCTGAGGGAAGTGAGAAGAACCAGGAGAACATTGTATACAGTAACAGCCACAATGTGTGATGACTAACTTTGATAGACTCATCTCTTCTTAGCAATGCAAGGATACAAGACAACTTCAAAAGACTCATGATGGAAAATGCTGTCCACATGCAGAAAAAGAACTATGGAGGCTGAATGCAGATCAAAGCAAATTATTTGCTTTCTCTCTTTTTTATTGTTTGTTTCTTCTCTCTTGTGGTTTTTCCCATTGGTTCTAAATCTTCTTTACAATATGACTAATGTGAAAATCGGTTCAATATGAATGTATGTGTAGAGCCTATATCAAATTACATGCTGTCTTGGGATGGTGGGAAGGGAGAGATGGGGAGAAAATTTGGAACTCAAAATCTTACAGAAGTGAATGTTGAAAATTAAAAATAAATTAATTGATTTTTTTAAAAATTGGAATTGAAGGATAGCTACAGATCAATTAGTAAACAGGTATTAAATGCCTACTATGTGCCAAGCAATGTACTAAGCACTGGGGATATGATAAAGAGGGAAAAAATAGTCCTTGTCCTCAAGGAGCTTACCATCTTATGGAGGAGACAATATATAAACAAATACATACAAAGGAAAGCTATATACAGGAAAAATAGGAAATATTTAACAGAGGGAAGGCACTGGAATTAAGAGGAGTTGAGGAAGGCTTCCTGTAGAAGGTGGGATTTTAGTTGGGAATTAAAAGAAGCCAGGGAGGTCATTAGTTGGAGTGGAGAAGAAAGAACGTTCCAGGCAGAAGGGACAGTCAGAGAAAGTGCCCAGAGCCAGAGATGAGTATCTTGTTTGTGAAATAGCCTGAAGGCCAGTGTCTCTGGATTGAGGAGTTCAGAGAGTAAGGCAGAAAAAGACTGGAAAGGTAGGAGGAGGCTAGCTTATGAAGGGCTTTGAATGCCAAAGATCGACGGGCATTACCCGCAAAGTAAAGAGAGTATTTATTATCAGTATTACTTAACTCACAGGGTTATTACGAGGGAAATGCTTTGTAAACTTTGAAGCTTTTTAGAATACGAATCTTAGAATCATAGGATCATAGCTTTAGGACTAGAAAGGACCTTAGAGGTTTTCTAATGCCACCCTCTCATTTTATATATGAAGAAACCAAGGCCTAGAGGGACTGAATAATTTCTCCAAGGTCACAGGTTTTAAACGTCTTAATGTCATCCCAGGATTTGAATGTCAGCTCTAAACCTAACCCATTTTCCATGGAACAATTTAAATTGAGGGAGGAAGGGCAATTTTCAGGGTGGGGGTAACAAAGTATGGAAAGGGCAATGAATATGGAGTGAGTTGATCAATCAGCCAGCATTTAGTAATACCTCCGATATGCCAGGCACTGCGCTGGGCTGGAGATACAAATATCAAGAATAAACAATGCCTACCCACACAGAGCTTACATTCCAACAGGAAGACAAGAAGTACCTATAAAAAAGTCTGTCTAGAATAAGTATAAAGAGAATGAAGGTAAAGTGGTGAAACACACGGTAATTTGGAAGGGAGGATGCAACAGTATGAAGGATCAATCAGGAAATGCAGTAGGTGGTGCTGGAGCTATGTCTAGAAAGAAAATTTCAGTTTAATTCCTGGCTTTGGGGCTTATTAACTGTTATCTCATTCAGGTCACTTAATCTCCCTCAGTTTCCCCATCTGTAAAACAGCTAACCTGCCGTACCTACAGAGCCGTTGTGAGACTCAAACAAGACAGTGCATGCGTGTAATTTTTGTCAGCCATAAAGCCCTCTCTAACGCCAGATATTATCAGCATGCAAAAGGATTCTTCATTGGGCCAAAGGCCACAACACATGATTCCTTTAAGTAGGAAGCTTCCCTAGTTTGAGCCTAGACGCAGAAATTTAGTTTAAGTAGCGTCCACATCTACTGTATAAGGGGAAGTAACTTGTATAATATTACCATTGGGTCATATTTTTCTTAACTTGCCACTAATTTATTTCATCCTTAACCTAGCCTTCCCCTGCAGGTCATTCAATCTGTTTGCAAACCTCTGCAAGAGTAAGACAGCCTTTTCTCCAGAGGTTAAGACTTTTCAGGAGCAAACAATACAAAAGAAAAAAAAAGAGGAAGAAAATTTCAGCTAAGATAGAAATGATTAATTGGACCACTCTGCTGAAAATAGGATGTGGCTCTCAAGATATGGAAGCTACTGAGGTAAGAATGCTTTTCTAAGAGATGTGCAATACCAGGAGAAAAAAAAATATTAGATCCTGACCATTCTTAATTGTTGAATGAATGAGTGAATGACTCCAGGTAGCAATAATGGTAGTATTAATAATCATTCAATAATTGAATCTTTGAATTAAAGGTACCATTAGAGATTAACTCATGCAAATTCTCATTCAGTGCCCTCCTCATCCATAAAAAGAAGGTGATTGAACAGGTGACCTCTAAGACCTTTCTAATTTGAGCATCATATGATCCCAGGATCCAGGGTTTTTGGTTTTGAGGTTTTTTTTTTCAGATGAGGACCGTGTGCAATGGCCTGCAAAACAAGAGGCCCGGTGAGCAGAACCTTAAAAGACCTGAGCTAAAGTCCAAGTTCTAATGTGTGATCCTGGACAAGCTGCTAAACTTTTACAAGCCTCAATTTCCCTCTCTGTTAAATGAGATCATTCTTGCCCTTCTTACCTCCGCAGAGATATGAGGGAAACATTGAGTAAGATATGGAAGCACTTTGTAAACTCTGAAACACTATCCAGAAGTTGGATATCATGACTACTACTTTCTTCCCCACCCCCACCCCCAAGACTTGTGATTTCATCAGTGGAAGAGGTCCAGTAACTTTCTCTGACAATGCAAATCAGCCTCTTTCTTGCAGTTCATCACCTGCAGAGTTGCCATGGATGTAGAGAGATTGGTGATTTGCTAATGGGGTAGAGGGAGGATTGAAACCCCAGTCTTTCTGCCTGTAAGGCCACCTCTCCCTATGCCACACTGACTCTCAGTACTGCTAATAACAACAAAAAACAAAAGAAACATAGCCCATGATCCCTGTGCTTAAATAAATACAAGCATTAAAAAATCAATACCCAAGACATTGCCCGTGCCCATGCTACATACAGCTCTGAATGTAGGAAATAAAGAGCTAAACACAGTGAGTATTGTTGTTCATCCTTCATTTTTGAAGAGGACCAATGACATCACGAGATGTTTCCATGACTTGATAGTGAACTGGATTTACGTGACGCAGAGTTGCACAAAGTCATTGGCTTCACCCTCTCAGGCATCAAAGTCCCATGGTAGGACAAAAGTCAGGATGACTGGTGGTAGCCCAGGATGCAGTGGATGACCTTGGTGTCGTTGATGTCTTTGATGTCTGATCAACCTCTAACTGCCCCACAGCACCTGCTTCAGCCCCCTTCATGGACATTGGAACAAATTCTTCCCATCCATCCATTCTGTTGGAAGTCTTCACATGCTTGGGGTAGACTAGCACCTCTGGTGTGAGGGCTTACCCAGCCCTTTTCAGGGTTTCCCCTCCACTTTTGGTGTCTGCCTTTCACCCAGTTCTCACCAGTGGCTCCAAGAAGCTATGGCATATACAGCAATCACATCCCACCACCGTCTCAGTAGATGGGCTAAACCAGATTAAGGGCTGAATACTATAGAACAGACCATTAGAGAACAAAGCAGATAGAGAGAACACAGGATGTCAGAGAGGAAAGAGGGGTTCAAGATCATATCAGTCCATTCATTTTACAGAGGAGAAAACTGAGACCCAAAGAGATGAGGAAACTCCCCCAAGGTCACTCAACCATGTAGTGGCAGAATTAAAACTAGAAATAGGGTCTCCTGACTTCCAATCCCTGAGCTCTTTAACTGAGGGTCCCCTAACTGTGGCTACAAAGATCCAAAGCCTAATAAGTCCTTTTTTAATTTTTATGATCTATTTGGGATACAGTCCTAGTAGTAATATTGCTGGATCAAAGGGCATGCACAGTTTTATAACCCTTTGGGCATAGTTCCAAATTGCTTTCCAGAATGGTTGGATCAGTTCACAACTCCACCAACAATGCATTGGTGTTCCAATTTTCCCACATCTCCAACATTATCATTTTCCTGTTTTGTCATGTTAGCCAATCTTATAGGTGTGATGTGGTATCTCAGAGTTGTTTTAATTTGCATTTCTCAAATCAATAGTGATTTAGAGCATTTTTTTCACATGACTATAGATAGCTTTCATTTCTTTATCTGAAAACTTCCTGTTCATATCCTTTGACCATTTATCAATTGGGGAATAACTTGTATTCTTAGAAAATTGACTCAGTTCTCTATGTATTTTAGAGATGACTCCTTTATCAGAGACACTGACTATAAAAATTGTTTCCCAGCTTTCTGCTTCCATTGTAATCTTGGGTTCATTGGCTTGTTTGTGCAAAACCTTTTTAACTTAATGTAATCAAAATTATCCATTTTGCATTTCATAATGTTTCCTATCTCGTTTGGTCATAAATTCTTCCATTCTGCATAGATCTGACAGGTAAACGATTCCTTGCTCTCCTAATTTGCTTGTAGTCTCACCCTTTATGTCTAAATTGTGTACCCATTTTGACTCTATGTTGGTATACGGTGAAAGATGTTGGTCTGTGCCTAGTTTCTGCCATTCTTTTTTCCAGTTTTCCCAGCAGTTTTTATCAAATAGTGAGTTCTTATCCCAGAAGGTGGAGTCTTTGGGTTTATCAAACAGTAGATTACTATAGTCATTGACTACTGTGTACCTAACCTATTCCACTGATCTACCACTCTATTTCTTACTAATTTTGCTGCTTTATAATACAGTTTTAGCTCTAGTATGGCTAGGCCACCTTCTCTTGCATTTCTTTTCATTAATTCCCTTGATATTCTGGAACTTTTGTTCTTCCAGATGAATTTTGTTATTATTTTTTCTAGCTCTATAAGACAATTTTGGGTAGTTTGATTGGTATGGCACTGAATAAATAAATTTATTTAGGTAGAATTGTCAATTTTATTGTATTAGCTCAGCCTACCATGAGCAACTGATGTTTTTCCAATTATTTAGATCTGACTTTATTTGTGTGAAAAGTGTTTTGTAATTGTGTTTAGGTTTGTTTTGGCAGGTAGACTCCCAAATATTTTATATTGTCAACAGTTACTTTAAATGGTATTTCTCTTTCTATCTCTTGCTGCTGGGCTTTGTTAGTAATATATAGAAATGCCTATGATTTATGTGGGCTTATTTTATATCTGCAACTTTGCTAAAGTTATTAATTATTTTAATAGTTTTTTTACTTGATTCTCTAGGATTCTCTAAGTATACCATCATATGATCTGCAAAGAGTGATAGCCTTGTTTCTTCATTGACTATTCTAATTCCTTCAATTTCTTTTTCTAAATAAATTTTTTTTGCTAAAGCTAACAAGTCTAATACAATCTTGAATAATAGTAGTGATAATGGGTATCCTTATTTCACCCCTGATATTATTAGGAATGATCTAGATTATCTCCATTACATATAATGCTTGCTGGTGGTTTCAGGTAGATGCTACTTATCATTTTAAGGAAAACTCCATTGATTCCTATTTTTAATAGGAATGGGTGTTGTGTTTTGTCAAAAGCCTTTTCTGCATCTATTGAGATAATCGCATGATTCCTGTTAATTTTGTTATTGATATGGTCAATTATGCTGATAATTTTCCTAATGTTGAACCAGCCCTGCATTCCTGGCATAAATCCCACCTGGTTATAGTGTATTTTCCTTGTGATAAGTTGGGACAGTGCCACTATAACAAATTAATGATAAGAGAGGGGGAGGGCAACAGGTACCTGCTACATGCACAAACATCTTGTCAAATACTCTCTGTATGGCATCATATTTACCACACTGTTAGTCTGTGTGGTAAAAACAAATAAAAGCTCAAATTTCTGTAACACTTTAAGGTTGAAAGGACATTTTCTTTAAAAAACAAAAAAACAACCAAAAAAAGAAAAAAACCTGTGAGATAAGTAGCATAGATTATCTCCCTTTGACAGATGAGAAAACTGAGTCTCCCAAAAGTTAAATGACTTTCTGAAAGTCACAGAGCCAAAGTGATTTTCATTAAGCACATGAAGTCTGACTATGTCTCTGCTCTAGTTATTAAATTCCTGGGCTCTCTCTTACCTCTGGGAGTAAATATAAACTCTGTTTGGCACATAAAGCCCCAGTCTACCTCTTCAGCCACATTATACAATACTTCCCTTTCCCACACTCTTTGTTCTAGACAAACTGGCCTTTCTGTTCCTTACATTCTGTTCCTTACATTCAGGGAGAAGATCACACATAAAAAGGGAGCTGAAAAGTGTGGGGGAGGGAGGGATTACCCAAACAAGGCAGGGTGGCTAAGTTCAGAGAATGAGAGATGGCTAGTCCAAGCTCTTCCCCAAAATGGAGGTTCCAGGAATAGCCCACCAATGGGAGAACAGGCCCATAGGAGCATTATCAGAGGAAAATGGAGAAAGGGTCATACAAGGTAGTGAGTGTAAGAGCTAGAATTCAAACCCAAATCTCTCTTAATTCTAAGACCACTGCTCTTTCCACTGCATAGTACTATCTCTCTCAAAGGGGGTTAAAAAAGAGAGAGCTCAAATGGGCCAACTACATTAGGGAGAGTTTATAAGAGGAGGTGATATTTAGCTGGGCCTTGAATGAAAGTAAAATTAGGGTAGACATTCCCAATAGGGGTACTTGGGTGAAAAAGTGGTAGAACCATCTCAGTTTAGACCCCCAAAAAAGTGTGGGAATAATACAACATTGTTGAAAGGGTTCAATGATGTATGTTGTCTAAGGATCAGCCTAAATAAATCAGAGCTGGTCATTGGACCACATGGTTGTAGGATGATGAAATTTTCACCAACAGCAACTTTCAGAGATCAGCTAGTTTCACAACATGCTACAATTGAGAAAACCAGGATTACAGAGATAAAGTGACTTTGTTTAACATCACACAGGGAGTCAGTGGTTTTGGTGAAGAAAGATTAAAACCCAGCTCCCCTGACTTCCACTATAGCAACCCAGGCCAATCAGCCGCCAATTTTGTTGTGCCATAATTAATTCACTATGCTGTCTATAAAATAAAATGACAAGTGTGAGACAACATAGAGTTCTAATACTCCAGAAGAATTTTCACAGCAGAGTAGGATTTCTAATCCTTGTTGCTATGAGAAGATTGAAGAAAAAAAATGTATTTTTAAATCAAATAGCTAAATATCACAGTGAGTTGAGTGTTCTCTAAAAATGAAAATAAATTATACCCTCCTATGAAAAGCATTACTTATTATAGAAAGAAGACAGAATAGCAGCATGAATGGTCAGGGACTTCCTATTCCTGTCCCCACAACTGAAGGGGAAAAACACACACAAAACAGGAAAAACTGCTATTATCCTAGAGACATTTTAGATTTGGTGAGATAATTTTTTAGAAATAAAGAGGTTCCAACACATACCTCAAGAAGGTGAAAGTCAAAAAGAAAGGCTCCATGCATTGTCCAAATATTCACAGCAACACTTTGGGGTAACTAAACACTGAGAACAAAGGAAACGTCAATCAACTGGTGAATGGATAAGGAATTTGTGGCATATTAAAATAGTAGGATATTATTATGCCATATAATATAGTGATTATTATGAATTCAGAGAAATGTGGAAAAACTTGTATAAACTAGCAAAACGATATGCACAGTGACTTTACTCATATAAATGAAAAAAACACTGGAATGAAGTCAAGGACTGAGGAGGCTTAATGAGCAATCCTGACCCTGTAGAAAAGGCCCTTGGCCTTTTGATGGAGAGGCACTATGGGTGTGAAATGTTATATACACCATTAGATGCAATCAGCGTTATCAATTGGTTTTGCTTAATTGCTTGCCATTGTTACAAAGGAGGTCTAAGGGACAGGGTTATGTTCAGAAATAACTTTTTTTAAGCATCAATAAAACTTATTAATAAATTAGCTGAGTATAGTGGCACATACCTGTAGGCCCTCCTACTGGGGAGGCTGAAATTGGTGGATCCCTTGAATTTGAGAGGTCTGAGTTGCAGTAGGTTTAAAGCTGACCTAGTGTCTCCACTAAGTCTGGTACCAATATGGTGAAGCTTTTAGACGGGGAGTGGGGATAGGCTACCTGACTGCCTAATGAAGGACCTTACAGAAACAGAGCAGATTAGAACTTCTGTGCTGATAAGTAGAGGTGTCAGCTGGTGCGTGGCCACTGTACTTTGAGCCTGGGCCAGCTATGAAGACTCAGTCTCAAAAAAATTAACTAATCAATTGATGGATTGATTAATTAATGTGCTATAAAAGCTACCTGTTCAAAGGTTTTCATAGCAGCATTATATGTAACTGCAAAAACTGGAAGCAACTTAAATTTCCCAAAGCAGGGAAACAGTTAAATAAATTATAGTGTGGGCTGGGGAGGAGGGAAGGGAAAACCAAGCCAAGATGGCCAACTAAGGCAACAACCCAGTTGAGCTCTCCCAACATTTCCTTCCAAACAACTTTAAAATATTGCCTCAAATCGAACTCTGGAGTAGCAGAGCCAACAAAAGGTTGAGGTGAGACATTTTTCCAGCTTAATACAATTTAGGACGTCAGAAAGAGATCTATGATATGGATGTCAGGCTGGTCAGGGGTGCATGTATCATAGCTCCAGCTATGAGCCTTGGAGTCAGGAGCAGCAACTCTGTGAACTCTCAGCCCAGGGATGGTTAAGGGGTCAGACAACTGGACAAAAAGAGATTATAGAGAACTCTTAACTGGTGCTGGGTGCAGGACTTGGTGAACTTTGGCAATTCTATTGTCTATACACAGTTCTGGATCGTAGTTCTAGGGCAGAGAATAGTGCTTGTACTTGGTCACAAGGGAGCAGGGACCCTGCTTGCAATCCCAGGGCAGAGAGGAGCAGTAAGCACTTGCAGCTGTATAAAGGCAGTGGACCTGGTCACAGTTCCAGGACCAAGAGGAATGCTAGTGTTTGCAGCCACAGAGAAGCTGGGGCCCTTTCTGGATAAAGACCAGAGCACAGACCAGGAGAGCAGTGACCATACATTTCCCTGTATCATAGCAATTGGAAACACTAAAGATTTGCAGATGCCCAGAACTGCCTCTGAAAACAGCAGCATGAAAAAGCCTGAAGTTTCAGACACCCCCAGGTAAGAAGAGCCCAACTTTAATGTAAAGTTGAAGATCAAGAAATAGACTGGAAAAAATGAGCAAACAACAACAACAAAAATAACCATAAAAAGTTACTACAGTGGAAAGGAAGACCAAGACACAAATTCAGAAGACAACAACATGAAAACAGTCACAACAAAAGCCTCAAAGAAAAATTCTAATAGGACCCAAACCCAACAAAAATTTCTGGAAGAGTTAAAGAAAGAGGTAAGAGTAGTAGAGGGAAAATTGGGAAAAGAAATAAGAGTGATGCAAGAAAATTATGAAAAGAGAGTTAACTTGGTAAAAGAGGCACACAAATGCTGCAGAAAATAAGAACGTCAAAAAACAGAATAAGCCAAATGGAAAAGGAAGTACAAAAGTTCACTGAAGAAGGCATTTGACTGTTTTGGTTTTTAATTCATTATCACTATGCTTGGAACAGCACTTTAGCCAAAGAATTTAGTGTTCTGGCTAGAGTTGGCAGTAGCAGAAGTGCACATCTGGACAAAGAGGAGCATGATTCATTTATCATACACACCCTGAAAGAGAAGAGAATGTGTATTTAGATTACCAGAGTGGAGCATGAGGAAACTGAAATCCTAACTTTTCTGCAAAGCTGCTCACTAGCCCAAAATGTAATTGGGATAAGAACAACTTCCAATTTGCCCATACATTTAGCTTCCATGTAACTTGTTGTGTGTTATATCATGATGTATTTTGTTCTTCCTTTGTAATATAAGTTATATTTGGGTTAATTAGAATTTTTAAAAAGTCTAAATCTGGTTTTAAAAAAAAGCAGAATTGACCAAATGGAAAAAGATGTACAAAAGCTCACTGAAGAAAATAATTCCTTAAAAATTAGAATTAGACAAGTAGAAGCTAATGACTCAATGAGACATCAAGAAACAGTAAAACAATGTCAAAAGACTGAAAAAATAGAAGAATATGTGAAATATCCCATTGGAAAAACACCTGACCTGGAAAGTAGATCAAGGACAGATAGTTTAATAATCATTGGACTACTTGAAAGCCATGATTTAAGAAAGAGCCTAGACATCATAGTTCAAGAAATTTTAAAGGAAAACTGCCCTGATATATTAGATCCAGAGGACAAAATAGAAATTGAGAGAATCTACCAACCACCTCCTCAAAGAGATCCCAAAATAAAAACTCCCAGGAATATTTTAGCCAAATTCAAGAGCTCCAAGTTCAAGGAGAAAATATTACCAGCAGCTCGAAAGAAACAATACAAATATCATAAAGCCACAGTCAGTTTCACATAAGATTTAGTAGCTTTCATGTTAAAGGAGTGGAGGGCTTGGAATATGATATTCTGGAAGGCAAAGCAGTGAGGATTATAACCAAAAATAACCTACCCAGAAAAGCTGAGTATAATTCTTCAGGGGAAAAAGTGGATATTTAATAAAATAGGAGACTTTTAAGGATTCCTGATGATAAGATTGGAACTGAATCAGAAATTGGACATTCAAACACAAGACTCAAGAGAAGCATAAAAAGGTAAACATGAAAGAGAAATCATAAAGCACTTAATATGTTTCAACTCTTTGTATTCCTATATGGAAAGATGTAACTCCTAAGAATTTTATTATTATTAGGACAATTAGAATGAGTCTACATAGACAGAAGGCTTGAATGTGAGTCAAGTTGGGATGATCTCCAAAAAAAAAAAAAGAAAGAAAGAAAGAAACAAGTAAGAGGGATCACTGAAAGAAGTGGGAAGAGAGATGGAATGGGGAAATTTTTCTCACATAAAAGAGGCATGCAAAGAAGAACTTTTACAATGAAAGAGAAAATTGGGGGTGGGGTGGGGTGGCAGGCCATGCTTGAACTTCAATTTCATCAGAATTAGTTCAAAGATGGAAGAATATATACATATATATGTATATATATGTAGGTAAATACACACACACTCAATCGAGTATAGAAATCTATCTTACCCAATAGGGAAATAGGAGGAAAAGAAGATAAGAGATATGGGGGTGGGGGTAATAAAACTGAGGGAGGGTTAAGGGAGGCAATGGTCACAAGCAAAACAGACTTTTGAGAAGAGACAGGATAAAAAGAGAGATAAGGATAAACATAAGAAAATAACATGGAGGGAAATACACAGTATTTAGTTAGTAACTGATTAGTAATCAGTTATGATTACAGTTATGTGAATGTGAATTCGATGAGCTCACCCATAAAACAGAAGCAGATAGCAGAATGGGTTAGAAACTAGAATCCAACAATATGCTGTTTACAAGAGATACATTTCAAACTGAAAGATACATACAGAGTTAAAATAAAAGGCTAGAGAGAATCTATGGTGCTTTAGCTGAAATAAAAAAGGCAGGTGTGATAATCATGATCTCAGACACCAAAAGCAAAAAGGAGACTTAATTAAAGGAGATTATCAGAGAAACTACATTTTGCTAAAAGGTACCATAAACAATGAAATAATATAAAAAATTTTTACAGAAAGTTCCTCTGTTAAAGGCTTCATTTCTCAAATATGTAGGAACAGTATCAAACTTCTAATAATAGGAGCCATTCTCCAATTGATAAATGGTCAAAGGATATGAACAGGCAGTTTTCAGAAGAAGAAATCAAAACTATCTATAGTCATATGAAAAAATGATCAAAATCACTATTGATTAGAGAAATGCAAATTAAAACAAATCTAGGATACCACTTCACATCTATTAGAAATGACAAATGCTAGATTGTTTCTGAAAAAAAAAATGGGAATACCTATATGAACTGATGCAAAGTGAAGGGAGAAGGACCAGATCATTGTGCACAGTAATAGCAATGTTGTAATAATGATCAATTGTGGAAAAACTTGGCTATTCTGATCAATGCAATGATCCAAGACAGTTCCAAAGAACTCATGATCAAAAGTGTTTTCCACCTCCAGAGAGAGAACTGATGAACTCTGAGTGCAAATTGAAGTATAGCTTTCTTACTTTCCTTAATTTTTTATGATGTGGCTAACATGGACATATGTTTTGCATAATTTCACATGTATAATTGTTATCATTTTGCTTGCTTTCTCAATGGGTGGGAAGAAAGGAGGGAATTTGGAACTAAAATTTTAAAAAGAAAAGAATATTTAAAATAAATAAATAAGAAATTTACTTTAAAAATTGTGGTATGTTCATGAAATGTAATATTATAATACCTGAGAAGGATATGGGATACAAAGAAACCTGGAAGTAGCTTTGTGAAGTAATCCTCCAATATATCAGTGAATCTGTGATCTTTTTAATGTGGATATTCCTTCCAATAATGCAAAATCTCAGTCCACCCATACCTAGCATCCATACCACTGCAACTCTGATCCCTGCCAGTCTATAAAGGCATCACCACAGAGGGTCCTCTGCCTATGATCGGGGCCTTTCTTTTATTTCCTTGACATTTCAATACCAACAGAGCTTGTGAGCTCTGAAAAACATGCAGAGAAATAGAGTGTATACAACTCATAGTCTTGTAAATGGAAAAAAAAATGGATTGGAACAAATAAAAAGAATCTTAATGGGGTCTTAATAGGAGTCATTGAAAAATTTTTGATACTTTATGTGCGGAGAGCGACTGGACCTCTGATTTATTAGTATAAGAACTCCCAGGTGAGAAAACTCCCTCCACCAACACAGGTCAGCAATCTCACTACAACTTAGAGGCTTAGAGATTTGCCTTGAACTATGAAAGTTTTAAGTTTCTTGCCCAGGGCCATGTAGCCAGTATGTATCAAAGTCAGGATCTGAATCCAGGGCTTTCTGGCTTCATGGTCTGTCTATATACCACACTTCCTCTCTGTATACTGAAATTAATCTAGCTAGATAGCTACTAAGCAGGTCTAAGTGGTTGTACTAATGTTTGGTATTAAGTTTTTAATTAGACATGTAATAAAAAGCCAAAATAATGAATGGGGAGTTGGAGAAAGGGGAAATATCTAGTATCTTAATATCATTTTGTCCACTTGATAGGTTGAAACAGATCTTCCTTAGTTTAAGGCAACCAGAAGCTACTTACAAGGTCTCTGACTAAACCAAGGCTGTGTTCTAAACCTTGATGTAATCAGAAGAAACAAAAACACATTTTGGAGTGCTGAGATAGTACAAAAGGGAACTTGGACGTCCTGTCTCCAGCACTGACCCTGGGAAGGAGTGCCCAGGGACACACGTAGTGGATTCATATCAACGTTAATTTACCCTGAATTTGAGTCAGTCTGAGTCCATAGTGTGACGTCACAGCCCAAAAGACTCATGGAATTTTGAGTTGCATTAATGAAAGTGTAGTGTTCAAAGCAAGGTAATAACAGTCCTGTTTACTCTGGTCAGACCACATCGGGAATATTGTTTGAGGGGTCAAATTGTAAAAGGGACATGGACAAGCTGGAGCATGTCCTGGATGGTAAGAGGACCCAAAGTCCTAAAATAAGAGAATTGGTTTCATGAAGTGAGAATAGAAATGTTAGCCCAGACAAGAAAATAATAATAGCTAAACATTTATATAGCACCTATGTGCCAGGCATTGTGCTAAGAGCTTTATAATGATCCCATTTGATCCTCACAACAACCTGTAAGGTTGGTGCTTTTATTATCTCCATTTTACAGATGGGGAAACTGAGGCAGAGATTAAGTGACTTGCCCGGGGTCACATGGCTAGTAGGTATCTGAGTCCACATTTGAACTCAGGTCTTCCTAACTCCAGGCCCTGTGCTCTATCCACTGAGACACTTAGCTGTCCCTAAGTAGCCACCTAACGCTGTCTTCATCTATGTGAGGGACTTGTCAAATGAGAGGGATTAGAATTATTCTGTGAGAGTCTAAATAGAAGTTACCTCCAGATGGTGGCAAACTTTACCCCACTTTAAAGAAATTGTTGTCTTTGTCAGGAAATGAGTTCCTCATTTGTAAAGATATTTAAGCAGAGGATAGGTGACTCCAGAGAAAAGTTTGACTAAGCCAGTCACGCATTCATAGGGGAAGCTGCTAGTGCAGGAGATGAGTGCTAGGCCTGAAATCAGGAAGACCTGAGTTCAAATCCAACTTCAGACACTTTCCTAGCTGTGTGATCCTGGGTAAGTCACTTAACCTGTGTTTGTCTCAGTTTCCTCAACTGTAAAATGAGGATAATAATAGCACCTACCTCCCAGGATCATAAGGATCAAATGAGATGATATTTATAAGGTGCTTAGCACACTGCCAGACACTTAGTAGGTATCATATAAATGTTTATTCTCTTCATAGAACTATAAAATCCAAAAAGTGGAAGGAACCTCAGAGATCACCTAATTCAACCTTTCTTTCTGAACCCATAACATTCCAAACCAAGGTTCATCCAACCTTCCTTTGCACGCTGCTAGTGATGAGAACCCCCAACCCCACCTCCAAACCACCCATTTTACTTTTTTGGCTACTGGGTGGTAGAGTGGATAAAGTACAGGATTTGGAGTCAGGAAGAACTGAGTTTTAATCTTGCCTCAGACAGGAAGCCATGAGACCCTAGGTACTTAACCTCTATCCTATTTTCCTCATCTGTAAAACAAGAATAATAATAGCACCTACCTCCCAGGGTTGTTGTGAGGATCAAATGAGATAATAATTGTAAAGTACTTAGCACAGTGCTTGGCACCCATTAAGTGCTATATTAATATTAGCTATTATTATTATTATTATTACTTATCAGATGATGCATAAGAATAATGTACAGTAGGTAGCATGCAAAATTTAGAGTCAGTTAGACCTGAATTTTAATCCTTCCTTAACTACTTTTAAGTTGTGTGACCCTAGGCAAGTCATTTAACCTTGATTTATCTCAGTTTCTTCATCAGTAAAATGGAGATAATAATAGTACTTACCTCCCAGGTAAGTATTTGTGAGGATCAAATGAGAAAATAATTATAATGCATTTAGCACAGTAGCTGGCTTACAATAAGAACTATATAAATGTTAGGTGGTGGTGGTAGTAACTGTAGCAGCAGCAGCAACAGTAGCAATAGTAATAGTAGTAGTAGTAGTAGTAGCACTAACAGCAGCAGCAGCAACAGTAGTAGTAGTAGTAGTAGTAATAACAGCAGCAGCAGCAGCAGCAGTAGCAATATTAGTAGTATTGTTAACTGTTAGGTGGTGCAATGGTTAGAACTCAAGAGTTGGAGTCAGGAGGACCTGAGTTCAAATCCCACCTCAGACACTTGCTAGCTTTGTGACTCTAGGCCAAGTCACTTAACCTCTCAGTGCCTCAGTTTCCTCATCTGCAAAATGGGAATAATAAAAATAATAATATCACACACACACACCAAGATTGTTGTGAGAATCTAGTGAAGTAACACACGTAAAGTGCTTTGTAAACCTTAGAGTGCCAAATAAATGCTAGCTATGCTTAGGAAGATTTTCCTCACAATGAGCTGAAAGCTGCCACTTTGCAGCACATTATTCCAGGCTCTGCCCTCTGGTGCCAAGCAAAACAAGTCTTATCTTTCTTCCTCATAACATCCTTTCACATGCTGAAAACAGCTCTCCTGTTCCCCCTAATTCTCCTCTTCAGGCTAAGTGTCCTCCAAAGTCCCTTTCAAAGCTGAGACTGTTGAACTCAAAGTATGTTGTTTCTTATCTCTACACCATATGTTTCTACTTCTACACCTGATTTGTAATTATCTCTTGTTAGATGTTGATGCAACTTCAGAAAAACTGATAATTATCTAGAGCTTTAAAGTTTGCCACATAATTTATATCCACTATCTCTTCCTAATCTTATAATAATGAGATCATTTGGAGTGGCCAAGAAGCCACTGGCTTTGGAGGCTAAAGCACTGGGCTAAAATCCTGCATTTGAAAAAGTCACTTTGGACAGATCCTTTCACCTCCCTGGGCCTCGTTCTCCTCATCTTCCCTTTCCAGCTCTGGATTTGTGAATCCTGTGATGGAGTGAGTATGACCTCCATTTTACAGGTGAAGAAATCAAGTATTTGTTTCATGAGAAGCTGAGAAAAATGGCCTTTTGATTCACTCCCAGTCTAATAGTTGATAGAGTTACTATTATTGATTCTCAAAATAAATGTCCTGCCCAGAAAAAGCTACCAAGGAGCCCCTTACTTTGGTCCCCCTTCATTTTCTTTTTGCTTATCCAGAGCTATCTCCTTCTTCTTCTCCTTGACATCAATTACAAGAAGCGGTGGGGCAGATGGGAGCACCTCCTATACAGAATGCTATTAGCATACACTGAACCTGACCAGATTAGTTTCATGCTGGAGACTTTTTTTTTGGGCATCTCATTTCCACTGCATAGCACTAATTGATTTCTCAGCCTTCTCCTGGGAAGTGAACTATTTTGCATTTATAAACTACCTTTAGGAAGGTCTCAGCTTAAAGCATCCTGTGACCACTAACTCAATTGGAGACAACTCTGTCAAGGTCCCATTCACACAAAAGCTAAACTCAGCTGTCAATGAATCAGGAGCTGCTGGGAGAATTTCCTCACAGACTGAAATGGATGTACATAGCACACTCTGAAAAGGGGCTAGATAGGGCAAGATTTCATTGATTTTTTTTAACCTCATTTTGAGAGCATTGCAGACAGCATTTAAAATGGTAGGCAAAGGTAGAAAATAAAGCAGCTGGGATTATTTGAGCACCAAAACAGAAAGGAAAGGGAAAAGGGGAAAAAAGACAAAGAACCACTGGTGTGGTGCAGCTCGATTTGAATCTTCAAATCCTGGCTCTTCCATTTACTATCTGTGTCCCCTGGGGGCATGTTCTTTAACCTCTCTGGGCTTCAGTTTCTCAAATGAGGGAGTTAGACTAGATGACCTCTATTGTCCTTTCCAGCTGTTTCTATAATGATCCCATGATTTTAACTTCGTTGAACCTGTTTTTCTTCACCTGTAAAATGTAGATGACCCTCCAGTTCTCTGTATATGTTATCTTTATGATTTCTACTTTTACATACCTGAGTTTCTTCATCTATAAATTGAGGTTGACCTCTGAGGTCCCTTCCATCTCTAAATCTATGATCCCAAGGTCCTCAAGATCAGGATGCATAGTAGGCAGAATTTAGGCCCACCAAAACCATGGTGGTAGGAAGCTTTCTACCTTGCCATGCCCATTGCTACCTCAAGCCCTATAAACCAAAGAGAATGTTTCTGTTTCTAATCCTGGAAAATCACGTAAAGGGTTTCTCAGTTGCTGGAGCACACAAGTCCTATGTGCCAAATCAATCTGCCGCTGACCTACATTGGGTTCATTGGGTCCCAGAGGGGGCTTTTAAAGTTTAGTTTAAAAAGCATTTATTAAACCCCCACCACAGTATGTGCCAGGCACCGTAAGCTTAGGCTGGTTACATAAGAGCAGAACTACTTTCTAAGGCTCTTCCTGTTAACAAAAAAGTCTGGCTGAAAAAACACAGGAATAAAGAAAGTGTTATTCAGAGTAACTATCAGCTGTGAAACCACTCTGGTTCTCTCCATGAACACCAGTAATAAAGTGAAGGTAAATTTAACAGAATTAGAAATCTAGGGCAGGAAACCCTATCTAGCCTAGAGTACATCATAGTTGTGATTTGATAGCCACACATCAAGAAATGAAGACGTAGTGGCTCCTCTTTTGACCAGAGATTGACCACATCATGTTTACATGGCAACCTGTGACCACCAGTGTGGGGACTTCAAAGTGGTAACAGGATAGGGAATGTGGGTCCTGCTGAAAAATTTCCTGCACATCTCTCTATGAATTCGCAATTCAAGGTAATGAATATCTTCATTTTATTTTATTTTTTGTGGATAGCTTTTCTTCCTTCTAGTCTTTCCCACTAGTACAACCTTGTATATTTCCAACAGCTTTCATGGGATCAGTTATCCCAGAGTATAAATTACTCTTTGCTCAATCAAATCTAGCAGCTTCCTGTTAAGAGTTTGAAGTTCTATGCACCCTGGCCCCAAGTTACCTTTTCAGGCTTATAGGATATTAATCCTCCTTCCACACTCTGTGATTCAGCCAAACTGGCCTTCTCACTGTTCCTCATATACTCCATTTCCTGTCTCTGTCCCATATATCTAGAATGAACTCCCTCCTTCCCTCTATCCCTGGCTTCCTTTAAGACAGTTCAAATATGATCTTTGGCAATAGACTCTTTCCTAATTCCTCCCTCTCCTCCCTAATTCTAGTGTCTTCCTTCTCAAGGGACCATTTATTTAACCACTTTGTATATAATTAGTCAGTCAGTTGGTAAGCATTTATTAAACACCTATCATATGTCAGGCACTGTGTTAAGCCCTGGAGATACAAAGAAAGGCAAAAGTCAATCCCTATTCTCAAGGAGCTCACAATCTAATGAGGAAGACCTCTTGCAAAAAAACTGCATAAACAAGAGATAGACTGGATAAATTGGAGACAAACAATGAAGGGAAAAGTCTAGTATTAGTTATTTGCTTTATAATTTTGCTATTTGTAAAACGAAGAGGTTGGACTACATAAACTCAAAGGTTCCCTCAGACTCTAAAGTACTTCGGTCATCCTACGAATAAAGAGGACATTTGTCTATATGGACACACATATGGGAGGAAGTCACAGGAATTCCCTGGGACTGTTTTATAAGTAGAAGTAGCACTTAGACATTTGGTGACATTATTGAATATCACAGGATCTCAGGAAGGTCATCTTGGCTTCAACTTTGATTCAAGAAGGTCATCTCAAAGGTCGTCTTGGCTTAAACTTAGCTTCAAGAATCCCCATAGAAGTTCCTCAATGAGTGGTCAGTCATGCAGCCTCTATTTGATCATCACTGGTGATGAACCAACATGTGAGTGAATCATGACTATCTGAGACAGCTTAACTACCTCATAGGACTATTGTGGGGAAAATGCTTTGTAAACTTCAAGGTACTAAAGAAATATGAATTCATGGGAAGATGTAATGAAAGAAATCACCCTATTCAACAATCCTCTGATAATAAACATTAATTAAAGAATTAAAAAAAGGTGATATATCCGCACCAAAAGGCATTCACCACCGTGGTGCGGGAGATCCTACATTATATTTGATCTTAGAGTCCAGGTTGAAGAGAGATCTCCCCATGGATGGTGAGGTCTCCTAGATGCTAATGTTTGTAGATTATAGAATCATAGATTGAGAGCTGGAAGAGATACATAGACCATCAAGTCCAAACCTCTCATTTTACAGATGAGAGAACTGTGATACAGAGAAGCTGTGTAATTCGCTCAGGATTGTATAGTATTTATGGCAACATTTGAGCAGAAGTCTTCCTGATTTCAGAGACTCCTGGAAGAAATCTGTATCTGCTTAAAGGAACTTGACCCATTAGACACATGAAAAACCAAGTAGATAAAAAAAGAGACTGTCTGTTGCCCAGATTTGAACATTTATTTGTATGAATACCTTACAGAGTTTCTCCAACAGTAGGTATCTAGTATGGAGATCCCACAGAGGGTCCAATAGAGGCTTGAGTTCTGTGACCCAGTCCCCTTCTGGCTTGATCAGATTCAGTCAGTCAACAACTTATTAAGTACCTGCTGTGTGCCAGGCACTGTGCTAAGCACTGGAAATACAAATAGAAGCAGAAAGACGGACAGTCCCTACCCTCAAGGCCTGCATTCTAATGAGGGAAGACAGCATATAAAAGAGAACTGAAAAGCCAGGGCAGACAGAGAAAGTCCTGTGGAGATGAGTCAGCAGTGCAGCCTAGAGACAGACAAAGACACCTTCAGCCTGTGCCTTATCCTTAAATTGGCGGTTCTTGTAGGAACCAGGTTCAGTCTTGGGGAGCCTGGCTTCTGGGGACAGAGGCTTCTGTTCTCTTGTTCTCATTAGCTGGTTAAGTTCCTCATCTCTGTGACCCTGGGGATTACTTACTTATGAGTCAAGCCTAGAGCCTTTCCCAAAAAGAAGGGAAAGTGAAAGAAGTACTCAGAGTACAATATAAATCGGGTATGGGACAGGTAATTTATTCCTACCTGCAAAAAAAAGAAGTGTTAAACAGAATTAACAGGATTCAGTAACAGCTAACAATTATGGTCACAATTGGCCAGGAGCCTGAGAGGCTAATATTTAAGCCTCCTCAGAACACAAAGCACTTTTGCAATACTGCTGTTTACGCACTTGTCTCCTGGTAAAACGGACATGGCTTGAGCCAACCTTCTTTCCAGAGGCTGCCTTCTCCAAGGCAAAAGCTTTCCTTGTCGACAGCCCATTTTTGTAACCACAACAAACCATTACCACTGTAGCAATCACAGCCCTCTGGACCTTTCAGATTCATTGAGTCACTTACTAAGGAAAGGAAACACAAGAGAGGGACAGCCCAATCACAGCTACAGACTTACCAACAGGCAGGATGTGTGTTTAGGGCTACATAGAGGCTGAGTGGGAAATAAGGTCAATTGCCCTTGTTCTCTGAGACGGAGAGATAGATGACATGTTGGGCCCATGTTGGAAAGGAGGAGAATGGACTGGATTGCTTTAAGAAAGTGGTAAAGTTCTTTTACAGACCCCCAGCATCTCATGAAAGCAACATGCGTTATAACATTTGTTGTCATTTGGAAGCAAGACTTGGAATATTGCTGAGTATTACATAAAGGGCAGTGCTCATGGTGGAAGTGAGCAAGTTGAAACATCACAAATGAGAAATTCTGAAAAAGAAGAGGAGCAAAGGATATCATAAAAGGAATTTTCTGATAGGAAGGGAAGATGGACTAATCAGGTGGCAAGGGGGAGGGATGATCAATGGACAATCAGTTACCTGCTAGTATCTTTCATAAGGCAAGCTAAGTTTCACAGTAGAAAGAGCATTGAACCTGGAGTCAGGAAAACCTGAGTTCAAATCCAGCCTCTGACAGTTACTAGCTGTGTGACCTTAGAAAAGCCACTTAACCTCAGTTTTCTCATCTATAAATTGGGGACAACAATAGCATCTACCTCACAGGGTTGTTGTGAGGATCAAATGAGATAATATTTGTAAAGTGCTTTGCAAACCTTTAAGTGCTAAGTGCTGCTAGCTATTTTTATTGATGATGTCAAGAGAAATCCATGAAGGCCTCCAACTCATTGAGTGTTCTCCTTATAGAAAACTTTTTGGGGAATGCCGTTGAGAGTTACGTAGGATGAGTAGGTATAGATGGGCCATGATCTGCGTTGTTGGAGGGAATTTCTAAATTGATGGGATCACAAATCCACTTAAGCAGGAGCAGTATTATTATCATTCATTTTTTTAATATGTCTAATTGATATGAGCAGTTAGAGGGTGAAGCGGATAGAGTGCTGGGCCTGGAGTTAGGAAGACTCATCTTCCTGAGTTCAAATCTAGCCTCAGACACTTACTAGCTGAGTGATCCTGGGCAGGTCACTTAACCCTGTTTGCCTCAGTTTCCTCATCTGTAAAATGAGCTGGAAAAGGAAACGGCAAACCACTCCAGTATTTTTGACAAGTAAACCCCAAGTGGGGTCACAGAAAGTCAGTCACAACTGAGCTCTAATTGTTAGGAAGTGCTTTATTTTGAGGCAAAACCTGTCTACCTGTAATCTCTGCCTGCAGTTCCTAATTCTGCCTTCCGGGGCCAACCAGGATAAATCGAATCCCTATTTTACATGACAACCCTTCCAGTAATTGAAGACAGAAATCATGACTTTTCGTGGGAAGCAGGAGAACTGTTTTTGAATCCCACCTCAGACATTCACTGGCTTTGTGATAGTGGGCAAAGTAACAGAGAGAGCCTCATTTTCCTCATCTGTAGAGCGGTGATAATAATAAAGGCACTCCTACCTGACAGAATGGTTATACTAGAAGTACTTTACAAAGCTTTAGGTACTAAATGCATTTCTGATATTATTAATAATAATAATAGCGATGATAAACATTCCCAGTCCCTGCAGTCAGTCCTCAGGTGATCTCCTGGTCTTGTAATTTTTCAGGCTGTCAGGACTTGCTTGGTGATCATGTGCTCTGGGGGTCGGGTCAAACCCTGTTGTAAGACTAGTATACTAGTGTACTTTCTGGAGAGGTCATAAAGCTGATCCCAGACCTGTCCTGGCATTGACCACAGCCCACAGATTATGTCTGCTGTACCCTGCCACAGAAGAAAGCCCCGGTGCTTTTCCAGAGGCACGTAACTGGTGACGCTGGAAAGTAACTGGGTCAGATGGATCTGGGCCAAGATCTTGCTGGCAATTAAGAAACGTCATCATGAGCTGTAGATTAGTCTTGTTGAAGAGGTGAGTCTTGTAGAAAAGCCCCCTTTTTTTCTGAGAAGAAAACTGAGGCTGAGGAAGGTTAAATGAGTCAGGTCTGGTAGCAAGGGGATTAGTGCCCCAAAGCTCAAGTTTCTACACCCCTGTTGCTCCTGCAATTATACTCAGTGAGGTAGAATCCAAGGAAGAGAGGAAAAAACTATGAGCCAAGACTCCTACACCTGGCTCATTCACTAAACTTCCTGCTGGGCCCTACACGTGTCATTTAAGCTTGCTGTGCTTTGGTTTCTTCATCTGCAAGTTGAAGGTAGCAATAGCAATCAGCCTCCACTAAACTGTCATGAGGCAAAAGAAATTAAGTTGCCTGTGAAGCAATTTGAGAATACGGAGTAGAATAGAAATACAAAGGAGCCCAAACGTAAAAACATACAGAGCGCGCTTTATTCACTGGATCCGTAGGCAGAAAGACTGTGCTCTTGCGTCCGATCTGTGTCTGCACCTTAATTGTTTGCATTTCTTTCTTTTTAAAAATGTTGTATTTTCTGGTTTTTAAAATATATTTTTTTGAATTACATATAAATGTAAATGACTTGTAAATGTAAAAATCTTAAACATTCTTTTTTTTTAAATTTTGAATTCCAAATTCTCTCCCTTCTTCCCCTTTCCCCTCCTTAAGAAGGCAAACAGTTTAATATAGATTATATGTACGGAGTCATGCAAAAAAAATTTCCATATTAGCCGTGTTGAAAAAAAAGGCCAAAAAACAAGAAAAATAAAGAAAGTTTTTAAAAGTTTTTTGCATTTATTTCTCAAGAAGAGCTAATGAGATCTTTCCCCAAGCTTGGAATTTGGTTAGGTCCTCATCGCCTCTTTCATGGAATATTTTAATAGGCTTCTAACTAATCTCTCATCCTCTAGTCTCCCCCATCTGCAATCCATTCTATCCACCATTGCTAAAATGATCATGAGACATGGCTGGACAGCAGTTCATCTGTAAAGGATCTGAGGGTTCATCTCGGCATTAGTCAATAGGGTGATATGTAACTAAGAAAGCTAGTGTGGTCTTAGGCCGCAGGAAAAGAAACAGCATATCTGGGACTAATATATCATCACATCTGGAGTATTATATTCCATTCTGGCTGTCACATTTTAGGAAGACCACTAATCATCGGATAGAGAATGTCTAGAGGAGGGTGGCAGTGATGGCAAAAGGCCTATGGTTCTTGTCCTATCAGGATTCATTGAAGGATTTGCATGTGGCTAGCTTAGAGAAAAGGATGCTCAGAAAGGACATGATAGTTGTCTTTAGGCGTTTGAAGGGCTGTGACTTGGGAGAGGGATTAATTTGTTCTGTTTGTCCCCAGACTTCAGAACTGGATGCAGTAGAAAGCAATTGCAACTGGACGAATTTAGCCTTGATGAAAGAGGAAAAAAAAAAATCCCCAATTTGATCCTGCCATCTTATCTCATCATGTGTTGTCTTGTCTTGTCAGCCCTATCTCATTATCTTTGCTCTTACAATTCTTGTGTCTGGAAGGACACTCCCCCTCCCCACCCCACCTCACTCCTCTTCCCACCTCAACTGTTCATTCCCACTTATTAAAATTCTTCCTTTTCTTCAAGACCAAATTCAGCTGCCAATTCTAGTTTTCGCCTCTTCTCACACCCAGAGCTGGAGGTGATTATTTCTACTTAAGATTTCTCATGGCACTTCATCTCTACCTCTTATTTGCACTTACAATCTAATTTATATTATAGTTATTTTTATCTATACTTTCTCTTCTTTGTTAGAGTTTAATCTCCTAGTGAGTGGAACCTATGTCTGACTTTTTTTCTTTGTAGCTCCAGGGCCCAGTAGGCAGTAACCAAGTGTATGTTGAATCAAAAATGAACCAACAAAACTTTGCCAAACATTTCTCTATTGCTCATGCTTCCACTGATAATTCAATTTAAACAAACATTTCTTCAGTCCTTACTATGTGCAAAGCATTATGCTGCCTCCTGGGTTCCAAAGACAAAAACAAAATAGTCCCTACCCTCAAGAAGCTTACATTCTACTGGGAAAAATAGTATAGTCAACGTACAATTTGTTTTATTTTTTCCCCTGGAATGGTATAAATTCCAAAACTCAAAGATGATTCTTTTGCGGTTCTTTTTGTAATTTATGACTATATTAAGGAAGGGCATTTGAGCAGAGACTACTTGATTGGAGTGGATGACCACTTGTTGTGGAGGTTGTAGGGGAAATGAATATATTAGGCTTCTAAAGACCCTTGCAACTCCATGAATGCTGCATTCAATTAGTGCCTATTATATATAGAACTCAGTGATCAAAGATGGAAAGTTTAGATCAGACATGATCTCTTATTTTTGTGGAGCTAATAAAGATAATAATATCATAATAATAAAGGTAATAATAATTCCTTCTAATAAAGAAATAAGATGCCAATATTATCTTATAATATATTATATAATATATAGTTATAGTTGTTGTTCAGTTGTGTCCAATTCTTTGTGACCCCCATTTGCAGTTTTCTTGGCAGAGATACTAGAGTGATTTGCCATTTCTTTATCTAGCTCATTTTACAGATGAGAAAACTGAAGCAAACAGGGTTAAGTGACTTGCCCAGGGTCACATAGCTAGTAACTGTCTGTGGTCAGATTTGAACTCAGGTCTTCCTGACTCCAGGCCTGGCTCTCTATCCACTGCACCATCTCTCTGCCTATATTATATACTATGTACACTAGTGATGATGTAGAAGAAAATCATTATGAACCAAGAGGATCAAAGAAAAAGTCACATTTGAGTGGTATTTTGAAAGATTAGTAAGTGTTCAACAAGGGAAAAGGGGGAGGGAAGATATTCCAGTTGTAGAGAATGACATGAGTAAAGAAATAAAGGAGAGTTGGAGGAAGGAGTGTTCAGAATGCATGCCATCTTGGGGTGGAGGGAGGGGAGAGATGAGGAGAAAATTTGGAGCTCAAAATCTTGTGGAGGTGAATGTTGAAAACTAAAAATTAATTAATTAAAAATTAAAAATAAAAAAAAGAAATAAAGGAGAACAAGGGCACGTTCAGAGAAAGACTAATCGTGTTTGTCTGGGGCATAGAGTGTACGGAGCATTGTAATGTGCGGTAAGGCTAGCAGGGTAGGTTAGTACCACATTGTGAACTATTTGGAATGCTAGGTAAAGGAATGAGAACTTTACTTGGTGGACAATATGGAATCACTGAAGATTCTTGAGGAATGAAGTTCCATGATCACACAAAGGCAAGATTAACTTAGCAGTGATATAAAGGATTGACTAGAAGGAGGAGTGAAAACTATGTCAATCATCTAAACAGGTGGGAATGAGGGCCTGCTTCAAGATGGCGGCAGTGGGAATAGAGAGGCAAGGAAGAATGGAAGAGAAGCTTAAGAGATGGAATTGACAGAAATTGGTGACGTCTTGGCTATAATAAATGAGGGGATTTTTACTTTCTTAAAAAATTTTTTATTCTAAACTTAACAAACACTAACAAGCGTGAACATTTCCAAATACAAAGAACAGAAAGAGGATGAAACTATGAATCTCTATTATGTACAGCTTGCTTTAAAAAAAAAAAGAGAGATAAATTCAGTACAATAAACCCAAGTGTCAAAGCTGTCTTGCTTGTTTGATTGAGTAAGGGGATTTATGTGAAACTGAAAATTTCAATTATGCAGAGCTAGCGTTTTTAAAAGTGTACAATAAATTCAAGCTTCAGTGCTCCCCTTCTTTTCTCTATCTTCCTTTGGACTTCCTCCTGTTTTGTGCATTAAAACAAAATGTTTCAAGGTCTCTTTTCTTTCTTTTCTTTTTTTTTTTTTTTTTGGCAGCGCTGACACTAAACCCTCTTTGTACCCCTCAAAAGCAAGAAGAATTTTCAAACATAGGAAACAGGATAAATGATGGGGCCACAGATGGAAACAGTGAGATTAGGACTATTCCTCCTTTGAGGGAGGGGCAGGAGATAAACTTGGTTTTAGAAAAATTAAATGTTAAGTGATAGTGAGGGGGGAAGGTTGAAGACAGTTAGAGATGTAGGTGTTTAACTCCAAAGACTAATGAGGCTTCCTTCAGGGCCTCCACTGTAGCACTAATAGATACCTTGACATAAAAACAAATGACCTTTTTATTAAGCTTTTATTAAGCCTTCTGTTTATTAAGGTTTCTGTTTGCTTTCTTTTCTTCCAGACTCTCTGGACAGTTGTCCTGGCTTTTCCACTCAAAGAACTCATTCTTAGACTTACATATAAGCCCTAATTTTTCTGAGCTTCAGTTTCTTTATCTGTCAAATTTGAAGAAGAAGAAGAAGAAGAAGAAGAAGAAGAAGAAGAAGAAGAAGGAGAAGGAGAAGAAGAAGAAGAAGGAGAAGAAGAAGAAGGAGAAGGAG